>NC_140461.1:15820304-16420304 GCF_051167445.1 Perissodus microlepis | reverse complement strand
TGAGAACACCGGACTCCCAGCAAATCGTTTTCAAACCCACCGCCGTCTTTCGCTACTCAGGTCAAACATATATAAGTCACTTAGATAACTTAAAAATGTTATTGTTTGGCTTTTTTCAGTATTTTATTTCTTCCTGAGTAAATCGGTTTGGCTGAGAAATAAAGTTTTTACACAGCTGAATAAACGTCAAGCAGACAACTGATTATCAGAAGTGTGAGATGCTCGAGAATATACTCCGGTGTCCTGTTATATTTTAGATAGCAAGGAGCAGACGGCTGAGTTTATTAAACTTCACTGAAACAACCTGCAGATTTCATTAAAATTTAACAAACTATCATCTTGTCTTTATTTTTAGTTAGCACATACCTTAAACACTTCAAGCTGTAAGCTAATAATAGTTATATAAGAGCAGATGCATGCTGGTGCAATAAGCTGTACGTTTTACGTCCAATGGATGCATGATCTGATTAGTCGACTAATCGCAAAAATACTCGGTGACTAGTCGACTATCAAAATAATCGTTTGTGGCAGCCCTAATTCTCAATAAGCTTTAAAGAGGACACCTGGCCCAGTTGAAGTGTGGATTCCAGTTTGTCAGTCTGGTGACTCAAACAGAGTGAATCTTCCACACTGATCTTATTTATAAGGTGCTTTGCAAACTCGAACATTACAGCTAACAGCTGGATTTTCCCGTATGACTGCAGCTAGCCAAACAGCGACAGCCAATTACTGCTGAAGAGACAGACAGTGAAAGTGGACAGTATATCCTCTGTTTCCTAACAAAACTCATTGTTGCAGCCTGGAGCAGCACTAAAGTGATTCCCTTAAACTGATTTTTAGTTCTAGTGTCGTCATGCTCCTCTACATAAAATTCTATCACTAGCGAGTTAACATAAATTAATTTAAGTCTATTATCCGCAACCAACCACATGACCTTCCAGGTCACCTTCCGTACTGACAGAATATGGCGCTAAACATGTTTTTAAAACTTTAAGCACTTATTTCTTAATTGCACCTTCAAAGTGCAGAAAATAAAAAGTCTTAAAAATTGAAGTTGCACAACACCTGCATTCCTCTTGCTCTGCCCACAAGTGTATGGCTTCCCTTTCAAGTTGGTAAGAATTTATCAAGCATCTAAGTAACTGCCCACGTCTTCAGAGGTAAGGGGAAAGTGCCGAGTATACACGTTGTGGATGCAGTTAACTTTAAGATCTAAGAACTACCAAAGAAAAGAGAGATGTAGAGGAAAAACAAGCAAACAAAAGAACCAGATGCCCCTCTGGCACAGAAGCTAAGCAAAGTCTTGCTGAAGGACGGGGAATAACAGCCCAATTCACAATATAATACCATCAGCATGTTAGCAATCATGATGGTATTACAATACAGTGATTCTATGAGACACAGTCAGATAGACTAAAGGGACAATACAGACGAATTGCGTCTTTGTATTATCAGGTTTAGTCAATTTTAATAATGTGGTAATATAATAAGTTTACTTTGTTTCTTCTTCACCAAATGTTAGGTTACTTAAGTGCTTCTGTTCACTTTACCCGCATTAGTAATAACTGCTTATCAAATAAAGTCCTTAAACTGGTGCAAAGTCAAATAGACACAAGAATTAAGAGTGCTTGAACATTTTAACAGAAACAGATATTTGCCAACTGTGTATGGCAAACGACACAATACATTGCCATATACTCCCAACAGAGACCATGGCAAAACAATTGGGAGCCACACACACAGACACACACAAAAAAAAAAAAAAATTCTTAACAGTAACTATACACAACAATTATACCCAATATCTCACATTCTACATCCTTCCCAGCGTCCTAGTAACAGGATAAAAGATGGAGGTGGCAACAATATAACCCATTGGTTTGTAAAGACCATTCACTGTGGTCAAGTTGGAATTTTGAAACCAGATGTGAGAACAGGGGTGGATTTGATTGCCAAACCCCAAAAGAAAAACTTGTCAATCACAGGTTATTAGCCAATGAGCATATCTTAGACAGTCCTCCTTTCTGAACTTGACAATGGGCAATATTTTCAGAGAATCTTTCATTTATTATGATTCAAAATAGGTGACCGAGCCAATATACTGATCAGAAAGGTTTTTACAGATTACAGACCTCTGCATTGGCTTCACCTTCCAAAGCCCAAAATTATATCTTTTTTTTTTAATACCTTCTATGGACAAAACCAGAAATTTTACTTGGAAGAACATAAGTAATCCACGTGTTTGTGCTGTGTTGTAAGTAATTTGTTAACTGGTGTGGATTGAACAATTCTATGGTTTTATAGACACATAAAATATTTAGGCCGACACAGTGTAGGATTTGGTTTGGTGAGGTCACTTCAGAACAAGGCGTTAATACGTTAATAACACTGCACTGACCGCTACCTTGCCTTTGACAGAAATCATCCTACTAAACATGAATTCTTATTCATGGCCATTATCTCACAATACAGAAATAGTCCTTGGGTCTTTACTTTGAGGACAAAGCAGGGTGGATTAAAGTGTAAAGAGATATCTAACTAGCTCATACAGAAAAGAGCAAATAAGGGTGGTTACACATTAGAAGAGGGAAGGATCACTGTCGCTGCATGCTTACACAAGCCTTTGAGTAAAACTGTTGTGACAGAGACATTTATTTGAACCACACTGCAGTTGTTATAAGGTCAGCTAAAAAGAAGAACTGACAACATGGTTCCTCCATGAAGGAAGAATGGAGCCACACTGCATGCTTTTACCAGGAACTGCAATACCACACACACACACTCAGAGCTTCCTGCATTATTCAGTGAAACACAGAGGCAGTGTAACAAAGGGCGGGGGAACCACTTGCACTTTGATCTACACAGGCTTTAGATTAAGGATACAAAGCTTTCAGGCATGTTTCACAGATGTAAACCATTCAACGTGTTGACATAGAGCTGAGCTTTAGGAAAGCCTTTTTTCCAGTTCAGGTGTAATGTGTTTTTTACTGTTTTGATGGTTTTAAGAAGGTACTTAAGATGGCCTAAAGAAATTGTTTCTGGGCTTAGGGTGACAGGAAAACGAAATACCTCTGGATATTTAAAATCCACTGGGAAGACTGTGGAAAAATTGCATGTACTTGCCAGCTTACATTTTTTTACCCCTAAAATACTACTCTCTAAAACGAAGTAACTACAGAACAGAGTAGAAAGCAGATATTGGATTCAAAGCTTTAAAGCTAAACTTGCAGTTTTGTTTTCCCCCTTATGTTTGTGCTCTAAGCTACCAACTCAAAGAGACAAAAGCAAAACCATTTAATTTGATGCAGTACTAACAACTAAAAGAACAATGTTTTAGTGAACTGTAGCTTTACAGCATTGATAATAATACTACAAAGTTCATTATTCAAATAATATTTGTATCAAAACAAAAAAAGTGTCTATACTGAGTTATGTTCACATATATTTAATCTTTTGAAACATAAAATTCTACATTCTTTGTGGGGTTACTGATATTGCCTGTGGTAAAATGCTCTATTACCTGCTCCAATAAAAAAAAAAAAAAAAAAAAAAAAAAAAAAAAAAAAACACCAGCTTTAGCTCTTCATACCATCATACTGTTTGTAGGGCTGGGGAATATTCTCCTGAGTCCAAACTTCACCCCGTGACACCAACAACAGCTAATACCACTCTGGTGGGAGTGCAAATGTGCCGTTGGGAGTTTACAAAAGGAGCCATCCACACCACTCTGACACAAACATAATAATGGAACAAACCTACTGCTGTTTGTGAGAGCATTTAGAATAACAAAAAGTACTATGAGAACTAGTCTCGACAGTGCATAACTTTTAAGTGCTTGCCAAATGACAGACTGCAAGCCAGTGCAAGCTACTTTGACCACATCAATACTTAGAAAAAACCCTTTACCCAACAGTCTAGAGAAGGACTTTGTTCATAAAAGGGAAGATGCTTGTGTGTGCACAAGTTTCCATGCCCACAAATAAGTTTCTAAGAGTGTCCAATGGAATAAATGCTCACAGACCTACTTTTCAAGGACACTTAATCCATCAGTCTTAGGCCAACTATTCTACACATGGATAGGAGAATGACGCACAGCTTATTGTTTCACAGAATTAATGACCATGTCAATGTAAACCTGTCTCAATCACTCATTTCTGTGATTTATCCCATTAAAAAAAATTTTTTGAAGAACATTTCCTGCAAGAGAATGGTATTTGCTCCTGGGGAGGCTTGTTAATGAACTAGCAGAAAATGTCATGAACTCCTCCCAGTAAAGACTCAGGATACTTACCATGATATGTTCACAGTAAATAAATACAACTTAATATTTCCAATTTCCAAATATTAAAATAGCAGATGATTGGAGGGACTGTAATTTTTAGATGTCAATTCTACCCTGGAGTTATGAGCACTCCAGCTTTGCTGACTATGCAAACTGGAGTGGCAAATTACAAGTGGCCAACGGCCAAATGCTTGTAAATTGTGGCAGCAGTCAGTGTATCTGTCAAACTTATTGGTAAGAGTGGGTGATAGATTTGAGGTGTCCACCATCTCCTGTCTCAGAAAGGTGAACTAAACAGTCAGCACAGCGAACACAGAAATGTGCATCGACATATGGGAATCAAAACAGCTGACATTGTGGAGCTAGTTGACCTTGAACAAGTAAGTCAGAGTTCTCTAGTATTTCAAGCTGTCCTTATTTCATTCTGGCTGCCTATGTGCATCACCATCTATAGAAGTCAAAGCACACTGGCCAGCATCCCATGAGCTATTTTTAGCAACCCTCCAATTTCACCCTCAGCAACGCAGTTTCCCCACAGTGTGCTTCGCATACTCTTGTCCCACAGGGGTAAACTACAGAGGGACGACAGAGTTACAATAGATATTTCACTTCATTAGTCTGTTGTCATTCCAACAATTTTGCTGTAACAGGAGAATGAAATCAAACATAGGTAAAAAATAAATAAAACGTCAATATAGTCCAAAAAAAAAAAAAAACTGTCTGCTTACAGTTTGACAAATCTTAGAATAGATGTTAAAGATAGATAAAGATGGGACATCAAATATTGATCAAAGCTCAACAGTTGTGCATTCTAAAAGAAGGTACATGGAAAATAGGAAAACAGCAAAAACAGAAAGGCCTGACGTTACTTTCCAGCAGCATACAAAGAATCCAAAAGAGCTGAGGAACAGAAATGATAGGACAAAAGCCAGCCTCCATCAAATTGATGGAAAGAGTAAAGTGTGGAGGAAAAACAAAAAAGTTATAGCTCTGTTATGACTTTGGAAGGAAAGGCTAGAATTAGAAATTAATAAGAATTGTATAACTCATGAAAGCATCCATTTTGCTCCAAATCACAAATTTTGTTGGCTGACTGGCCAGCTCACAGCTGCTAAGTGGGGTTTTTCCCCTCACAGCCAAGAGGTTTGCTAAATGAGTATTTGTGATGAAATAATGCAAGAATTGAAATTCATGCATCAGAAATTGTTTTCAGACAGTTTTGAGAGACAGTGAAGTTAAGATGACAAATAATGGAAATATTGGAAAGTCCAGCTCTTAATTGCGTCACTGCTTGGCTGTTTTTATGCATAGCTTGGTTTCTCGGTTTATTTATTTTTTTCGGTCACCATTTCCTGTGCTACGTCATACCTCTGTCCACAAAAAATAAACAGCAGAACCAGCAAACATATGAGCCAAACATGTTACTAAGTCACACTTTCAGCTGTGTAGTTGCAGGCATATCTACACATTATCATAGTAAAGATGTAAGTAAGGGTATTTTTCTTGGCTTGCTGTACATGCAGCATTTATTTCCCAGCAACCATTAAAGTGGTGAGACTGGTTTCTAGAACCTTGACACTTTTATTTTTAACAAGTTCCTGAAATGAAGTGTATATGCATCGCAACAACATTCACACAAAAGCCTGATGAGTTCCTGGAATGAAAGGAGTATACAAGGAATAATTGCAATTAGCAAGTATTTTCCACAGTTCCCATAAAACAATGAGCAGGGAATCGGTCAAAGTAATTGCCAAGTTCTCACTTTAGACACTAAAGAACAATCTACAGTAAAAGCAAATGAATACAGCTATCAAATACTATTTGCATCCATTTTTATTCAAAGTATAGAATTGCCTGCAATGCACACTGTTCCACTGTCTGACTGTGCAGGCAGGAACAATTATTCAAATTCTATGCAAAAGCTGCTCACTATAATAGCCAGTTCTGAATGTGGCTCATAAATCCTCAACCGTCCCAGGCAAAGAAACCAAGTTAGAAGCACCAAGAGTATGAAGCCCTTCATATCTCAGTCTTTCCATTTGAATAGACAACTGCTCTGATAAAGTGTAGTTCTCAAGTTTTTAAACAGTAAAACATCATTTTTTGGAACCTCATTTCTGTACAACTACAGTGAATTTTTAAAACCAACAATTCTAAATGTGACTAAAGTGCAGACTTTCAGTTTTTATTCAAATTATCAAAGTATGCACATTCTTCCATTTTCAGAGGCTCAAAAGTAATTGGACAAGCTCACATTTTAAATATGAAGCTTGTTTTTAATATTTACATGAAAATCCTTATGAATGCCTGAAGCCTACAACCCAAGGCCCTTCTAAAATGCTTCCTCCCTTCAGATGTTCTGCTGGTCATTTCCTTCAGCCACTTTCAGCTGCTGCTGGTTTGTGGGTCTTACTTCTGTTTTGTCTTTTTTAACTAAAAAGCATGCTTTGTTGGTTCGAGAAGGTATTGCTTTTGGGTCATACTCTGTTTGCACTGTGACAAAGTGCCATCCAATCAGTTTTGCAGTATTTGTCTGAAACTTAGCAAGAAACACCAATTACCCAGTACCACTGGCAGCTATTGATGCCCATTACATAACACTGCTTCCACCGTGTTTGACAGATGATGTTATGTTATATCTATCACTCCTACTCTTAAGTGTGTTCTGTATTTACATTGATGATGGCGCCTCTTGGCTGTAGACTGACAATGATATGCCTATCCTTCAACGGTGTGGTTTACTTGGTTAGATTTTGTGGAGTGCTTTTCTTATCCAAGGAAAGAATTTGCAGTCACAATCTTTAGTTATTTTCTGTGGTCTTCCACGACCAGTCTGGAATATAGTCTAGAATATACTACATTCTAGATTTATAATAATAATAATAATAATAATGGATTGGATTTATATAGCGCTTTTCAAGGCACCCAAAGCGCTTTACAATGCCACTATTCATTCACTCTCGCATTCACACACTGGTGGAGGCAAGCTACGGTTGTAGCCACAGCTGCCCTGACAGAAGCGAGGCTGCCATATCGCGCCATCGGCCCCTCTGGCCATCACCAGTAGGCGGTAGGGTAAAGTGTCTTGCCCAAGGACACAACGACCAGGACAGAGAGTACGGGGATCGAACCAGCGACCTTCCGGTTACAGATACGCTTCCCAACCCCCTGAGCCACGGTCGCACCACAGATTTGGCAATTTCTAAAGTTTCTGTTCTCTCTCTGGCAGGTTCTATTTTGGTTTCTCAGCCTGATTATGTCAAATCAAGTAAAGGAGGCCATCTCTTTGTACCTCATATTAAGAGTTTCAGTGAAGGGCGATGAAATTTAAGTTAAATACTTGAAACAAACTCCACATCTTTTTAAATTTTTAAATAATAAACAGAAACAGACCTCACCTTGCCATAAATCCTTTTTTTAGTCAACCCTGTGTTCATCCAATCAGTCACTAGACTGAACGTTTTTTCCCCTCTACCCCCGATCTCAAACACAATATAAAATTTCATGTGGTTGGACTAAACAAATCCCCCAATTACAATATTAGTTAAAAATATCTTGTTGTTAAAAGCATATGTACAGAATACTGTTATTGTTGTTGTCATTTTAATGTTTCTCTGAAATAGGTCTCTTGTAAATGAAACATTGAGTCTCAATGGGAAAGTTGTCTTTATGAAATATATACGCAAGCTATGGCAAATAATTGACATCTGAGAACCTATTAGTATGAAAAGACTAATTTATATCCTCTTATCATTTCAAGGTTCCTATACAAGAAAGACAGAAACCAAACAGTGCACTAGGTCACTCCTGACTTACACAGCAGTTGATATCACTTCAGGCCTGTTTTTCTATTCAAACCAAAGCATTCATAACATAATGCCAAAAGTAATTTGTCTCACTGTTTTTTTTATTGCATGCCAAAGATTATCAGAAGCCCAGATCTTTTTCCTGCATAAACAAAAGACATTACATCTACTTCGCATCTTATACACAGCCCTGTAAGAGAACCCCCATTATCCTCTGGCATGGCATTCACCAACTTCTGTCATTACCTTTCTTTACTTAATCTACATGTACACATAATATCAATCTTTAAATGTTTGCTTTTGCCTTTGTTTTCTGTAACATAATATATTTAATCCTCTTAACTTTTAAATCCAAAGATCCACCCTGCATTCTTGCAGGGTGGATCTTTATTCACAAAGACACTTTTTTTAAACTTGATTTAAAATATGTTTTCCACATCTTACATATTTTTCAGTGGCACCAGGAAGATGAGCAGTTAGCTTGTAGTCTGTTAGTAAACACTGCAGGGTCACATTTTTAAATTTTTTCACAGTCTATGGTATGTGCCTTCTAAATACACAGGATGTTGTGCAGTAGGGAGACATTTCCTTGTTTTGCTTGAGAAAAGACATTTTTAAACTAATTATGCTGGGATGGATACAGAGTACAAGACTGCACTGAACTAATACCGAACCCATTAAAAAATGAAAAAACAAATACAGTCTTGTCATTCATATCTGTACTCACCTATAGTACCGAGACTGGAGGTACGTGGAACACACTGCTTTGGACACGTGACTGGCTGAACCAAAGTCTATCACCTTCACCCTGTAGGGTTGCCTCACTGGGTCCACCAGCATTATGTTCTCTGGTTTAAGATCTGCATGAATCAGACCCATGCTTTTTAACTTTTTCAGAGCTGTAGCTACCTGTTGTAGCACAGGTCTGATCACTTTCAGGGGCAGTGGGCTGAACTTATTTTGCTTCAGGAAATCATACAGGTTCCGTTCAAGCATCTCAAATACCAGGCAGGTGTGACTGCGGTGCTGAAAGCATTCAAAGGCTCGCACCAGGTTGTGCTCATCTGCATTCTCTCCACTCAGACGAGCAAGGATGCCAACTTCAATTTGACCCTGCCTTGCATATGAAGGGTGATTTTTCAGGATCTTGACAGCCACTACCTCACCTGTGCCCCTCTTCCAGCACTTCACTACCTGACCAAATGTGCCACGTCCCAAGAAATCGAGAACTTCATAAGTATTCTTCATGGAACAGAGGACTTCATGCTGCACAACCTGATAGTCTCCATCCACTCCTCCCGTCCCTCCTGCTGCCCCTACAGCCCCATGCCCTACACCCTGTTTGGAGGGGCCCGCTCCAGCCCCCACAGCCGCTGGGGCTGTCATGGCTGCGTTCCCCACAGTCGTCGTTTGCAACATGGCAGGCAACATTGACAGTTCCTCCACAATCTGCATGGTGCTCCTTCGGTTATCCAGCTCCTCACTTTTACGTTTCAGCCCACATCGCTGAGAGCTGTCAGCTGAGTTCAAACCTCCACAGTTCTCTTCTCTGTCGCCCTCTTCCTCTTCACCTCCCTCACCACCCTCTCCCCTTCCTCCTCCTCCTGCCCCTGTTGCTCCACTGCTGCTCCCACTTGCTATGTCTGTCTTCTGCTGTTGCTGCTCCTTGTCCTGTGACTGGACAACCCCTGCTTCTCTTTGCTGCTGGGCCACAAATGGGCCTGGTGCTCCACCACCTCTTTTACCGGGCTGTTGTCTCTGTACACCACGCACCACGACCGTCTGCACCGGGTACTCTTGTCTTCCACGCACTTTCAGGCCCACTGCCAAGTCTCGGTTCACAAACGAGTGGGCTTGTTTCGTTGGATGCACAATGCCAAAGGTTCTGCTGTTCAGAAAAGTCCGTGGGTGTGCCCTCTCATGGTACACACAGCTGCTGGGCTCAACTTTGAGTTTCTTCACACTGCTAAAGGCACTTGTCTGGGTTTGATAAACGTGTGGTGGGTAGACCAAGACTTGTGAGGCCATACCTGTGGAGAATAAAGAATAGAAAGAATTTAATTAGATCCACAGCAATTAATGTTGTCCATTTTTGTCATGTTACCACAAAAAAAGAGCAATTAAGCACACTTGAACTCAGCTTTAGAATCTGTCAAAAAAAAGAAAAGAAAATACATGCTAAATTTCCCAGAGCATTTTTCTCTTTGCTTGGTCAAGGGCTAGACTAACTTACTTTGAGTGCACAAAAACTGACCCATGGCACCAGTCTAATTTTGCTGTTGTCTCACCCCTCCTTGATGACACTGCAATGAGTTGTTCACCACTAACAACAACCCACCCATCACCACATCCACATATGTTATACGGCTCAGAGAAAGATTGTTGTAGTGGACGACATCAGAACACCTTCACCGTTCTGCACTATCCACTGCAATCCCACCAACACCTCCACATAGCAGATGACTAACTTCTCAAAGGTTTGCCGGACCTTTTCCTGCCATTTCCATGCATCCGACTGCAGGTCTCTAGGCAACCAATGGAGAGGGAGCGAGTTTGAGAGACAGATAAACATAAGAATAAAGTTATATAGCAACATCAATCCCACATGTCCAATTGTCTAAGAGTGGTTTATTCTTTTTTTCCCATCATTTGTGTATGTTTGTGAGTGAGGGTAAGGCACTTAGAACTCACAGAAACCTGCATAGTTAAAATATTCTGAAACTAAAGTATGTGGAAAAAGCAACAAAGAGTAAAAAGTATAACAAATTTCAGAATTCTGGTTACCTCTAACATGCTGCACCCCATGACCTACTTTTATGTTGGACCACATTCATTGAGATGCATGCTTCTGGACTCCAAAGACTTTAATACTTCTATTGACACTACATTTAAAAGAAGCATGTTGATCTAAATACAAAATTGGACAAATATTATTAAATGCTCTAAATGCTAAACAGGAGCACTGTTACTCTTAATGTCTTATCTCCAACTAACTGAAAAAGATCAATCAAAAAACAAGAAGTGTACACAGCTTAGACAGGTATGGGCTGTTTGGTCCCTCTGTAATGTCTCCTTAAATAAATATCCCTGATGGAATGCCCACTTGTGTTGTTGTGATAACACTAGCACTGTGCGCTATCCCTCTGACTCTATTCTGAGCAACGCGATAAGGTCAACCTATTCTGTTGGCAGCTCTCTGCACAATCACAACTTGTGTTTCTATTTGGTGGGACCATTTAACGTCTTTTTAGTAAGAAGCACTTTATCACATTTATCCCAAATAGGGCTCAAAAGAAAAAGAAAGAGAAAAAGATAACAAGAATAAGAGTCCAAAAAGAGAGTGTCCTGAGATCCACTGTAAAAGAAGTGACATAAGGACTCTACTTTTAAACTTCAAACCAAAATGAACTTGTAATGGTGTTCATTAGACTTGGGTAGGTTAAAGTTAAGAAGCTGTAATTATATAATCATTGTTTAATGTTGTTAACAATTATTTTGATAGTCGACTAGTCACCGATTATTTTTGCGATTAGTCGACTACTCAGATCATGCATCCATTGGACGCAAAATGTACAGCCTATTGCACCAGCATGCATCTGCTCTTATATAACGATCATTAGCTTACAGCTTTAAGTGTTTAAGGTATGTGCTAACAAAAAATAAAGACAAGATGATAGTTTATTAAATTTTACTGAAATTTGCAGATTGTCTCGGTGGAGTTTAACAAACTCAGCCTTCTGCTCCTTGCTATCTAAAATATAACGGGACACCGGAGTATATTCTCGAGCATCTCACACTTCTGATAATCAGTTGTCTGCTTGACGTTTATTCAGCTGTGTAAAAACGATAACTTTAATCTCAGCCAAACCGATTTACTCAGGAACAAATAAAATACTGAAAAAAGCCAAACAATAACATTTTTAAGTTATCTAAGTGACTTATATATCATGTTTAACCTGAGTAGCGAAAGACGGCGGTGGGTTTGAAAATGACTTGCCAGGAGTCCGGTGTTCTCACCGGCTCTAATGAGCCTTGAACCCCGGTTAGCTATTGAGCTGGTGGGTAACAGACGTCTCCAAAAACGTCAGAGCGCTTTTGAAAATATGTGGTGTCTTGATAAACTGAGCAGATATTTGAAGTTTACACAGCTACATTCTTGCCTGAAAATATGTTAAACGTTTATTTTGTGACCCAGAAAGAATAATAAGAGTAATATTAAAACTAACTAGCTGCCGCCATTGTTGGAAACTGAGCAGGGCCGTGCTATGAATTCTGGGATAGGTTGGGCCACGAAGTATACACCCGACCCATCCTTCAAATCTGGGGAAATGAAGGACGCATTTGTCGGCCACATTTGTTGGCGTCTTCGAATTTGGACAGTCTTAGTCGTGTCGCTGTAACGTAATCGGGGGCTTAATGTTGTTAACACGATTTAAATTATCCCAGGTGAGACCTCCAAGACTCACTTTAGCACTTGTGAAAATACTATATTATTTTTTCTCTATTCATCAACCACACTAGGTCTATATTTTATTTGCTTTTACACATATACTGATCTGTCCCAGATACTCAGGTTAGTTTATTTACAATTACTGTTTCAGAGTTGTTTCTGCACACAGGGCTCAAGTTTCCAGGGGGTCAAAAGCACAAGTGACACACCCAAACTAACTGCAAGATACTTGAAGTTCAAACTCAAGACTAATGTCAATTTATGAACACTTTCTATTAGTCACCTGTGTAACCAAATACTTCCCAACACAATGGAAAATGCATTGGTGGATCAATTCTTACTCATATCGAACCCATCTTTGAGCTCCATTTTTATGAATCCTGTACAGAAGTGGACAACATTACAAAAGGATGACCTCTGTGTTTCCACTGTTTGTTTAACAACTATGCAAGTAATCCAAATGTAACCACATGCAACCACTAAACATACAATGTAGCCATTCACAGCAAAAAAGAAAAACAAAACAAAACACCACTGACATTTCTGAGACCATCATTCAGTCAAGTTTTACACCGTTTAACCAGCATGATCACAATATTCTTCCTGACCCTCATATGAAATACTTATACTTTCAGTTTCAGCTTTGTGCATTGTGATTTGAGACATTAATTGATGGGAGTCCCAAGACAGGAGACAGCGCTTGGAGCCCAACTGAACAATTAGGATGTCTAGATTTGGATGTGAGCTTCCAGTAATTTCAATCTAGAACTCGATTTCAAAGGAAACTAAGATTGATTTAATTTGGATGCCTACAAAATTACAATCACTATATAAAGTAAGTTGGAGGAGCATACCACAAGGCTGTAAAAAGCAGACAGCCTTAGTTGTCAAGGCTAATAATCTAAGGCAAGAAATGGCAGCTGCTGCTATTATTACCATCTGAATCCAGATACTCCCCTGGTCAGCTGTGACGCTCCTCCTGTGGCATTATATTACATCCTTCAACGCTGCAGAACCTTTTCAGCAAGCCTGAGCTGCTAAGTAATTGCTCACAGTTAAACTTTTGACCCTGAGCGACTCAAAATTAAATGGAAAAGAAAATAAACACTAGACAGCTGGCCAAAAGGAACAAATGGTACTGACTGAAGTCATAATAGGTGAGATGACAGATTAAGACCCTCAATGTTTTGCAGAAGATAACAACATAACATTTTTTTTTAAATTTCAGATTTTGTATATGAAGGTTATATACAAGCACTAATCTTCTTTCACAAACCCTGTGTTCATTTAAACGTAAATTTAAACATTTGTTTTACTATGAATGCCATCCAACATGATGTCCATCAATATTTTTTTCCACAGCTATCATTTCCTCTCCTGAGTATTATTTTTATTCTTTATAATCAGATAAGAACAGAAATGGTACAGCTTAACATCGAGTGACACTAATGACTTTTTATAATAACGATGCAGTTTAGGACACCTCAACAATCACGTAAACATAAAGTGCTGCAGGAAGAGAATTAGGAACTATACACGCTATTTGTGGCCATGCACACACCATTAGCAACAATAACAGCATAAATTCTTCTGTGCTTTAAAAATGTTGTATTGCGATATCGCTGCTATAGCAATTAGGGCTGTCACAAACGATTATTTTGATAGTCGACTAGTCACCGACTATTTTTGCAATTAGTCGACTAATCAGATCATGCATCCATTGGACGCAAAATGTACAGCTTATTGCACCAGCATGCATCTGCTCTTATATAACGATCATTAGCTTACAGCTTTAAGTGTTTAAGGTGCTAACTAAAAATAAAGACAAGATGATAGTTTATTAAATTTTACTGAAATTTGCAGATTGTCTCGGTGGAGTTTAATAAACAGCCTTCTGCTCCTTGCTATCTAAAATATAACAGGACACCGGAGTATATTCTCGAGCATCTCACACTTCTGATAATCAGTTGTCTGCTTGACGTTTATTCAGCTGTGTAAAAACTTTATTTCTCAGCCAAACCGATTTACTCAGGAACAAATAAAATACTGAAAAAAGCCAAACAATAACATTTTTAAGTTATCTAAGTGACTTATATATCATGTTTAACCTGAGTAGCGAAAGACGGCGGTGGGTTTGAAAACGATTTGCCGCGGGTCCAGTGTTCTCACCGGCTCTAATGAGCCTTGAACCCCGGTTAGCTATCGAGCTAGTGGGTAACAGACGTCTCCAAAAACGTCGGAGCGCTTTTGAAAATATGTGATGTCTTGATAAACTGAGCAGATATTTGAAGTTTACACAGCTACATTCTCGCCTGAAAATATGTTAAACATTTATTTTGTGACCCAGGAAGAATAATAAGAGTATTAAAGCTGCAAGCAGCGTTATGAGGGCCCTCGCACCCTGGCGTGTCGTGCCACGCCCAACACCTGAAACCAGCACGTCCGATCTGATGTCACATTGATGGAATTCATGCATTTAACCACCAGCTAACATTTCATCTCGTTCAATCATGATTAGTTAGTCGTCCCACTAGGTGGCGCTCTAACCATTACTGACAAATGGCATAACAAACATTTCCGAGCTCGAGTCTCATCACGCCTATGACCTTTGGGAGAGATTGAACATTGTGTTTTTGAGTGACAGCAGATTACTGCTTTTTGGCGAGTGATTGAAACTCTACGTGCCGCCATGACCACCCCGTTTCCCTGAATGTAAAAAGCTTCGCAATTTAACATCACAAAGGTCTTTAGATTCCACGCACTGGAGATCGCATCAATCTGATGAAATCCCTTGGAGGAGTTCGTCAAAGTACGGTGCCTGAAAAGTGAGGAAAATGTCGCCAAAATTGCACATTAATTTTAAAATGGCTGACTTCCTGTTGGATTTGGGATATTGCTCCAAGAGACTTTTTTGTACATCTTGATATCTCCTATAAGCTTACCAGGTTTCAGACTCATAGATAAAACACAGAGCAGGGGCTGTGGTTTTGAAATTTTGTAGGGGGCGCTGTGGAGCCATTTTGCGCTATTCAAGGAAAATGGTTACATAACAACAAAGCGTTCATCACATTGGAGGTGTGGGCCAAATTTAAAGCCTATATAAACTTTCCAAGCCCCTCAAAAGCCACTTCATTTTTCATGGTCAACCGCCTTCCCACCAGGGTGCGCCGTTCAGTTTAAAGTCACAATTTTCGCACTGAAGCATCATGAGGCACTGATGGTGATATTCACCGCTTTTGAGGTGGCCACGATGAACCTGTGAAAATCAGTACAACAAAGTGAAAGCCATGACATTTCCTGTTGCCACTAGGTGGCGCTCTGCGTATTCCCGACAATGGGCACATCAATCTGTTCAGGGCGGGTCTGACATCATACCTGTAAAGTCTGGTTCTGATCAGCTTGGATTTCATTGAGTTATACTTATTTGTTTCTCCATGGCGAGACATGAAAGTTCGCCATTCTGCTGGGGTCACACCCTTTCGCGAAAAGTCACAGTTTTCACTGTAACCCAAGACCAACTCCTTAAGGCTTTCCTGGAGAAATTTGAGGCTGCAGATGTCACCCATCACAATACTGTACCCCAAAGTGTAAAACATGACATTTCCTGTTCCCACTAGGTGGCGCTGTCCCTGATGTCAAATATGGCAGTTGAAATGTGTTCAGGGGTGGAGCCTTATCATATGTGTGCTCTTTGGTCCAGCTCGGACAATGTATGACAGAATGAGAGGCAATAAGATTTTCATGGCGAGTCATTGAAATTCGCCGCGGCGCCACGGCGTCACCGTATTGTGAAAACTCAAAAGCTCCGCAATTTAACATGGCCCAGGTGTGTAGTTGGAACTGTCCAAATTTGAAGTTTATAGGACCAAATCCCAAGGAGGAGTTCGTTAAAGTACAAGGCATGGAAACGGTAAAATCAGAGCCAAAATGTCACCTTCAATCCAAAATGGCGGACTTCCTGTTGGGTTTAGGACATGGCCATAATAGACTTTTTTGTTCGACTCTGAACGTTATATATGTGTACCGACTTTCAAACATGTAGGTCATACCCATACCGGGAGCTCGCGTTTTTCATTTTTCTAGGTGGCGCTACTGAGCCAATTTTCCCTGGCCATGTCTGAGAACATTAAAATACGTAAATTTTCACCAGACCTGACACGTGTGCAAAATTTCATGAGTTTTTGAGCATGTTTAGGCCCTCAAAAGGCCGATTCATTTGCCGAAATAATAATAATAATAATAATAATTAAAGCTGCAAGCAGCGTTATGAGGGCCCTCGCACCCCGGCGTGTCGAGCCACGCCCAACACCTAAAACCAGCACGTCCGATCTGAGGTCACATTGATGGAATTCATGCCTTTAACCACCAGCTAACATTTTATCTTATTCTACCACTATTATAATCGTCCCACTAGGTGGCACTCGAACCATTACTGACAAATGGCATACCAAACATTTCCGAGCTCGAGTCTCATCAAGCCTGCGACCTTTGGGAGAGATTGGAAATTGTGTTTTTGAGTGACAGCAGATTACTGCTTTTTGGCAAGTGATTGAAACTCCACGTGCCGCCATGACCACCCCGTTTCCCTGAACGTAAAAAGCTTCGCAATTTAACATCACAAAGGTCTTTAGATTCCACACACAGGAGATTGGTTCAATATGATGAAAATCCTTGGAGGAGTTCGTCAAAGTATGAGGCCTGAAAGGAGGGGAAAATGTCGCCAAAATTACACATTAATTTTAAAATGGCGGACTGCCTGTTAGGTTTAGGACATGGCCATAATAGACTTTTTTGTGCGTCCCTTAATGATAGATATGGGTGCCAACTTTCATACATGTAGGTCATACCCATCTCGGGGGCTCGCGTTTTTCATTTTTCTAGGTGGCGCTACTGAGCCAATTTTCCCTGGACATGTCTGAGGACATCAAAATACGTAAATTTTCACCAGACCTGACGCGTGTGCAAAATTTCATGAGTTTTTGAGTATGTTTAGGCCCTCAAAAAGCGAATTCATTTGCCGAAATAATAATAATAATAATGATAATAATAATAATAATAATTAAAGCTGCAAGCAGCGTTATGAGGGCCCTCGCACCCGGGCGTGTCGTGCCACGCCCAAATCCTACAACCAGCACGTCCGATCTGATGTCACATTGATGGAATTCATGCATTTAACCACAAGCTAAAAATTCAGCTCATTCAATCATGATTATAGTTGTCCCACTAGGTGGCGCTCTATCCATTAAGGACAAATGGCATAACAAACATTTCCGAGCTCGAATCTCATCATGCCTGCGACCTTTGGGAGAGATTGAACATTGTGTTTTTGAGTGACAGCAGATTACTGCTTTTTGGCGAGTGATTGAAACTCTACGTGCCGCCATGACCACCCCGTTTCCCTGAATGTAAAAAGCTTCGCAATTTAACATCACAAAGGTCTTTAGATTCCACGCACTGGAGATCGCATCAATCTGATGAAATCCCTTGGAGGAGTTCGTCAAAGTACGGTGCCTGAAAAGTGAGGAAAATGTCGCCAAAATTGCACATTAATTTTAAAATGGCTGACTTCCTGTTGGATTTGGGATATTGCTCCAAGAGACTTTTTTGTACATCTTGATATCTCCTATAAGCTTACCAGGTTTCAGACTCATAGATAAAACACAGAGCAGGGGCTGTGGTTTTGAAATTTTGTAGGGGGCGCTGTGGAGCCATTTTGCGCTATTCAAGGAAAATGGTTACATAACAACAAAGCGTTCATCACATTGGAGGTGTGGGCCAAATTTAAAGCCTATATAAACTTTCCAAGCCCCTCAAAAGCCACTTCATTTTTCATGGTCAACCGCCTTCCCACCAGGGTGCGCCGTTCAGTTTAAAGTCACAATTTTCGCACTGAAGCATCATGAGGCACTGATGGTGATATTCACCGCTTTTGAGGTGGCCACGATGAACCTGTGAAAATCAGTACAACAAAGTGAAAGCCATGACATTTCCTGTTGCCACTAGGTGGCGCTCTGCGTATTCCCGACAATGGGCACATCAATCTGTTCAGGGCGGGTCTGACATCATACCTGTAAAGTCTGGTTCTGATCAGCTTGGATTTCATTGAGTTATACTTATTTGTTTCTCCATGGCGAGACATGAAAGTTCGCCATTCTGCTGGGGTCACACCCTTTCGCGAAAAGTCACAGTTTTCACTGTAACCCAAGACCAACTCCTTAAGGCTTTCCTGGAGAAATTTGAGGCTGCAGATGTCACCCATCACAATACTGTACCCCAAAGTGTAAAACATGACATTTCCTGTTCCCACTAGGTGGCGCTGTCCCTGATGTCAAATATGGCAGTTGAAATGTGTTCAGGGGTGGAGCCTTATCATATGTGTGCTCTTTGGTCCAGCTCGGACAATGTATGACAGAATGAGAGGCAATAAGATTTTCATGGCGAGTCATTGAAATTCGCCGCGGCGCCACGGCGTCACCGTATTGTGAAAACTCAAAAGCTCCGCAATTTAACATGGCCCAGGTGTGTAGTTGGAACTGTCCAAATTTGAAGTTTATAGGACCAAATCCCAAGGAGGAGTTCGTTAAAGTACAAGGCATGGAAACGGTAAAATCAGAGCCAAAATGTCACCTTCAATCCAAAATGGCGGACTTCCTGTTGGGTTTAGGACATGGCCATAATAGACTTTTTTGTTCGACTCTGAACGTTATATATGTGTACCGACTTTCAAACATGTAGGTCATACCCATACCGGGAGCTCGCGTTTTTCATTTTTCTAGGTGGCGCTACTGAGCCAATTTTCCCTGGCCATGTCTGAGAACATTAAAATACGTAAATTTTCACCAGACCTGACACGTGTGCAAAATTTCATGAGTTTTTGAGCATGTTTAGGCCCTCAAAAGGCCGATTCATTTGCCGAAATAATAATAATAATAATAATAATTAAAGCTGCAAGCAGCGTTATGAGGGCCCTCGCACCCCGGCGTGTCGAGCCACGCCCAACACCTAAAACCAGCACGTCCGATCTGAGGTCACATTGATGGAATTCATGCCTTTAACCACCAGCTAACATTTTATCTTATTCTACCACTATTATAATCGTCCCACTAGGTGGCACTCGAACCATTACTGACAAATGGCATACCAAACATTTCCGAGCTCGAGTCTCATCAAGCCTGCGACCTTTGGGAGAGATTGGAAATTGTGTTTTTGAGTGACAGCAGATTACTGCTTTTTGGCAAGTGATTGAAACTCCACGTGCCGCCATGACCACCCCGTTTCCCTGAACGTAAAAAGCTTCGCAATTTAACATCACAAAGGTCTTTAGATTCCACACACAGGAGATTGGTTCAATATGATGAAAATCCTTGGAGGAGTTCGTCAAAGTATGAGGCCTGAAAGGAGGGGAAAATGTCGCCAAAATTACACATTAATTTTAAAATGGCGGACTGCCTGTTAGGTTTAGGACATGGCCATAATAGACTTTTTTGTGCGTCCCTTAATGATAGATATGGGTGCCAACTTTCATACATGTAGGTCATACCCATCTCGGGGGCTCGCGTTTTTCATTTTTCTAGGTGGCGCTACTGAGCCAATTTTCCCTGGACATGTCTGAGGACATCAAAATACGTAAATTTTCACCAGACCTGACGCGTGTGCAAAATTTCATGAGTTTTTGAGTATGTTTAGGCCCTCAAAAAGCGAATTCATTTGCCGAAATAATAATAATAATAATGATAATAATAATAATAATAATTAAAGCTGCAAGCAGCGTTATGAGGGCCCTCGCACCCGGGCGTGTCGTGCCACGCCCAAATCCTACAACCAGCACGTCCGATCTGATGTCACATTGATGGAATTCATGCATTTAACCACAAGCTAAAAATTCAGCTCATTCAATCATGATTATAGTTGTCCCACTAGGTGGCGCTCTATCCATTAAGGACAAATGGCATAACAAACATTTCCGAGCTCGAATCTCATCATGCCTGCGACCTTTGGGAGAGATTGAACATTGTGTTTTTGAGTGACAGCAGATTACTGCTTTTTGGCGAGTGATTGAAACTCTACGTGCCGCCATGACCACCCCGTTTCCCTGAACGTAAAAAGCTTCGCAATTTAACATCACAAAGGTCTTTAGATTCCACGCACTGGAGATCGGGTCAATCTGATGAAATCACTTGGAGGAGTTCGTCAAAGTACGGTGCCTGAAAAGAAGGGAAAATGTCGCCAAAATTGCACATTAATTTTAAAATGGCTGACTTCCTGTTGGATTTGGGATATTGCTCCAAGAGACTTTTTTGTACATCTTGATATCGCCTATAAGCTTACCAGGTTTCAGACTCATACATAAAACACAGAGCAGGGGCTGTGGTTTTGAAATTTTGTAGGGGGCGCTGTGGAGCCATTTTGCGCTATTCAAGGAAAATGGTTACATAACAAAAAAGCCCTCATCACATTGGAGGTGTGTGCCAAATTTAAAGCCTATATAAACTTTCCAAGCCCCTCAAAAGCCACTTCATTTTTCATGGTGAACTGCGCTGCCACCAGGGTGCGCCGTTCAGTTTAAAGTCACAATTTTCGCACTGAAGCATCACGAGGGACCCATGTTAATATTCACCGCTTTTGAGGTGTCCACGATGAACCTGTGAAAATCAGTACAACAAAGTGAAAGACATGACATTTCCTGTTGCCACTAGGTGGCGCTCTGCTTACTCCTGACAATGGGCACTTCAATCTGTTCAGGGCGGGTCTGACATCATACCTGTAAAGTCTGGTACTGATCAGACTGGATTTCATTGAGTTATACTAATTTGTTTCTCCATGGCGAGACATGAAAGTTCGCCATGCTGCTGGGGTCACACCCTTTCGCGAAAAGTCACAGTTTTCACTGTAACCCAAGACCAACTCCTTAAGGCTTTCCTGGAGAAATTTGAGGCTGCAGATGTCACCCATCACAATACTGTATCCCAAAGTGTAAAACATGACATTTCCTGTTCCCACTAGGTGGCGCTGTCCCTGATGTCAAATATGGCAGTTGAAATATGTTCAGGGGTGGAGCCTTATCATATGTGTGCTCTTTGGTCCAGATCGGACAATGTATGACAGAATGAGAGGCAATAAGATTTTCATGGCGAGTCATCCAAATTCGCCGTGGCGCCACGGCCTCACCGTATTGTGAACCCTCAAAAGCTCCGCAATTTAACATGGCCCAGGTGTGTAGTTGACACTGACCAAAGATGAAGCTTGTATGATCAAATCCCAAGGAGGAGTTCGAAAAAGTTCGAGGCATGGAAATGGCAAAATTAGAGCCAAAATGTCACCTTCACGTCCAAATGGCGGACTTCCTGTTGGGTTTGCGTCAATGGGCCCACAGACTTTTTTGTTCGTCTTGGCATGATACATATGTGTGCCAAATTTCATACATGTAGCTCAAACGATGTGGTCGTAGGGCTGCATTTAACAAGGCATAGGTGGCGCTCTAGAGCCATTTCCCAGTGCTCATATGTAAAACCATTAAAATACAAAATTTTTCACCAGACCTGACGCGTGTGCAAACTTTCATGAGTTTTTGAGCATGTTTAGGCCCTCAAAAGGCCGATTTATTTGCCGAAATAATAATAATAATAATAATAATTAAAGCTGCAAGCAGCGTTATAAGGGCCCTCGCACCCCCGGCGCGTCGAGCCACGCCCAACACCTAAAACCAGCACCTCCGATCTGATGTCACATTGATGGAATTCATGCCTTTAACCACCAGCTAACATTTCATCTCATTCAATCATGATTATAGTCGCCCCACTAGGTGGCGCTCTAACCATTACTGACAAATGGCATAACAAACATTTCCGAGCTTGAGTCTCATCACGCCTATGACCTTTGGGAGAGATTGAACATTGTGTTTTTGAGTGACAGCAGATTACTGCTTTTTGGCGAGTGATATAAACTCCACGTGCCGCCATGACCACGCCGTTTCCCTGAACGTAAAAAGCTTCGCAATTTAACATCACAAAGGTCTTTAGATGCCACATACAGGAGATCGCATCAATCTGATGAAATCCCTTGGAGGAGTTCGTCAAAGTACGGTGCCTGAAAAGAGGGGAAAATCTCGCCAAAATTACACATTCATTTTAAAATGGCTGACTTCCTGTTGGATTTGGGATATTGCTCCAAGAGACTTTTTTGTACATCTTGATATCTCCTATAAGCTTACCAGGTTTCAGACTCATAGATAAAACACAGAGCAGGGGCTGTGGTTTTGAAATTTTGTAGGGGGCGCTGTGGAGCCATTTTGCGCTATTCAAGGAAAATGGTTACATAACAACAAAGCGTTCATCACATTGGAGGTGTGGGCCAAATTTAAAGCCTATATAAACTTTCCAAGCCCCTCAAAAGCCACTTCATTTTTCATGGTCAACCGCCTTCCCACCAGGGTGCGCCGTTCAGTTTAAAGTCACAATTTTCGCACTGAAGCATCATGAGGCACTGATGGTGATATTCACCGCTTTTGAGGTGGCCACGATGAACCTGTGAAAATCAGTACAACAAAGTGAAAGCCATGACATTTCCCGTTGCCACTAGGTGGCGCTCTGCGTATTCCCGACAATGGGCACATCAATCTGTTCAGGGCGGGTCTGACATCATACCTGTAAAGTCTGGTTCTGATCAGCTTGGATTTCATTGAGTTATACTAATTTGTTTCTCCATGGCGAGACATCAAAGTTCGCCATGCTGCTGGGGTCACACCCTTTCGCGAAAAGTCACAGTTTTCACTGTAACCCAAGACCAACTCCTTAAGGCTTTCCTGGAGAAATTTGAGGCTGCAGATGTCACCCATCACAATACTGTACCCCAAAGTGTAAAACATGACATTTCCTGTTCCCACTAGGTGGCGCTGTCCCTGATGTCAAATATGGCAGTTGAAATGTGTTCAGGGGTGGAGCCTTATCATATGTGTACTCTTTGGTCCAGCTCGGACAATGTATGACAGAATGAGAGGCAATAAGATTTTCATGGCGAGTCATTGAAATTCGCCGCGGCGCCACGGCGTCACCGTATTGTGAAAACTCAAAAGCTCCGCAATTTAACATGGCCCAGGTGTGTAGTTGGCACTGTCCAAATTTGAAGTTTATAGGACCAAATCCCAAGGAGGAGTTCGTTAAAGTACAAGGCATGGAAACGGTAAAATCAGAGCCAAAATGTCACCTTCAATCCAAAATGGCGGACTTCCTGTTGGGTTTAGGACATGGCCATAATAGACTTTTTTGTTCGACTCTGAACGTTATATACGTGTACCGACTTTCAAACATGTAGGTCATACCCATACCGGGGGCTCGCGTTTTTCATTTTTCTAGGTGGCGCTACTGAGCCAATTTTCCCTGGCCATGTCTGAGAACATTAAAATACGTAAATTTTCACCAGACCTGACGCGTGTGCAAAATTTCATGAGTTTTTGAGCATGTTTAGGCCCTCAAAAGGCCGATTCATTTGCCGAAATAATAATAATAATAATAATAATAATAATAATAATAAACATAATAAACAGAGCAGATACAATAGGGCCTTCGCACTGTCAGTGCTCGGGCCCTAATAATAAACAGAGCAGATACAATAGGGCCTTCGCACTGTCAGTGCTCGGGCCCTAAATATTAAAACTAACTAGCTGCCGCCATTGTTGGAAATTGAGCAGGGCTGCGCTATGAATTCTGGGATAGGTTGGGCCACGAAGTATACACCCGACCCATCCTTCAAATCTGGGGAAATGAAGGCCGCATTTGTCGGAGTCTTCGAATTTGGACAGTCTTCATTGTGGCGCTGTAACGTAATCGGCCTACAAATTCAGGCACAGGAGGATCCGATTCCTGAATTTGGACACAGCTACGATACCGGACACTGCTTCTTCGAGGTTTAACAGCAGCTGGCATCCTTGTACATGCAGTGCTGCCATCTTCTGTTTCAGTCCATTATTATACTATTAAATCCTACTACTTATTCCTGCGTCTTTTGGGATCTTACAAAGCTTCAAACGACGCGTCGACTATTAAATTAGTCGTCGACGATTTTAATAGTCGAGGTAATCGTGACTAGTCGACTAATCGTGGCAGCCCTCATAGCAATTCCATGGATTTGCGTTCCCTAGGGCATACAACAATGAGACAAGTTTGGATAAGACACGATGAACGCATTTCACCACTTTAGACAAAAACACACCAACAAGTACAACCAGGCTATGACAGAGGAGATGCTAGCAGCTGATGATGTGCAACCCAAATATAAACAAATATAACGGCACTCAATACAACAGAGAGACCAAGCAGTGGCTGGCAATTACTGATGCAATTACACAGTGGAAAAAATAGGGCTTTAAGTAGCTTTAAGCTTGACCAACAATCGAAAATAATAAAACTGAAAAATATTTGCTAAGTACAGGCTCCTGGCAAGTTAAAAGGATAATTATTTTAATTACTTTATATTGTTATATAATTGTTATAAGCGTTAAGCAGTCTTTTTATGCGTTTACTTAAAATTTCCAATTAAAAAACAAAAAGTTCAGTAATTTTGTTCCCTATATTGTCACAAATATCACAAATTTTCTTAAAAATTGCAGTATAATTTTAGGACTATATCGCCGACCTCTAGTGTGGCTGTTTGTCATATAGCATATCAAAACATCATTCACACATTCTGTTAGGAAGCTCTGCTTACTGTACCAAAATCAAAACAAACAAACAAACAAAAAACAATCTGTAAAACAGAAGTCCTTTTATATATAAATATTTGACTAAATCAGCTACAGTTTTTAAACAAAACTGAACCATATAAACTTTTTATTCCAGTGGGGAACAGTGTAACACCAAGCATAAACACCAGTCCTCTTCAAAACACACGATTCAAGTCTGATGACTAATAACAGACAATAATTATACTTATTATTAATTGGCAGAAAGTGGTAACATTTAATCCCTTGTGTCTTTTTTCTCCATCTTGATCTACCAAAGTTTAAACAACAGTCTTGCTTAAAAACACTTTTTCAAGTAGTTGCATTTCTTGTCAGATGTGCTACCGGCAGTTGTAACAAAATAACTTCCCAAATATTAGATAAATAAAGTATTTCTTATTCTTAAGACCAACTTTAAAGAACAAACTCATTATGGCTACTTTTTACCAAACAGGACCCAGAATATGAATGTTTATGCATGAAACAAAAACAGGCATGTTCTCATCAGATGATGAAGGTAAATACAGATGGTCATTGTGGAAATAAAACACCTACTTTGAACCAACCCAACTAGGGCTGTGCGATATGACCAAAATCTCATATCCCGATATAAGAATTCTATCGTCCTGATAACGATATAAATCACAAAAATGTAACATTTTCTGTAAATTATGTGAATCTCGGGCAGCTCGTCTAGCGGGAAGTTTTTCCAGCTGTGCGTCATGTAGCTGGAGTCGAGTGTTTTAACCGATGCATGAAACTATACATTTTTAGACATAAGTTGTAAAGGCCGCCGTTTTGTTTGTGAGTATTTATTACACGGCGTGCTGCGGGGAAAAGCCTGTTCTAACGTTTGAGTCTAAGGTTTATTTTTTAGCACCTGGTGGTTCTTTTTTAATTCTCATCCGTAAATAATCTGCTCTTTCACGTGATTCAGTTTATTTTGGAAAGTCTTAACAGGATCTTGAGCTTTATTGTGAAAGGTTTATGTGGAACATAAACAAGCGGACACGCGATGCTGTTACCATCGTTGTTGCTAACCACAACGCATAAAAACAGGCGCTTGTCCGTCCGTAGTGTGGTTATAGAAAATATAAGAGAAAGAGAGAACTTTAAGAAATTTATATAGCCACTACAGTGACCATCAAAACGATGAAAAAATATTGCTGTAAACAGTTTATTTTGCAACACCACGAAACATGCGTAAAATGCGTAAAATGAAACCACAGACGTTTTTATATCGTCATCCGATATATATCGTTATATTGAACAGCCCTAAACCCAACTTTCAGCTTTTGCCATGTAAGCTTGAGAATTAAACAGTCATTGCTGTTTTAGATTGCAGGCCTACAGCCTCACAGCACAGTGTGGTGCTGTGTCTCGTGAACTTGATCTTGTATGCTCATTAGATAAAAAGCCTCTATTTCCTAAAGCATGTGACCTCATGATTTTTCAACTGTGAACTTATGACTATCATTTAGCAGTCTTCTTGTTGAAATAGCTCCAGTTTGTAGGCAATGCGCAGTATAGTTAACTATTACAATGAAGAGATTAATTATGGTGTCAATTACAGAGCAATCCCCCTCCAAAAAAAGAATAAAAAAATATAGTTAAAACTCAAAGTTAAAACGGGCCACATACAACTACAAGAGCTAATCAGGTTTACTCAAGAAAATGTCTGTCAAAAGCACTGCAGCATTTTCAAAAGTTCAAAACAGCACCGGGTGTATTTTAAATGGGAACTGTGTAAATCTGCAAATAAGGAGCGCACATAATCAGACATACAAGCGTCATAGAAAATCCAGGTGATTTTTCAAAATGAAAGATCCTGTGCAGACTAAACATTTCACTTCTGACAAGATTCTGGTGAAATATGATTCTGCAAAGTACAGAATAACATAATGTACATGACTTTTATCATACACAAACACCAGTGTATTCCTGAAGTAGTGCTGGGTTTAAAAAATAAATAAAAAGCTCAACACAAACATCTGTCTTGAGTCATTGAGTCTGTCTTGTATTCTATACTGCAAATGTAATGGAGTTTGTCTTGTTTTTCCATAATGGAGTAATAATGAGATTTTCCCCATTTTTTCCATTCACTTCATTCATTTTCTTAAAAATTACCCACTGCCTTATTGCATCTTGTGAACTAAGTTACACAACAAAATACTACTGACAAAAATAAGAATTTACTTCTATCAGGTAATTATTTATCATAGCCACCCACATGGTCTTACACTCATTAAGCCATTATAGACTAGCAGAGAGAGTTATTTTACCTCTCCACTTTCTGAACAAAAGCAACTGAAATGTAAATAAAATCCAGGTTTTGACCAGATCACTGGTAATTATCCCCTGTGAGCTGTAATAGATGTTTACTTTTGAGATAACACACAGTTACCACCCAACACTTCTGCAATTCAGTCTACATCACAGCTTCTTCTTGCCATGGTGGTCTCTTACGTACACTCTCAATCACTCCGTTTTGTTTATGCTGGGAAGCACTAATGTAACAAAGTGTTCTGCAGGTTACCTCTGTGGTGGCCATCTTGTTTCCCCAGTAAAGCGGAGGCCTGCCTCAATTGGAGCTCTTTTATAGGCAAGTCTGAATTGAGAAGGCGTGGTCTTTAGAGTATTTAAAGTGGGCAGGAAGTGGGTTGGGGGCCATTTTGAGAAGATGCTGTCTGTATGTGCATGATATTGGCAAGAGACAATAAAGCAATTACTTCAGTTAAGATAGAGTGAAGATTGATGTTTTCCTCACCACACCTCTCTGCGTAACAGTTTACTACCTCATGTCTGTACCCACACCTCAAGATAACATCACCCAAGAACCGGTCTTTAAGCTTGCCACAGTGCAAAACAGATAACCAGTTGCCCCAGGTTTAGTAGATATGTGCAGTCATTATTCCCTCACTCACCAACCAAAATTGCTCACTAATACCAATTACTGTAAGGTAAACCACTAGTTATGTTATTTACTGGCCTGACTTTCATCTGTCATTACTGCCATCATTGCCACCCACAGCCATGCATTAGTGGCCTTTCTATGCTACTGATAAAGTGAAGAACACAGACATAATCAGCAGACAAGAGTATCGAGGGGAGAAAAAAATTCCCAAAAAAATAGCAGTGCAGTGCTGAAGTTTACTCTGAGTGTCACAAGTGCTCACTGGTGGTAACGTCACCAAGGTATTATAATAGGCTGTGAAACTTGAAGACTAGTTTATCTAAGTTACTCATAACCAAATGAGCAACACATTACTGGATAGTCACTTGATGCTATTTACATCAGACAAGTGTTACTGGCAATGTAAAAAGAAAAAGAAAAAAAACTAAGGCAGGGAAAGTACATTAGCTTTACAAGCCACAGTCTGGGTATTGAATTTCTCTGAGTTTTAAAAGGAGAAGGAACCTCACTATGGCTGCCGCCACATAAATAGCTGGCTGTTCAAATAATCTTGCCTACAATTACACAGCACACTTTAATTTTGCTGGATCACACAAAGGAACTCACTTATACGTCCTAATCTTTATATTTAACACAAAACCACCACAGTCAATGCGGCAAAACACCAAGCAGATAATTACAGATATACTGTATGATTAACTTGATACTTTGGGTTCTTAAACCTTTTTTCTTCCAACGCGTTTATGCCTGCTGACAAAAACAGCTTCATATTTTTGGTCCAGGAAAACGAAGTCTGGGTGCACTTCAATGAGCTGTTGTTAGCATTCTAACTTGAAAGGGTTTTTTTCTAGATCATCATTACCGAAAAACATAAACGTCTGAAAATGACAGAGACACTTCAAATGCTTCATCACAATTATACTCCCAGTTAACTACAATTTAACAACACGTGGCACTGCCATACATCTGGTACAAATTTAAACCAAAAAGTATGACTGGGTTGTACATAAGGTCTGCTTATTTTTGCCATGCCTGATTATGATAAAGTATTAACATTATGCGATAATCTTTGACTAGCATATGTTAGCTGACTCACAGGCGAAACCCAATGTAACCTTAACTAACACAGCACTCACTACTTAAGTCACACGATCCTTATCGTCCATTTAGAGTTAGTTAACATTAGAACAAGCGATTGTAGTTTCCAAAGCTAAACGAGTCGACCTTGTGTTAAAAGAAATCAACTGGTCGCCGTGACAACACTGAAAACAGCAAACGCGTCAGTGTTGGCACTCACGCCAATAATTTGCACACAATAACACCACAGTTTGACTAAAAGAGAAAATTAATTCAGGTTTAACCAATCAAATATCCAAAGTGCTGGGGGAACTACCTGCGCACGAAAGGCACGCTTACATATTGGGTTATAAAGGCAAAAGCTCGCTAGCTAAGTTTGTAGCTAAGTTGTCACTTAGTATTGCGTCACATTTAGACTACCATTTCAAAGGTTAGGCTAAATAAACACCACAGAAAAATAGCCTTCCCACCACCCCGCTGCTTACCTTCACATAGAGTCACTATAAGTATAATCCAGGGCTTCTCTGAACATGTTATGGACTTATAAATCCATACCATGTACAGTTCGCCTGCATTGCTGCCATCTTGTCCTAGACGACAGGAAGGGAGAGCTCGCTCTCGGCAACGCCACCATCTCCCACATTTTAAACACTAAATAACTCTTGCATATGATCTTCCAGAAACACCACACCGAACCCACGTCGTAGCTACACAATTCAAACGCGTCTCCGTCTTCTTTGGGCAGCGTTGCCCATCTCTGTAAAGGGTGTCCGTTACCCTGTCTAGACGCACCGCTCCGCGGGCCTGCCAGCCTCTAACATGTCTCTTTTCTCTAGGAACTGGAAGCGAATGTTTGCGAACTGACGGCATTGGCCAGTCCAGATTAAATGATTACAGAGCAGGTGCAAAGATGGGGGATTCACTGGTTCGTTTCTGGGAAGTCGGTTAGACAGAAAACAGTACACTACAATGGGGAGCTTTTTTCATAAAAAGAAATAAGGTATACTGAAAATTACTGACAACATACATGAAATAAAGAATAAAGACAAAGGGGTTGAGAAGGATGAGAGGAACAAAAGAATGAACACAGAGATGTAGCTTACATTTGAAGTATAATAAAACACAGGCAAAGTGTTAATGCAATACTATAGTCCCCTTCGGGTTTTGCCAGGATGAGATGGATTTATAGCTAACATCAATAAATGACAATGTGAAATACAATTTCCAACTTTTGTTTACATATATTCAGAATAATAACAATAAAGTTTGAATTGTTAATGTGATTGCTTCATGATTTGTTCCTCTAGTAAAGTGTCAGCAGCATACTTACTATAGCCTAGTAAAGTTAGAAGAAAATAATAAAAATAGAATATGAAAATGTACAATCCAAAGGCAGCAGCATCATCTTTTTAGCCACCCTTCTATCATGTGTTCTAAAAATAAGCTAGCTAGTACTTACTCTAGGCTTCACATTGACACAACCCCTAATGCCCCAGATAGGAGGTATTTGCTTAACCGATTGTCCAAGCACATCTTCATTCCACTAATGACTTTTTTTTTTTATTTTATTTTAATTTGTACTGCTCGCTTGATCTGCTGTGAAAAGACCAGCAATAACAGTTTTTTTTTTCTAATTTTGATCCTGGAAGAGATATGAAATCTAGATCAATATGATGAAAGTTAGGACTAGTGATGCCAAAAACACGCTGACTAGCCTTCAAAGGAAATACAAGCTGAAATCTACTACTCAGACAGGCAGGAGGCACCCAGCTGGCAAAAAAGCTGCCCATAAGCCCCTTGTGTCTGAGTCGACCAGCTATAATGTAATCCACCAAAAGGCATTTGTCTTTGTCAGTCCTCATCTGTCCTCACCCGAGTTACACACAACAAATCACAGAGCCTGCCCGGTCAGCTGGAAAACAGGTGTGAACACCTCTTGTCTAACTTGGTTTATCTTGGGTAAACACAGCTGGGATGATAATGGGGGTAATCAGAAGAACCCACATGTGCAGAAGGCCCCGTATATAAATTCCTTTAGCACTGAAGACCGAACACGGCGTTGCTGTTGCTGAAATAGTTTGTATGGAAGAAAGAAGAAGAAAAAAAGGTAGCCGTCTACTCGTGAACTGGCTCCGCGGTCTTTTGCTTTGGTCTGCTTGGATTTTGCCAGACGGTTATATGAAAGTGCGCGCTCTCGATGGTTATCGTTTGTCTCCCCCTATTGGCCAGTGAGGTGGCCAGCAGTCTGCAGCACAAAACAAGCTTTGTTTTACTGATTGCCATATTTTCTGCAATTCCAGTAAACAACGGATTTGTTTTAATTTATTTATGTATTTTTATCTACACAAAAAGGATTAATAAGCCTAGGGGTCGAGGTACAAGTCAGTATTTGTAAACTGACTGACTACTAGAGGCCCCCTATAGGTCAAAATTGTAACACGGGTTTGCAGTCGCATAGGAATCACCTGAGTGCACATTAGCAGATGCACATCACAGTAAAACATAATTTACAAGGCACATTTAGAATTTCATGGTATTTTATTTATTTATTTAAAAAAATAATAAACTTGAAAAAATGCAAATAGACTATAGTTTTAATCGTGTAAATCATTTTTCTTACACAATGTAGTGTACAGAACATACAATGTAACTTTAGATAAACTGCACTCAGAGGAGCAGGGCAAAGGGCACACTGTCAAACTCGCTTTCGTAGAGATCGGCGCTTTATTTTGAAGGACTCGCGCCGGAACTGTTATTGTTGTTGCCACTGGCGGAGCGGAACACCAGTGTCACGCCATTTTAAGACATCGGCGAGCCGTTGAGCGGCTAGTCGCTTGATGGCAATGTGATCGTCTTCTTTGAAGCTATGCCGATTACGAAGTGTTTTTAAAAACGTGCCATCGCGTTATTCTTTGAGTGTTCACACAATTGATAAAGACATTTCTAACCTAGGTTACTCTTCCAGCCATGTCGACGGAGGCAACGGCCGAACAGGTAGCTACACGCAGCGGGTCAAGCTAACCCGTGCTGAAAAGAATGCATGATTTACACCGTGTTATTTTGGATAATGTTAGCAAGTTGACAAAGCGGTAGTATTTGCTTATGTTTCGACTTATTTTACGTCGATTTTAGCTAGTACTAGTAGCAGATATGTATGTTTGGGTTACGACTGAAAGCTGCAAGTTTAGCCCGTCGTTCGCCATATTGAGTATAAGCGTTTGTAGTAAAGTCGCGACTTAACGCTTGTTGTTAAACCAATTGAGTTAATTTAAACACTTTTATAATCTATTAGTACACATTAATCGAATGTAGTCTTAGTCGCGCCACGTAAAAGGAGTTAACATGCCAGCTAATCGGACATTGTTCTGTATTTGTAATGTGAATTACCACCCAAATATTCGTAAATTTCTCTACCTGCAGTGTGGTAGCCAGTTATTCTATTATTGACTACCATAGAATACTAAACCTACTTATGTATGTTCTAAGCCTCAGGATGGGCCTCACTTAGCGCTTGGCCCTTAGATTAGTTGTTCCCCAGCACTATTCAGAGGCATAACTATGTTGTCCCTGTGCCTTTGTGCTGTCTTGCAGGCAGCAGCAGAATATATCCCTGAGAAGGTGAAGAAGGCAGAGAAGAAGTTGGAAGAAAACCCATATGACCTTGACGCATGGAGCATTCTGATTCGAGAAGCACAGGTTTAGTGACACAGAGTTGTATTCCTGGGGTTAAGGAAACTGGGGAATAAGGGTGGTTGGGCTTGGGTTATAAACTGTTAGAATACAAAGCAGCCATAAAATCTTTTCCTCCCATGACTGGTTTTTGATATGTTAAATAGTGTGAGGTGTCAATGCATTTTCCTTCTTTAGAACCAACCCATAGACAAAGCAAGGAAGACATATGAGCGACTTGTCTCACAGTTCCCAAGTTCTGGCAGATTCTGGAAGCTATACATTGAAGCTGAGGTTAAGACTTTTCTTTTGTTTTTAATTTTATTTAGTGTGCATGGCTGGGATTTTTGTTTTTTCCTCAAATGATCAACAATGTGATTTTCACACGACCAAACTGTCTTACTTTAATGACCAATAAAGTCGCAACTCTTATTTTGGATCACTGAGCCTGCCTACTTCAGCTGGAACTATTGGTCCTAAATTTTGTAGTTTTCATTACAAGATTGTCATCAACAGTCACGATTAACAAGTGATTTAAACCTGAAGGACATGGATTGAACATGCGTGAAGAACGATGTGAAACGCTTTATATTTCCCAGGCTCTTGCTTGACTTCTTAAGAGTTGTGCCTTTTTAAAAATTCAAACAAAGGGGGAATTAGTTCTAACAGTATCTTTTCCACAAAATTCTTCTTATGTTCCCAGGATTTTAAAGTACACATTTTCTGCGCCATATTTTTAATGGGGTAAAGTGCATTTGTTGCATGTTTGGTCTGCAACAGTATTAAAACTATTTTAATAGTATTGGAGTGCATTAGCCTTTTATTCACTTGTTGTGTCAATTTATTGCCTCCTGTGTCATTTCTTTTGGGTAACTGTATAAAAACATTTTAACTGTGTGGCCCTTTCTTTCTCCCCACTCCTCCTGAAGACAAGTGACCCTATTGCCTCAATGCCATCAACAGGCTTCGCTGCTACTGATAGAATGACTCCCCCCCCCCCCCTCCCCAAACAAATAATTTTTGCTAACCCAATAAAATAACCTTGATGCCCTTCACCTTTGCAGAAGATGACTGCAACTGATTTTAAACCAGTGCTTTCCAAAAGTTACACAGGAAGTTGCACCAAACCATCAGACTTTAGTTTCCAGTTAAAAGGCAACTCCTGCCTTCTGGAGACTTGCTACTTTTGTGCTGTGCACCGAATGTGGGTTTATTTGAGGTTCTAGTGGCTGTAGTTGGCTGGTTGAGGGGGTTTCTTCCCTGTGTGAAGTTACATCACCCCCATGTGTCCACCCCTGGTCTTCACACACTGAAATACAGGGAGAGATGTGCTTTTCCAAACAGACTAGTCTTTTCTAAAACGACCAGTAGCAATTTCCTTAATTTGCATCAGTAAAGCATCACTGTTAAAGTCCACACTTTTTAGGCCCTCTAAAAATACCAACAGCAAGCTATTAAAGAGTTGTCTACTATTACTGTTATTATTGGGTTATTGCTTGGTAATCTGCTGCAGACAAGCTAGAGGGTTAAAATAAAACAGTTGCATCTACACATCACTGGTGCCTTTTTGTTTTTTTGGTCTGGAAGCTTGACTCGTAAACAATATGTTTATTTAAAGTCGCTTTATTTAAAAAAACAAAACTTGAACATATGTGGTTTCTAACTTTAGATGTTTGCTTAGGATCCATTTTTTTAAAGCAGGAAAGTAATTATAAATTTTAAACGAATAGTAGGTACACCATCTACTGTCAGCTTTAAACAAAGCTGTGGACCTGCAGAAGACATGACAGTAGACTGATTTTTTTTCCCCTATACATAATATTAACATTTACAATAAAATGCAAGCAAATAAAATGTAAACAGTACTGACATTAAAAAATGTTGCATTTCAAGTTAAGTAAGCTTTTAGTGTGTGTAGTTTTAGAGGTCAGCTAGTAGCAACAGAAGATGGCAGGGAAGAGCTCTAAGCAAGTGTCAGATTTGTTATATGGATGAGCATACTTGACTAATAAAGCTGATTTTTGAATCTGATCTTATACAATACTTTTAAAGTGTTGTTTTTTTTTTTTTGTTTGTTTTTTAAACCCACGTTGTTTAGTCCTCTTTCCCCACCAAACAGTTAATTCCAAAACCCCAAACCCAGTTTTTATTCCGGCATACTTGCATTAAGCCTTCTGTTAGCTGAAATAACAGTCAATAACTAAAACAGACAAAGGTTTTTTTTCCCCCAGCAACAGAAGGCCTTTGTATACTATCGTAGTTTGATGTATGTGTTAGTAATATATGTATTTTTTTTTTAATTATTTTTTTATTTTATGATAATGTAGAAAGAAAGTCTGTGTGGTAAGTATGTGGGGGATGATCTCAACTTAAAATAAATTAAAGAGTTAAGTAGTCAAAAATCGTCATAGTGTTCTTCACTTAAAGTCGATGCAAAATTCTTTTGTGTGTGTGTGTGTGTGTGTTAGGCACATTTTCTAAAGACCTCATTTGCTTTGTGCAGATCATAGCATGTCTTCTTCATAACTCACCACTTTTGAAGACCTAGTTTTAGAGCCCACGGCTCAGTTGGGTTTATGTTGAGGCAGCACATTGATCAAAATACAAAGTTATGTCTGATTAATATAGGCACTGTATAGAGAGACTAACCAGCTGTTTTTAACTGTTTAGACTGAGGTTTATCTATATTTTGTACCCTTACTAAAATATTTTACACGCAGTTTGTAAGAAGAGCTTAATGGGGCTAACTTACTTTGGGCTTCCTTCAGGGTGCATTAACTTGTTTGTTTGAGTTATACAGTATGAGCAGCCTGTGCTATGATGGATAAAAATGTTTTGAGAGGAAACAACAGGGTAAAGTGTGCCTACGTTTGTTAAGTTCGTGTCTTGTTTTCTCTCAGAGTGGATCCTTCTGTATAACCTTTATGACTATGGGAACTAAATGCAGTTGAGCTACTGTGTATTCACATATGAACTGCAGATTTGCGCTACCTTAACAGCAGTGTTGAAAGATAGCAGCCAGTACTGTATTCATTTGTTGGATGGTGGACCTCAAAAATTGGAAACTTAGAAAATCTGCACTCTTATACATTAGGACCATTTTGATTGCATTTCTCAGAAACTAGGTCACCCCAAGGAAAGTTCAGTGTAGTTATCTTCAACAAATAGTGGAGAAGTTGCGTTTAATTTTTTTAATAGAAATTATGTGGCTTTACTAATCTTCTGCCTTGAAGTGCTTTCTCTACTTAAAGCTGTTTGTCTAATTATATTCATGTTTTTCTTGTGAGCTTTCCATTTTTTTTCAGTTAAAGTAAGCTGATAGTAAGCTTTAAATCATTAACAAAAAGGTGTGTTGCAGCAAGTCATCTCAAGTAGAATTTTGTGCTTGAAACGATTATGCAACTTAGTGCGAAAAGGGATGTGGCATGTTAAATATCAGGAGGAGCTTTTCTGCAACCACCTAGGCAGATGCATCCAAACAAAACATCACTGCAGTGTAATTTGTGCACATTATGTAACTTCTCTGTTGCAGTATTACACAAAAACAGGATTTGCATCAGCTCTAGTAAAAGCTTTTGTTGACAAAGCTACCTGTGATTCTCTCACACTTAACCCTTTCAGCAAGTAACCCAACCAAATACACTACATTTCAGAAAGCTTAGACATTCTAGTATTAAATCTTATGCCATTTCTATTCCTATGTCAAAGCTTGCTTAAATAACTAAAGTTTTACTTTACTATATACATAGATAGATCGATAGATATTAAGCTGGCCATTAAAGAGTTTATGATCTCATTTTTTTATCAACAAAGTACAGTGTTTGGTGGTAAAGGATTTTTAACTTGAATATTTCATCTAAATCTGATGTGGTGATATAATTGTCCCCTAGATTTTTATTGTTTTTTGAGCAACATTTACATTCGAAGAAAAGTTTTGTCGCATGCAAAAGTTGCTGCACACCTTTGCAACTTTTCCTATTTTTTTTAAAGAGTATTTAATAGTATTTATTTATCTTCATATCTTTCAGAGTAACAGTAACAGAGGTTATGAAGAGTTGTTCAAAGATTTACATGTCACTGTATTCTTCCTCTTTTATTATTAAAGGTTTACTGGTGCTTTATGTCTGGGTTTGTTGTTCTTTTTTTTAAAGAGTAGGAAGTGTAGGTTATTTCTTAAGCGCCTTAAGACATTTCCTAATGACTGAAAAAATTTGAAAATTGAGTTCCACCGTTAATTAATTGTAGTTGACCTTGAAATCTTTTATGTTAATGTTATTCTTGTAGGTCTAAAATGGCTTTTGTATATACCAGTGCAGTTACATTGGGCCTTACAGCCATAGGAACGTTGCAGTCTTAGTATTTTTGTTTAATAGGTCGCACAAAAACAACTAGTTTAGAATTTGGTCCACATTTCTGTGTAAATATTAACATTAATCTGTAAACTGTCTAAGCTGCAGTGTCAGGACATTGTTAATAATTTCATGACGTCTCTGTGACTTTTTACATATTTAAGCCTCCTTAAGTATGTTATAGCAGTGACCTTTGCTTTGTCAGTGTAGCCATGCAAAGTTATTGTTTTTGTTACCATAAGCCTAATTCAGCGCACCCACCTCCACCCCCCCTAATCATTTTTCAAATTTTTATTATTGCACTATGGATAAAATGGATGTGCTTACACATTTCTACAGTGCTTATGCCACAGAAATAACAGCATTACCTCTACGTACCGGAGGATGGTTTCAGCTCATTTGTAGTAGGCCGTAAGAAATTCATCGCTGCAAATTTTTACTAATGGATCGAGCACACCTGAGGCTTTGAGCTATGTGGAAAAGGGCCCTTTTTTTTTCTCTGAATACTGGATTTCTCAGCCTGAAGTCCAATTTCAGCATTTTTCCTGGGTAATGTGGCGCAACTACAATGAAAATAAACCCCTTTCTAAAAGTAGTTTGTCATTCTTGTGTGAATTTCACTTTGTTGATCTTTGAGGTCGTGTATGTGCGTGCGTTTGTGAATGGTTGTTACATTTGCATGAATGCATGTTTCCGATAAGCCATAAAAGTACAGGAAAATTAACATTGCATTACACTCTTATTTTCAGATCAAGGCTAAAAACTATGACAAGGTAGAAAAGGTAAGTGTCCGCCTCACTCATGAAATCTGAAAGTGAAATTTTAAAATCTGGGAAGGGTGGTATGACTTCCTAAATACACTAGTTAAGTATTGTTTCTGATTTCAAAGGGAATATGCATACAGACAATTATACTACTCATTAAAAAGCACCTGGAAATGGTGATTAAATAGAAAATATTAATTTTATAAATCAATAAGTCTTTGAAATGTTAGAAGTGGGTTAGTTGCTTTTTTGAACTCAATTGATGACACTTTGGGGGATTTTTCTCACTAGGTTTCCACACTAGCAGTGTGTCTTTAGATGTCTTTAAGCTTTTCAACATTTATCCCCCTTATAAATATTAAATAAAAACAATAAATTGATATACATGAAATACATTTTAGGTCAAAGATTTGAACATGAACAAATCTGGTATTCTGGGTTTAACTTCATGCCGTTAAATGTAGCAATCCTGCTACATTGTAAACAGATGATCTGCATCCAGAGTCAGATAGTTAGGAGAAAGTGTTGTGACTGTATGTGACATATAAAAGTGTGTTTCCATCTGCTTTGTTGTCTAACATCTTCTGGCCCCTGTAGTTGTTTCAGAGATGCCTAATGAAAGTGTTGCACATCGACCTGTGGAAATGCTACCTCTCATATGTTCGAGAGACCAAAGGAAAGCTTCCCAGCTACAAGTAAGATGACAAGCTGCATTGTTTTATTGAGCATTTATTTACTGCCATACAATTTTACACCTCTTCTTCTTGCCATCAGAGAGAAGATGGCTCAGGCTTATGACTTTGCCTTGGATAAAATTGGCATGGAAATTATGTCATATCAGGTATGCAAATCTGAACAATGTATTTGTACTAATGTTATGAGTGTTTTTTAAACTACTATTGCATAACCGTTATCTGTTACTCTTTCAGATCTGGGTGGATTACATCAATTTCCTCAAGGGAGTGTAAGTGATTTTTGTTTCATGACCTTATTGTTACTCAGCTCTCTTAGCATCTCTTTAATGTTGAAATTTTTGTTTTATTAGTGAGGCTGTGGGTTCATATGCAGAGAACCAGCGAATCACCGCAGTACGGCGGGTGTACCAGAGAGGCTGCGTGAACCCTATGATCAACATTGAACAGCTCTGGAGAGATTATAGCAAATATGAAGAGGCGGGTGGTCCACCTTTTTCTGCTCTTATATGGAGTTTTTGGTTTTTCATCATGAGTACCGAGTGACTGGTAGACTGACTTGTCTGTCTCACAAACAGGGTATCAATGTACATTTGGCCAAAAAGATGATTGAGGATCGAAGTAGAGACTACATGAATGCCAGGAGAGTAGCTAAGGTGAGATATTGCACAGTGTCCCAAGTATGTACAGGCCTACGTGCAGTCCTGTGTACTCTCATTATAAAGCTAATACAGATTTCTGTATTGTTTCCATATTTCAGGAGTATGAGACGGTGATGAAAGGGCTGGACAGGAATGCACCATCAGTACCACCTCAGAACTCCCCTCAGGAAGCACAGCAGGTGGAAATGTGGAAGAAGTACATTCAGTGGGAAAAAAGCAACCCACTGCGCACAGAAGACCAGACCCTCATTACAAAGAGAGGTAACTGTTTGTGGCCAAGCTGTTGTTGGTAAATGTTATTCTGTGTTTGTGTCGGGAGGACTGTAATTCCAGTTGTTATGCTGATATGTAATTTTTTAGTACGTTTTCAACTGTAGTCAGTGGGTAATGCATGACATGTGGGATTGAAGCCACTAGAGGGCGCGGATTGACGCTTTTCTCCACGTGCATTCTTGAGATGTGCTTAACCTCAGCTGCTGAAGAGCCGATATTTTAGTCACTAACTCTTATTTTTTGTGGTGCAGTGATGTTTGCCTATGAACAGTGCCTGCTGGTCCTGGGCCACCATCCTGACATATGGTATGAGGCAGCACAGTACCTGGAGCAGTCCAGCAAACTTTTGGCAGAGAAAGGGGTGAGAGATGAACCTTATCATTGTGAAATTTAATGTGTATTTTTGTTTAAAGGCTCTTAAGTATTTTTCAAATAAAGCCAAACTTCAGCTCAAACAGTCCCATGAGTCTGTATTTCTCCCCCTACCCCTCAGGACATGAATAACTCAAAGCTGTTCAGCGATGAGGCAGCTAACATCTATGAACGTGCCATCGGGACTCTTCTGAAAAAGAACATGCTTCTATACTTTGCTTTTGCTGACTATGAGGAGGTGGGGGTCCATTCCGAACTCTGCACACTCTGTAACCCAGACTGTAAGAGGCACGCTGGCTTATCGGCACATTTCCTTTTCTGCTGTCTTAGAGTCGCATGAAGTACGAAAAGGTCCACAGCATCTATAATAAGTTGTTGGCGATTGAAGACATCGACCCCACACTGGTCTACATCCAGTACATGAAGTTCGCCAGGAGAGCCGAGGGCATCAAATCAGGTCGCACCATCTTTAAAAAAGCCAGAGAAGATCCACGCACACGCCACCATGTGTACGTCACCGCAGCGCTCATGGAATACTACTGCAGCAAGGTAAGAACACGTGATCAGATGTGTAGTGTATGAACTGTGTGTTTTTCACGCATACACGTCTAAGGGCTTTTTTGTTGTTTTTGTTTTTTTGTTAAAAGGATAAATCAGTGGCCTTTAAAATTTTTGAGCTTGGTTTGAAGAAGTATGGCGACATTCCAGAGTACATACTTGCATACATCGATTACCTCTCACACCTCAATGGTACGTAGCAAGTTCTGTGGGTTACTTTTGATATCAAAGAAATAGTGATGTCTTAGTTTCTTCCTTTGTAATGCAAAAATGTCTCCTGTTGTTGTTGTAAATAATCAGGATTTTTTTTTGGCTTTCAGAGGATAACAACACCAGGGTTTTGTTTGAACGTGTCCTCACCTCAGGAAGCTTATCACCAGAAAAATCGGGGTAATGTCAAATATTGAATAAACTGCATACATGTACGTTTATCTCATAACTGTCGATATCAGTGTTTATTAACTGTAATGTGTGTTTTGTTTTTTCAGTGAGATCTGGGCCCGGTTCCTTGCCTTCGAGAGCAACATAGGAGACCTAGCCAGTATTCTGAAAGTCGAGCGCAGGCGTTTCATGGCCTTTAAGGATGAATACGAGGGCAAAGAAACGGCCTTACTCGTAGATAGATACAAGTTTATGGACCTCTATCCCTGCTCCACCAGTGAACTCAAGGCCCTTGGATACAAGGTGTGTGTTTTCCCATTTGGCGTCGCAGTATCCTGTTCCTGCTGAAATAAGCAGATTCCAGCTTTTCTGCTGACATGAACTGATACTTAATTTGTATCTGCGTCTTGTTTGTAGGATGTGTCACGTGCCAAACTGGCAGCACTTCTCCCAGAGACTGTGGTGGCACCCTCTGTACCTGCTTTAAAGGACGAAGTTGACCGTAAACCTGAGTATCCCAAACCAGACACAAATCAGATGATCCCCTTCCAGCCACGTCACCTTGCCCGTACGTAGTCCTCAAATCCAGTAAACCTACGAGCACGATGCATCTTTCCACTGCTCTCTCTGCTGCATAAAGCATGAAAGGATTCATCTTTGACGTAGCTTCTCGTGTTTCTCCCTGCAGCTCCAGGTTTACACCCTGTCCCTGGTGGAGTTTTCCCAGTCCCCCCAGCTGCTGTCATCCTAATGAAGCTGCTCCCTCCGCCTACGTGCTTCACTGTTAGTAGCAGCAGCTTAACACTCATCAAGCTCATATTTACTGGCAATGAATAAAAGATGTTAGGAACAGTTTTTTTCCCCTCTCCTTGCTGCTTGGATTCAAAAGAGTGTGTGATTGTTTGTTGCTGCAGGGTCCCTTTGTTCAAGTGGATGAGCTCATGGAAACTTTCAGGAGATGCACACTTCCTGAGAGTAAGTCTGCATTTAGGATGAATCCATACAACCTCTATTTTTAGTCACATTAGAAGAAAAGCTGTGGTGATGGATGCTGTAGTGACAGAGCAGCTGTTTTACACTGCCTAATTGTGTGTTAACAGGTTGTTGTACTTTTCATTTGACCTGCTTCTTTTTTTACCCCTGCTCTTTGTAGCTGTTGATGCTGCTGTAGAGCTGATCACTGGTAGACAGCCTGATGTAGGAGGGGAGGGCAACGGATCCATGGAGAACCACACTATTGCCAAGTCACTCAAGAGGCCTAACGCAGACTCAGACGAGGAGGATGATAAAGGAGCGATTGCTCCTCCCATACACGACATCTACCGCGCACGCCAACAGAAGAGGATTCGATAAACTAAAGAATGTAATCTTTAACCACTGGTCCTATAGGATAAATGTACATGTCCACCTGACAGATTATACATCAGCTGATCTTGGTACAGAAGAGCAGTGTACACACACAAACCTACAGAAAGTCTGCGCACCTGAGTGTTTTCGTGGCTTTTGTTTTGTCAGCAGTTCTTATTTTTAAAGACTGACCATTATACTGTACAAAATTTTTAATTCAGCCTTTGATTTTGGCACACCTCCCAGTTTTGGCAATGTTTGATGAGGAATTGCAAAGTGGAAGCAAGCTCCTTTTTTCCCTTTCCTTTTTTTTTAGATAACTGGAGGAAAGAATTTCTTTCAATAAAAGTGAGAAAGAAGTAACCCGACTGAGCTCTTTTTTTGGGGGGGGTTTGACTTTGAAACTGAAGTAACGCTTCATTGTGACAACTACCAGCAGGGAGCACAATATAAAACTTTAAAATTTGTGGGAGAATCGATGTTTTGTCTATAAATTTAATAACTAAAGACTTAAACAATTAGTTGGTTAGCAGCATTTTGCTGTCACTATCAAGCAGATCTTCATTTTATGACAAATTCAAAAACACTGCACATATAAGCAAACATTTTTAATATCAACCAGCTGCTTGTTTTCACATGGTGCTCAGAAGGTAATTTTCTCTACCTAGCACAGCTTTGTATGCTCTTTAGCAACATACAATCTGCCCAATCCATAAGACAAATTCTTACAGAAGCAAAAACACAATGCATATGATGCAAATAACGCATATAAAGTAAAGTAGTTGTCGGTCTTCTCTTACAGCTTTTAGTAGTTTCAAATTATTACAGATATTTTAGTTTTGTGATTTAGTGTTCTAGCTTCAAATTATCTCAGGACTCAGTAACCATTCACTTTCTTATTTAACAAAGGATGAAAACTGTTTCACATTTCCTCTTAAACTCAGCTGAAAGCAACATTAGATTTCAGTACTGTCAGTCAAGTAATAAAAAACGAATGCAACGGTCTGTTTAACACAAAAATAATTTGTTAAAGTAAACTAACAACTGGATCACTGATGGTTTTTTCAGCATTCTGGTGGCAAATTATTTACGTTTGTTTTTGTTTTTTTCAGTTAAACACATTTTGTGTGGAATCTACAAATTTTAGATCCTTCTTAAGTTTATATAGTGTTCCATAGAAATATGGAAGCAATTTCCTTGTCTCGTGCAGAGGGTTTTATTGAACCTTACTTAAAAGGCATTGAAGCTGCCTCTAAAATGGAGCTAAGGTTTTCAGTTACAAAAGAAAAAAAGCACAAACATCTGTTTTGTTGATGTGATGCGACAAACAAAAACCCAGAGGGTTGATTCTCATGAATGCGTCTTATTGTTTACTACAGTTCAACATCAGACTTTCAAATTTCCAGTTTCAAATTTCCGTTTGAGGGTTACTCACACATAGCTATACTGTACATCGCATTGAGAACATTTTGACTGGTAACACTGTTTCTATTGCACAAACACACGGAACATTTACATCTTTAAAAAAAAAAAAAAAAAATCTGGCAAGCAGATTTGCCCTTTTCTGGCTACAAAACATCAAGCCATCAAGATGGTTTGCAGTGAGAAAAGGGGGGGGGGGGGGGGGGGGAATCACTAAAGAACATTTTGTCTTTCTCGGAAAGTAACAGTTTCATTTAAAACTTCATGTTAGTGTCCTGCACCAAAAGAAAATGTCAAGTTCCTTAAATAATTAAGATTATTAAGATTCACATTTGCGTTCAGTAGTCTAAATAAAATCCACTCGCTGACATGGACGTTTTCACATCATCTGGATTGCATTGGCTTTTTTGTTCTTTACCTTATAGTATATGGTCTTTTTAAATTAATAAATATTATTGTAACAACATGTTGATACTGGACAATTTATTTCCAAAGTACTGAACGAATATCTCCGGATGGCCTTTATAAAACTGTCCAAGCAGCCGTCTCTTTTCTTTATCAGAGAGCGTAGGGCTCTCGTGGACTGTCCGCAATAAAGACACGAGCTCCTCTTTAGTGGTTTTTCGTGCGTTTTGTGAATACACCTCAGTGCTTACTCTTGTTGAGTACGCTGATCCTGGAGTAAAGAGAGACAGAAAACCAAAAATTAATGCCTCTTTATGCCCCCAGTTAACAGAAATAGCAGTTAAATATCTGAATGTACGCAATGATGACTGAGGGGTAGAAATCTGCAAACCTGTCAACATATCTGGATCCTTCCCTTTCACAATATTCGTTATTCTGTCACTAACCATCTTGTGCAGTGAGACAGGAATCTGGTGGGAGAGACAGCAAAATATTATAACTTCTCCTACAAACAAATATGCTGTTACTTGTTTGTAGCGGCTGTAAAGGACATAAGATAACATCCCTCCTACAACACTGGGCACACACTAGCAAAGAGACAAACTGGAAACACTCACTTTGAACAGATCACAGTGGTTATCCATCATGAACAGAACCATCAAGTCCACCTTTCCTTTGGAGAGTCTTCTGCTGTAGACAATGGCACGTGAGAAAGACCTTTTCACTGCCATTCTGTTCTCAATCTAGGAGAATTATCTAGGGTTAGTAAAAAGCCAGCAAAAATGTACAGACTTCCACAAGATACACCCTTAGCGCTGACCTCTTTGTGCAGTTTGACCTCCTCCGGTTTGGCTGCAACAGACATGAATCTCAGGAGCCGACGCAGCTCCTCCCTGCTGCGAGAGTCCTGCAGCTTCAGGCTCAGCTGGAGCGCTTCCACAGCTTGCTCTCGCTTCCCGTTCACTGTCGATAAAGCACAAAATTTGCATTAAAAAGGCAGGGATGCAGTTACATAAACCTAAAATCTGATTCACATCTATCACTGTAAACTTGTATCTGTACAAAAGATCTGACAGAGCCTTCTCATACCGAGTAGTTCGGAAATGCCGCAGTGGATATCGAAAATTTGGTTGCTAAGCAGAGGTGGCTGTTGTGTGTGTCCGTAGTGCTTAGTCAGGACTTGATACAGTAGTCTTTTACACCGGATCAGGTCGTCTCCACAGGCGGCCAGACCTCGGCTGATCTCCACCACCAGTTCATCAGGCAGAAACTCCAGACAGTCCACTGCTCCTGACATCCACTCATCAGCCCTGAAGAGAGGAAAGTATTATGATTTAATATTTATATGTGAATTTGACATTTTGCCTTTATTATTAGAATTAATAAACAAAGTTCAAGACAGTCTGAAGTCAAACTGAGGTTTTGCAGTTTTGTGGTGTGCATATAACTACTACATGTAAATGCAGGGACGCTACACAGTTCCAATGAATAACCATTATTACGATGACTCTTATCTCTACACCTCCACATAATTTTACAACCAAATAAAAAAAAGCAGTGGTCAATTGGTGAGCGCTTTTCTTTAAGTTAAAGAGCAGGACAAGTGCAAATAGACATGCTGTGCCATTCTATACACATTCTACGTCTGCAGAGCAGCAGAAAATGAGTATCAGCAGACCAGCTAATCTGGTGAGGCGTGGCGTGAAGGTCTTAAAGTCTAACAAAGGTCACCAGAAACACTCATGTGAATTGATCAACGTTTATAAAACGAAGAAGAAGAAAAAATGAGTGGACTTACTGAGCCTCACTGAAGGCCTTCAGAACCTCTCTGTCTAGGTAGCTTGATGTATACAACAGGTCCGGGTCGCTGTCCATGCCATGTAGGGCACGCCTCGATGTCTCCTTACCCTCTAGCAAACTCTCCAACAGGGGGAGCTCTATTAACTGCAACAGTCTGAACACTGCCTGCTGGTGCCACACTTCATCTACAACTGTGAAAACACCATATAAGTCACAAATACACAGACACGTCGAGAATGCTGAGTCATGTTCAGCGTGAAAACACGACGCCTGTTTTATGTCACGCTCATCAAAGACAGAAAGCAACTTACGCTCTTGCGAGAGGCCGAGGTTGATCATCTGAGGGGTAATCGTCGAGCTGAGGTTGAGGTTTCCCAGCACGTCCTCAAGTGATTTGTCTGTTGTTTGCGCTTCTTTCCTGCAGAGTTGCGTAATAGCAGCAATCAGTCAAAACAGAGGAGGCAAAATAAACAGACATATTACAGGAAGAGAAGTGGCATCAGTAAACAAATGTTTTATGGAGTATGTCTGATTCAATCACAGTTTGCTGCTGTTTTGATTGTGCATATTTCATTTTAAAAAATGCTTATTTTGCAAATATGAGCTATTTCTGACTGAAATTAAATAGGACAAACAGGATTTCCATTAAACAAAAGCCACTGTTTTCCCTGTTTGTTTAAATTATACCTATTAAGACTGACTTAACCCATGCTGCAAATAACAAAAGCCTTGTCCAAACACTAAAACAGCATATGGTTCCTTTGAATCTTTCATCTCTCATTACAGCCATCAGACCTGCTGTCTGCCCATGTCTGTCCCTCCCACAACAACATCAGATTTTAAAGAGATCAAAAGAGTGTAAACACAAAGTGCTGAGGCCATGTGTTAGCCCGTATGCTTAATGCATTCTGCCAACCTTTGCTATCCTAACAGCCTCTGTAAAACTCTGAACTCTCCAGCATCAAGGTAAAGGAAATTTTAAAGTTTAGATGCTCACCACGATATTTGTTTATATGCTTTCAAGCCGAGGCAGATGAGATGAAGCCAAGAAGAAGAAGTTTGATCGAAATCCTTACAGTTTACGAATGTGTGCAAGTGTTTTATGTGAGCAAGTCTTTATATCGTTAATTTAATCTGATGTTTGTTTTGATACATTAGTGGTGCGTTCATCTTGGCCAGATATCCCATGTAAAAGAGATCCTTGATGTCAGTGATTTAACTGGTTAAATAAAGCTTAAATAAATTAAACAGTAAAATGTACAATTTTGTGTTTCAAAAGTGAGTCACAATTGGGAGGTCACCCAAGAAGTTAGTGTTGTGCATGTTATAAAAGAGGTCTCACATATTAACATAACACCTTGATTGCTGATGGTCGTAACTTGATCTATACGGGCCTGCAAATCATCCCACCCGTTTTCTGTTTTTGTGCTCAGCTTTATTTTCAGTATTCAGACAATCACGCTATTATGGATGTGGCACAGGAGGTAAAGCGGGTTGGCTACCGACTGAGAGCTTGATGGTTTAGGGTCTGACATGTCAAAGTATCCTTGGACAGTTGCTCTCAATACATCGATCAAAGTGTGAGTGTGTGACTGTTATGTCAAAACTGCTTAGGGATAGAACAAGGTGCTTATATGAATATAGGTGAATAAGGCTTGCAGTAGGAAAGCGCTTTGAGTGCTCAAATAAGAGCAGAAAAGCACCATGTTAGTACCATTCCAGTCCAAACTCTCAATTTGAAAACAAATCAAATATTTGGGAGATAAATCAGTATGATTTATATCTACCTAATCATCATTTATAAAATACTAGATTTGGGAAAAAGCATTAACTGAAAATTATCAACTGAAACTGAAAATTTGTGAAATTAATGCATGACTGAATGTTCTGACTCTAAAACCTCTTGTTCATGCCAAACCGGTTTTTAGAAATCTTACTATCTGAAGCTAAACTGGATTTAACAATTACCTTAAAGGAATGAGAGCTAAGCAAATCACAGATTACATTTGAAATAGTTACTTTATGTCTGTACCTTTCCCGTAGAGGACTATAGCCCTTCGTGTTTCTTTCAATGCTCGGTGAGTCATAGCCACTCTCAATGGTATTAGTGGAAAGGGAATTGGTGCCAGTCAGTGTAGAAGACGAGTTGTTTTCTGGACTCAGGAACCTGTATAAACTGAAACTGCTGTCCTCAAATGTAGTTTTCTTCTTTTCCTTCCCAAATACTTTAATTCCCACCGGCTCAAATATCCTTGAGTCCATGAGCGCCTGACAAAGTTTGACAGCTTTATAGCGGGGTACTTCTTCATCTCCAAAAAAACGGTTGAGGGTGATGTGTGCCAGCACCACATCCACTGCCTCTGAACCCAAGAAACAGTCATGGTAAGACTTCAGGTTGTGACGCCGACGCTTGACCTCCACGCGAGTATGCAGATTTGAAATGATGCTGGTCCAGATGTAGGTGGCTCGGAAAGGCTTCCCAGCCATGCCTCGTTCTGAAGGAAGGAGTCAAGAGAAAGTGTTAGAAAGCTGTGACTAATGATTAATGATGATATTGTGAGTTGTCTTTCACTCCAGATAGCCTAACCCATGTTCTACTAACTACTACCACATCTTCAACAATTGATTGTGCAGTTTGTCAACAAATCTTCTTTCCTGTTCTGTGTTTGATTGTTGGGTCTTTCCTTTTTTGTCTTTGGAAAGAAAAACAAAAAAACTGTGTCATCCACCACGAGCCAGACTGGTGAAAGAAAGCAGAGCTAGCCTTGTTGAGATGTTGGTGTGGCTTTCATCTCACAACAGGAAACATTTAAAGCCTGCTGAGCAAATGTTAGGAGTGAATCGGAGAGAGGCTCGCTGAGGCCAGGTGCCATAAATCAGGAACTGACAGCAACAGCCAGACTCCATGTTATGATAGCACAACATGACAAAAATGATTACTGACCTATCTGTAAAACTGGAATGTGAAAAGCACTTGGGAACAATACAGCAGCAAGCAGATGTTCTCCCACTCTTTTCAAAGATACAACAGCTCATTGAGAACACAGAGAAGTGTGTGCTCGCTAATCTCGGGGATCTGTTGCCTAATGACATACAGCTACGTCAAACCACTTCTTCCTCTGGGAGGGAAGAAACTGTCCTCAGTGCAGATTTACATATCGGGAAAGAACAACTGGGGCTGCAGCTGTTCAAGGAAGAACACCTTGCAAAGGTTTGTATGCATAATAGGAACATAACAGGGCGATGAGGCACTGATTTGAAATGTTTATTTCAGTACTTTAAGACACTGAGAAAAGATCTAAATCCATACTATGCACATGGCCGTCAAAAATAAATGTAAACTCCCAATGAAAGACTTTTTAAAGATTTACCATGCTTTTTGTTAAGCGTAATTAGCAAAAGGAAAGAGCTGCATTATCACAATGAAATCCTTGATTTAGGAGTTGCAGCAAGACCATCTGGAGAATCCCTTCAGGGGTCCCTGGATTAGCGGGATTACCACAGTAAATTCGGATTTGATCAATTTCTATTAATGCTCGTTAAAAAGAAAAGAAAAAAAGTGGGAGGTCAGATATGGGTCAAAGCAATCCTGGGAACAGGCTGTGCTCTGTCACCTCTTGTTGCTTGCGCCAGGTTGAGATTTGAGCCCTGTTTGCATAGTTGACCCTAGTCACCTTCCCTATGACTATTGTCCTCTCTCTATAATAATAATAATAATAATAATAATAATAATATAAAAAGGGAGAATGCAAGGAGTGTCAGGTCTGCATTTCAGCTCAGGATAATAGTGCACTTCTGTTTGTACACATCAGTGGCGGTAAATAATCCCACAGGGAGCATTCTGCACTGTGATCATTCCCTCGTGAGAATGCTGGCTCATACAGGTGTTCCTACTGCAGTAAAGGGAAAAGATTTAGATTCTTTTCTCTTTTTTTTTAACAAGAAAGAGGACCAATGCTTAAAAAGAGGTCTAAGATGAGAAGCAGTGCAGCACCATCAGACCTAAAACAGCAGGTTCTTAATAGCCTGTGGCAGATTCCTTCATTCGTCCAACATGTTGTGACTAGTAAGATTAACTGATCAAGCTTCAGGGCACAACATGAACACGCTATGGCTGAACCCCGTTTGGCTTTTTGGCCCCTATGGATTGGAATCCACATCATAGACGCTGGCCCACGTCAACACAAAATACCCTCTTCTACCCGCTGTTTTTAACATAAACACTGGCCCACCTGCTGCTACACTGAGCAAATGTCAAACTGTCCCAAAAAAGTTGCGACCTATCAGTTATTAACTCATTCTCTGAAGAGTTAACAGAGCATAAAAAATAGGCTGGAATTTATGAAGGTCATCCTCCTTTTAAAAGTATACTTTCTGTAAAGATTAACCGTGGTTTGTCATTTTTCACAACGATTCGACTTCACTGAATCAAGCTTTCTGATTTCTTTCCTGCTCCAGACGCACGGCGTGCGTAAAATCCATGAAATCTACATTAAATTGGGATTAAAAGACACATGTCGATAACGCAGATTACAAACCGAAGTAAGGAAACTCCTCAGATTGCAACAATATATTTACCACACGCACAAAAAACGTAACATCTGGCTTGGTGAAGTCCGTGAAGTGGTTATATCGATCTTACCTGGTGTTCGATGAACGAAAACTTCCTCCAGTGACTGTAAAGAAAGCCATTCAGACCATGTCCCGGTCTTCAATACACACCGTGACGCTCGCAACTAAACTACAGTCAACGCCGAAACTGTCTCCTCCCACCCTGATACATTATTCGAAACTGTCTCCTCCCACCCTGATACATTATTCATGACCCAATCACCGCCTTCCCAGCGTGATAACGAGGCTCTCACTGTTTCCCTGAAGTTTAACAAAGGCGCATTAAGTGCCTTATTTTGCATCTTACATTTTTTTACGCTTATCTCCACCAACTGAAACTAAACAAATGGAAGGCAAGCGATTACTACCACTGTTACAATCAAACAAGATTTCACTATCGGCGTTAGCTTTAATTATTTTATCATAGATTTGGTCATTATAATAGGATGCAGTGTGATCTGCAAAGGTGCTTATAAAAAAAAAACCTCCCTGACTGGTGCAATCTGGAGTTACAGTAAATGCCTTTCATTTTCAAGTAATGCTCCAGCATCTAGGAAGCTTTCACATAACCTTTTACTTACTATGTCACACCCTAAAAGCCTACAGTGGAAGTAAATCTGGCCTGATAAAGACCTGCAGATATAGCTGTTCCCAGGAAGATGGGAAGATATTAAACATTTTTTCAGGATAAAGTTCTAATTTAAGAATAAGGACATTTTGGGGGGGGGGGGAGAGAGAGAGAGAGAGAGAGAAACCTTTCCCATGTACTGCTAAAACAGTAGACACCACAAGTTGGACTGTAGGGACCTCAAGTGTCAAAAGCAAACCTGGCCTATTCCACCTCGTTTGGGGTCATGTGAACACCGTACTGTTGAAAATACCGAGCTTAAATATCTCAAAAACAAATACTTACACACCCAAGAGCAAACACATATGAGCTGTAGCAGGAAAAGGTTTTTGTGAACTCAGAATCTACACTCTAAACTGATGCCTTTGTTCTTTTCTAGACAAAATGTCAATTACTTGCAGGAAAGGAGACTGAAAGGCAGAGAGCTATTATTATCATCACAAGAGACAAGTATGGTGCAAGAAGTGAGGTATGCAACCGAGGCAAACCGGTTCGATCAGTGTCCTCTGGGCTCTACGTATCTTTTATTTTGAAATACGCTGCTATTCATCAGCAGGTATGAGCAGAGACCAGTCTGTGCCCACAATAGATCCTACATTTGTTCTAATCAAGCGCAGATAGACAGATGTGGTTTGAATCCCCTATTCATGCATCCACCTGAGCTGCTTCTGAGCAAGGCCAGTTTTTCTAATTTACAACTGATTTACACATGCATTTTGGTTTTCTTGTTTACTTTCACATTCAATGTTTTACAGGCTTGACACCAAGTCTCTGCCTCAGCTTTTGTTATATCCGGGGTTTTTTGTGCGTGTGTTGTGACTTTGTGACAAAATACCCATGACGCTTAGTCTCGAAATACCTGCCTCACATTCTTGGCTCATAAGAAAACAAAACCAGGGATGCCTGTAGTGCCAAACTGGTTGGTAACACTTGTTGTACCTCAGGTTTGGAATGTATAATATCGAGCATTATGTGTGTTAGCAAAGCATGTCTCCCATTGTGGATTTATGCAGTGATCACACATCTACATATGAAGAGCACATATACTTTCATTCAGGTGAAACTGGTTTCACCCATGAACAGCGGTCAAATATGCTGGCATTTTGTAAACTGACGACAGTTTACAAGAGTGCTGAGAGTGCGCTGAACAGTAAAACCTGTTTTATGCCAGCACTGATGGCTGACGGACACAGAGAAAGCACCCTTGTTAACACCATTAGTAATTCTAACCCGCAAGGTCAAAGCAATATTTACATTTCTGTTATTCGCCAATTACCTGGAAGCTCCTGTATATTTCCCTCTCCTTCACCTTCACACTTATCAGTCATGCAGGTAAGATGATAACAAAAATATCCCCTAGGAATTTTCTCCAAGAAAATTAATTCAAATAAGAAGACTACAGTTCTGTGAAAAACTAAGTACAGCCCACGATTCAGTAGCTTGCTGAACCACATTCAGCAGAAATAACTTGAATTGTTTTCTGTACAATTTTATCAGTGCCTCATCTCGGGAGTAATTTGACCCCACTCTTCTTTATGATGTTCCTTCAGTTCATTGAGGTTTGTTTATTCGCAGCTTCCTCAAGATCCCATCACAGCCTTTGAATCAGTTTGATGTCTTTTCTTTGACCAGACCATTGCAGCTGCTTGATTCTTTAAATTTTCAGCCATTGTGTTGTAGATTTGCTACTGTGCTTGGGATCATTGTCCTGTTGCATGACCCAGTTTCAGCAAACTTTAGTTCTGGGACAGATGTGTTTACATTCGACTCTACAGCACTTTGTATTTGTGTTGGTATGCCATGTTTGGTTTTCGCCGGGCGTGGCACTGGACATTTTCACCAAACATCTCCACTTTGTCTCATCTGTTCAAAGAACAGTATGACAGAGCTCTTGTGGTTTGTTCAGATACAACTTGCAAACCTAAGCTGTGTGGCCACGTACTTTTTAAACAAAAAGGGGCTTTCTCCTGGCAACTCTTCCAAACAAGCCAAACTTGTTCCAGAACAACAAACTGCCAAAAAGTCAGCTTTCATAGAGGTGGCCACACTTACTGATGGTCAGTTAGTCAAGTTTGTTTGATTAGCAGCACCTGGCTGCTACTTATCCTCTGGAAGCAGTAAGGGTGTACCTAGATTTTTTTATACAACTGCATATAAAAAGTAAAGTCTCTCAGCACGGAATAATACTGCACTAATAAAGTTAACACTGACGGAGAAGAAGCCAGAGACGAAGATAGTGCTGGATTAATATTTAACCATGAACTGTATTCTATAAGAGGAGAATATTAGATTTACACAACTTGGGAAGGTCTCTTAGAATGACTAAACAACTGCAGATTCCAAGATGAAATTTACAGCCACGCACGTGGACAAGTTAAATCCCTTCTGAAGAAACATTTTATGGTCAGTTGAGACAAAGATTAAGCCTTTAGGTCACAATGACAAGAAGTATGTTTGGAGGAGGAAACATTAAGCTTTCAAACCTAAGAACACTGCAGCATTGATCAAGCATGGTGGTGGTAGCACCATGGTCTGGAGCTGTTTTGCTACAATTGGCACTGGTACAATAAAGAATAATGAAGGAACTACTCCAAAAGTCTTGAAATTCACCTCAAGTCAACGGCAAGATGGTTGGAACTTACATCAAAACTGGTTTATAGAGCAGGCTAACATTAAGCTTCTGGAATGGCCTTCTCAAAGCCCTGGCCTCAACTCTATTGAAAATTTATGGACTATGCTTTAAAGCCATGTCTGTGCCGGGAGACCGACCAATAAAAATGAACTCTGGTCAGATTATCGAGGCAGAATTACGCCAAACGCTTGTTGATGGCAATCTGTAAAACACCTGGGAAAGTCTAGGCGAGGTGCAACTTTCTAAGTGGTATTTAACTAAATATCATTGGGCTTCTATGTATTTATTTGAGCCTGTATCTTTACTTTTGACCCTGTGTGGATTAGAGAAAATCCTAAATTAATTCAAACTCATTAAAAATGTAGGCTGTACAATCATTCCACTCTAGAAAAAGAACAGTTCAAAAATGATTAAAAGCCTCAAATTACCATAGTATTAATGCCCGTGAATGTATGTAAACGTCTCACAATGGTATGTAAGTGTTAGACAACTTTTGAAGTGCTGCAGTCGAGTAAAACCCAGCATAAACTACAGCAACAAAAGTGGAAAACCTTAAGTAAAGAACAAATATTTCAAGACTGACCGTAAATAAAAACGTAGTTGGTTTTTTGCTAACGAACGCCCAAATACAGATCTTGACTTTGTCAGTAGAAGACTCCAGCTGCAGCAAATACAAATTGGTAACTCTACTTGCCACAGATAACTACTTTTCACCCTGCACGTGTGCACACGACAGGTCTGATTTTAAACTAGATCATCATCGACACTCAGTGCATCAGGTTTCACGAAGAGACATTTATTTCTAACCTCAAGACTGTCAGTGATATGCAGCCTTACGCAGCACACAGCCATCTCGTTTCTGTGCCCTTCTCACATTCTCATGCTGCCTCGGGGGTGCCTCCAGTCTGTCTCCCACATATGGAACAATGCAGTGCATTAAAATTCATATGCTTTTCATCTGGAGAGCAGACGCTCAGTATCTCTCCCTACCCGTTGTGCCCGTAATGGAATCCCAAACGCTTGCCTGACTGGTTGTCCTCCACCCCCGAGCCTCTCCAACTCCAAAGGACAGAGGACAGTGGCTTTCCTCACAGTGCAGTCAGTGAAGTACAGAGACACTTTTGTTTTTTGGGGATTGCCAGTCATTTTTTTTGCATTGTGACTGGTCTGGCTGGACAGTCATATTTTATTCAACAGCCCAGAGACTCTTTCAGACGACACAAAGTCAGCCACCCATAAATATGTGAAAAGTTCGGGTCATGAGAGCACTGTGGGCGAGCAACATGGCAAGTTTCTCACTTCGTTGTGTCCTCATGGAAGATGTGAGCCAATATTAACAGCACACTTCCAACAAGCAAGAGAAATCTAACATAACCAGACCCCTCAGGAAGCTGAGAAGCAAACTGCTACTGGCTACGCTGAAAAATCCATACAGACTATTTGGTTGCAGCAAGACTGTTGTAACTTTTTCTGCTGGGCTCTTCTGTCTGATTAACATTTCAAATATGTTAAATGTAGCACTTGGCCCCTGTTATAGCAAAGTTACAAATAAAACTGAAAACAGTACATCTATGTTCTACAAAGGTTACAGTTGATAATGAAACACAATCTCCTTATATCGACTTTGATCAAACATTAGTCAAAAAAGAAAAAAATCTTATTTGGTTATTCTATAATATTACGGCAACACTGCAGAAAAGTCCCCATGTGGTTTGCTGATTGTGCAAAAACAGATAAAAGGTGTCACATGACTAGTTAGTACTGCTGCAATCTTCCCAAACTATGACCAAATGCAATGGTGGCATTATGTGACGTGTCTGTAGGGATTCTATGAAAATTCATTGATTCAGATTGTAATCAGTCTCAGAAGGTATTCACCCAAGAAAATCCAGATTACATAATAAAGGCAGTGTTTATATACAGTGGGGCAAAAAAGTATTTAGTCAGCCACCGATTGTGCAAGTTCCCCCACCTAAAATGATGACAGAGGTCAGTAATTTGCACCAGAGGTACACTTCAACTGTGAGAGACAGAATGTGAAAAAAAAAAATCCATGAATCCACATGGTAGGATTTGTAAAGAATTTATTCGTAAATCAGGGTGGAAAATAAGTATTTGGTCAATAACAAAAATACAACTCAATACTTTGTAACATAACCTTTGTTGGCAATAACAGAGGTCAAACGTTTACTATAGGTCTTTACCAGGTTTGCACACACAGTAGCTGGTATTTTGGCCCATTCCTCCATGCAGATCTTCTCGAGAGCAGTGATGTTTTGGGGCTGTCGCCGAGCAACATGGACTTTCAACTCCCGCCACAGATTTTCTATGGGGTTGAGGTCTGGAGACTGGCTAGGCCACTCCAGGACTTTCAAATGCTTCTTACGGAGCCACTCCTTTGTTGCCCGGGCGGTGTGTTTTGGATCATTGTCATGTTGGAAGACCCAGCCTCGTTTCATCTTCAAAGTTCTCACTGATGGAAGGAGGTTTTGGCTCAAAATCTCACGATACATGGCCCCATTCATTCTGTCCTTAACACGGATCAGTCGTCCTGTCCCCTTGGCAGAAAAACAGCTCCATAGCATGATGTTTCCACCCCCATGCTTCACAGTAGGTATGGTGTTCTTGGGATGCAACTCAGTATTCTTCTTCCTCCAAACACGACGAGTTGAGTTTATACCAAAAAGTTCTACTTTGGTTTCATCTGACCACATGACATTCTCCCAATCCTCTGCTGTATCATCCATGTGCTCTCTGGCAAACTTCAGACGGGCCTGGACATGCACTGGCTTCAGCAGCGGAACACGTCTGGCACTGCGGGATTTGATTCCCCGCCGTTGTAGTGTGTTACTGATGGTGGCCTTTGTTACTGTGGTCCCAGCTCTCTGCAGGTCATTCACCAGGTCCCCCCGTGTGGTTCTGGGATCTTTGCTCACCGTTCTCATGATCATTTTGACCCCACGGGATGAGATCTTGCGTGGAGCCCCAGATCGAGGGAGATTATCAGTGGTCTTGTATGTCTTCCATTTTCTGATGATTGCTCCCACAGTTGATTTTTTCACACCAAGCTGCTTGCCTATTGTAGATTCACTCTTCCCAGTCTGGTGCAGGTCTACAATAGTTTTCCTGGTGTCCTTCGAAAGCTCTTTGGTCTTGGCCATGGCGGGGTTTGGAGTCTGACTGTTTGAGGCTGTGGACAGGTGTCTTTTATACAGATGATGAGTTCAAACAGGTGCCATTCATACAGGTAACGAGTGGGGGACAGAAAAGCTTCTTACAGAAGACGTTACAGGTCTGTGAGAGCCAGAGATTTTCCTTGTTTGAGGTGACCAAATACTTATTTTCCACCCTGATTTACGAATAAATTCTTTACAAATCCTACCATGTGGATTCATGGATTTTTTTTTCACATTCTGTCTCTTACAGTTGGAGTGTACCTCTGGTGCAAATTACTGACCTGTGTCATCATTTTAAGTGGGGGAACTTGCACAATCGGTGGCTGACTAAATACTTTTTTGCCCCACTGTATGCACCCTCACACCCTGTTTTTTTTTTTTAGAAATAATTGCTCTGAAAAATGGGATTCCAGAAAAAAATCTCACGGAGTTCCTGGCAAAAAAATATCCTCGAAAAACACATACCTAATACATGCAGTGTTTTATTTACAAACTGCATCTTTTAAGAACAAGATTATTTTTGACAGAATAAAATAAATGACTTAGAGTAAATTCTGGAAAACTGTGAAAAGATAATCAAAACGTGTCTTAGAAATAACCATTTTCTTCTGTGAAAATATATACTTTTATCATAAAATGTAGGCTATGTCTGTAAAGCAATTCATTTGCATTCATTTACCCATAGATAAGCCAAGGTAACAATGTCCGAGATTAATAAAAAGATTAATAAAAAGCAGTACTGGAACTGCATTGATTCCAATCAAAGATGTTTCCTATAAGCAAATGGTTGGCTTGAAACACAAATGTTAAACTATAGTATAGACGCACTATGTAGCTGCTAAAGAGAGATTTGCTGCTGTTCCAACGTCCTGCTATTTTTTTTCTCCTTTTTTTTTTTTACAAAATGTACATTATACATATATATAAGCTGGCACCGTATTACAAATGTGATGTTTTGCAAACAGTATATAACTATAGTTATATATAATGTATAGTTCTTTTTTTAAACAAAACAACAGATCAACTTTGCATGTGAGCTTACTTAAAAGATTGACAAAGGCTTGCTCTGCTTGTGTATTTGCTGTGTTCTACTTCCTGTGCTGATTGCCTTCTATATTGTGCATACAATCTGGTCATGATCTGGCATTTAACTTAAAAAAGAAAAACAAATTAAAAAGAATATAAATCTATGGAAAAGCCCATAAAAGTGGGCTTTTAACTATAAAAACCTACAAAGACTAGGAGAAGTACTAGGTGGGAGCCTTCCAAAATGCTCCCAAGAACAAAGTTCTTGTCCTCTGTTGATGAAGTTCCAGGTTTCTGCTGGGATGCAGTGATAAACAGTGTGTGTCTCACTGTTGCACTCGTGCCACTTTTACTCCACAGTCTCCCAACAGTCTTTAACAGGCAAATCAGTTGATCCGAAACACCCTGCGCTTGAAGAAGAGACTCACTCCATCCTTCTCGGTCACATTTTGAGCTGGAGGCATTTTCTGGTTTTCAAAAGTTGGACTTTTTTTTTTTTTTTTTTAAACCAAGCATGTTAAAGGCTTTCATCTGCAGGCCTGCTGCACTTGATTGATTAGCTCTCCAAAGCGATCAAAGAGCCCCTCTACCCAAGCCCCGTTTTGCAGACACTTCTGCACAGTCTCCTCCTGCCCCAGGTCCCCTGCCTGCACCCGCAGAGATGCAATCTGAAGGACAACACCACAAACAGAGCATAAAATACAATTAATTCAAATAAATTCCATGTGGAAGTATGCAAGTGACGTTAAATCTGCAAAATAATATTTACACTACTCACAATAAAATCTAAAACTAAACAAAACAGCTTTACGCATTCAGTAGAAACTAGACACATTGTCTTACCTCATCCTTACACATGAGGTATGTGTGGTACTTGTAATGCTGCAAAGAATGGTACAGAGAAAACCACTGAGTTTTCTGCTGGTCTACTGTATACTCCTGAAAAAGGGAAACATAATATTAAAAATTTTTGAATAATTAGTATATTTCTTTTTTTTATATTAGTCAAACAGCATGAGAGCAGGAGGTAGTCGCTTCAGTGCTCAGCAAAGCTAAAGATTAACAAACGGTGAACCTGCGCCCTCTTATGGACAGACATTAGAAGTACAATTACCTGAGGCATAGTGTTGGGGCTCTTCTGGGGTTTCATAGTCTTCTTGTTGTAGGCACGTCCACTGAGACGTACTTTGAAGGCTGGCGTTTCCCCATCCTTCTTCAGTTCAGTCACCACTGAGATCTCTGGGAAGCTGTCTAGTGCTGTCTAAAGAACACAAGTTACTTAGGTTCACACAGTGCAGTAAAGCTCCTTTAATGCTTATTTTCCTTTTGCAATGAAAGTAGATCTAGAACGCATATTCAAAACTTTTGAAGTAAAACATTTGCATTTTGCCATTACTATCTTACTCATGCGAAACCAGAAGTGAAGCCAGAGGAGGGTTTCCGACAGTGAAACTAATGAGTCAACATGCTCATTGGCTACCAACTGATGACTGACTGGGATCATTGTCATACTGAAAACATGAAGATGTTACACGTCATACAATTATACGGTGAATCAAAAACTAACGCTACTTTTCTGTGTTCATAATTCCAAAAACCTTTAAAAGATCACCACAACCACTTGCTGAAATGCTGTCCGAAATCATGACAGTCCACCATGTTTTATAGATGGCTGTTGACCTGGGAGGTCAAACTCATTTTATATTGCAGGCCACAAACAGCCCACTTTAGATCTTATATGGGCCAGACTGGTGAAATTCCAATTTCTGTCAATGTAAAAAGTTTAAATATGCATTTAATCAATGAGATGTCTTAATATAAGACAAAAAAGTGCAATTTCAACATGATGTCTCAGTTTTCCCTACATGGTAAAGAAATGCTACTGTAGTGAATGAAAGAAATCTGACAGCATGACTCAGCTTAGATTGTAAGAAGTAATGTGGGAAATGACAGAATTCTAAAAATGAAATATCTTTGGTGTACTGTGAATGGCCATGAAGGAGAGCTTTATGGGTAAGAAAAGCTGTAAAATGACAAAAAAATATGCATCTCATTCACATTTTCCAAAGTCAACCAACTGGCTGAATTTGGATCTTTGCAGGTCCAAATTTGGCTCCTGGGCCTTATATTTGACACCCTTATTACAGACTCTGTTAAACTGTTGTTTTGATGAGTCAGATGTATCTCTTCTGTGTCAGGACTTTGCTGGATTTGTTTTTCCTTTTCTTAAGGACATGAGTTTCACTGGTCCACTTTCTTCTAATTTCTTTTAATGTCAATTATACCGTATTCTAAGATATGCCAATTTTTCAGCCAGTAGCTCTTCAGGAATCACCTTCTAGGCTTGTCAAACTGCACAATCTGTGGCATTTGTCATAGATTCAACTAACGAATTTGGATAAATGTATCTTTTTTTGGATAGTCAGCCAGTACCAAGGTGCCTGAAGACACAAATTAAAACTAGTTCTTTGCCAAGTTGTCTGTTATGTGCAGATACAACACCGGTTCCTCCCTTGAGTTAGGTATATCCTTGAATGATTCATAGGGCTGTGTTACATGTCTTCAACAAACAAAAGAAACATTTCTCTAAAAATGGTTAGGCACCAGGGCTAGACTGTGATGAAATGAGGGGTGGCTCGCGACCTTTGCATAGTACGGTACACATCCACCATTTTTACCGCCCATGGGACTAGAACACAAATCGACCCTAAAAAAATGTATTCTGTTCTTCTGGATATTTTGGGGGATTTCCTTACCTTGCGCATGCATCAAGACAACACAAATCTACATTTATGTGCAGCTTCATTTCCACACTCACCTTCAACACCTGCTCTATGTGTAGTTTGTGAAGTAAACGTTTTCTGTTGTCAGTGATCATTCCATCCACTCTTTTCATATGTGGCAGCAGCAATTCATCTGAAATGGATGAGACAAAAGACAAGTCAGCAAGCAATGATGTGAGGGATCCTAAACTGTTAAGCCAATCTAACTAAGAACAATTCCTCTGTGTCCAAAAAGTATCTTGCTCACCATGTGCCCTTTCAAGTGCTGTCATTACATCTTCATCTAAGGCAATACTGATAAGCAGTTCCACGAAGCTCCTGAATGTCTCTTTCATGGTTCGTGTGTTGAGTAATCGGGAAGCAAACGGTAGCGGAGGGTTTAACTCTGAGTGTGTACGGGAGAGAGATAAAACACACAGGAGGCATCGAAGGGCAGTGAGAGTGTGACAAAATCTAGACAACAAACTAGATTTCCTTAAAAACTTAAACATGTTCTTTACCATCCTCTTCGCCTCCTTCTTCTGCAGATGATCCAGAGGCAGTAGGTGAAAACTCCTCCTTCCATTTCCTCCTCTTTTTTGGTGGAGGCTCTGCTCTTGGCTTAAGTTGTTTGGGTCTGGGCTTTTGGTTTTGGAAAACTGTAGGAGTGGCTGTCAAGCCCAGCAAAGTTTTCACCTGAAAACCCCTGTGTGACAAAAAAAAAAAAAAGCTGAGATAACTCAGAAAAATCTATTATGAATTATAGGAGCCAGTAGTCTACACTTACCTTAGTGAGTTCATGGGTTTGCAGCGTGGCTTCTGACTACAAACTCGTACATATTCCCTTTTGTTAACTGTATCCAAAAATTTCACATACACCCTCTGGTACATTGTCTTGGCATCACCAAAGTACCCAAGATACTAAATAGACAAGAAGAAAGTGTTAGTTGACAAAACTAATTTGTATAATCAAACTATATATACATAGTCTACTTACACTGTTTGTAGCTGAGAAAACTCTCTTTCCATCCCTCAGCTCAGGCACAAATTTCTGCAGCAGAGCCTTCTGTACCTTCCAGATGGCTGGAGGCTCGCTGCCTGCTTTCATTGTCACCTGCACAGAGAAACACAGCACAATGCAGAATAGGCTTCAGAATGTGGAAGCAGTTTTTTTTTTAGTCTATCACTTACAATTGAAGAGGAATTAAATTAAGTTACACTGCATTGCATCAAGGCTTACTTTTGAAATGCTAGTGTTATATTATAAACATTCTGACCTGTGCTACACTTTCAATTTTGCCCATATCAAGTGTTACAAGCATTCATTTCACTTCCCGTACCTTTAGGTTTTCGATATCCTCATTCCTGACAACAAACTCGTCTCTCTCACGATACATTCCTTCTCCTCCGCTGTCCGACAGCTCCTCATCAGTGAGTCCTGCCATGGCTACACTCTTTAAAGGCATAGCCAACTGGCCAGGTGGTGTCTCTTTGGACTCCTCTGTTGCTGCAAAAACAGTCTTTCCTGAGGCTGCGTTTGTTGTCTGTGCAGGAGTGGGTACCTGCAGCACACAGGATGTCACGGGAGGCGCACGATCTGTGACAGCGTGGGGCATGCTGGGAACCTCTTCTGGCTTCAACATCAAACCTTGAAACTGATTATCTGAAGAAGCACAAATTCACAGCCACAGACAGAAAAAGGAAAATGAAAGTTCAATGTTCACTGTCTTGTATTTAGGCAAACAATATTTCTGTCTCGAGCATGAGATACACACTGTTACAGAATGTCAATGTTTTACAGGTTTCTATAACAATATACAGGAATAAATACAAATGGGATCCAACTAACCTAGTTTCTGGTTTTAAACATCAGTTTAATTTGGTTGTTTTTTTCTTTACTATCGCTTCATTAGCATCAATACCCTGGCATTTTTGGGCACGGTTCTTGTGTCGATACTTATTTACTGAGCATGTACCATATGCTACAGAGTGTGATTACCTGTCCTAGTTTTCCGATCTGAAGATTCATCCAGAGCTGAGAGAGCTGAGCTGATGCTGTTCCTCAGAGCCTGGTTCTTTCCAGTGTTCTCTTCTTCATCAGAGCTGAATGATGGCAGGGTCTCCAAGTTCTTCTGTAGATCTTCATCAAGACGTTTCTGCTGGGAGTTTACTGCTGGACTGTCCTGGGGAATTAAGGGCGTGGGCAAAGTTGGCAGTTTTGGGGGCAAAGCTGGCATAGTACACTGTTTGGATGAGGTACAAGCCTTTCTAGGGCGATTAATTGTTCGTGTTGGACTTGGAGAATATTGCTGTTTGGGCCCAGACTTGATAAAGTCTAGGAAGGAGCCAATAAAGCCAGTTTTGACTTCTGGTTGTTTCTCTTCCACTTCACGAATCTTTTGCCTGATTCTCTCCTGCTGTGGACAACCATCATATAAACCGTGTGCCGCAGATGGTGAGCTCACATCACTACCCCTCGAGTTTTGCCGCTTGGTCTGCCCACTACGTTTGGCTGGTCTGGCCAGTCCACCATCCTCTTCATGACTGCCTGTTTTAGTCAATGACTTAGAGCGAGCCTTCTTTTTGGTGAAGTCCTCACCATTTGGACTTTCCATGAGTCCATCATCGGTTTTAATACACTTTGCATTCCCTTGAATTCTATTCTGGGGACCTGAGGAGTCATATACCTGCCCAGCTGAGTGATAGTTATTGTCAGAGCACCTTATGTCTCCATTTGCATGAAGCTCATTATTGTTGTTGTGGGTACCAGATCCACCCTGACAGTCTGTTGTCATCTGTGGTCCGTTTAATGTCATGGTGATGGTTTGGGAGATAGTGTTAGTGATAATTGGCTGTTGTGCTGAAGAGAAACTAGGTGACATGTGTCTTAAATCAACAGTCTGGAAGTGACCTTTGGAATCAATAGGACTTGCCATCACTGCCATATCAGCCTCAGCAGAGGATGTAGCTTTGACAAAGTCCTGTGGTGACACGCCACAGGCAGCTACTGTGGCAGCAAGGATGTCATCAACATTTGACAAAATATTCCTGTCATCTGGAAGTAGAATAGAGTCAGAGAAACAAATAGAGTTGACAGCAAAGTGGTTTTTGGCATCGCTTGACTGCTGATTTGTCAACTGGCTGTAGTGATGTTTAGACGTAGGACATTCTGAGCTTGGTTCAGACACTACTGTGCCCTGCTGACTCTGAGTTTCTGTAACACTTGGACCCAGCAGGTCTCGGTCCATCTGAAGATACTGGATATGAACAGGGCCAAGGCCTTGTCCCGATTGAATAGCTTGCACTGGAATCACCTTTGATGTGTTCTGACTATTATTCAAAAGTGGCTGCTGGAGCAAAATTACTTGATTGGTCTCAGGATGAACCTGAGCACTGGGAATAGCAATAAACTGGGTGTGGGCTGCTAAAGCCTGAGTCTGGTTACGGTTCTGTTGATTCTGTTGCTGTGCCTCAGCAGATTCAAGTTGGAGAGGATGCTGCTTGAGCGGCTCTGAGCACAGGGGTATATGTGAGGATTCAATGGAGGAGTCTGTAGTTTTTGTGTTAGAAGTTTCATGTCCATTGGCACTAGTTAAATGAATGTGCTGTTGGCTTAGAGAACCCAGTCTTTCATCCTTTACCGGCACTGTATTTACATGACGTAGTCCCATAATCTGGTCATCAGAACGTGAACTGCTTCGAATAACACTCTGTGCTTTAGGGTGATCATCCATTTTTGAAACAACGTAGATGACATTGTTATGCGAAACTATACTGTTACATGTTATGGAGGCCTCCACGGAGACCTGCCGCAGAGCCTCGAGGCCTTGGAGAGGCACCTCTTCAAGTTTTTGTTTGCCATATGTTGGCTTTATGTCCTGTATTGAGGATATGTTATTTTGTAAGGCTTGAGCCGCTGAAGAGTAGGTAGGCAAAGGTGCAGACAAAACATATGTGTTGGGTTGTGAGTGCTGCTGGTGGGACAGAGTGTCGTGTGTTTTGCCTCCCACGGAGGCCTGCATGAGGGTGTAGTCCACTGTAGATGATGTGGGCAGGCTCTGTACACATGTGGGTGGGAAAGAAGAGTTAAGGGATTCTCCCGTGATAAAGCTTTGAGACTGGGTCACTGAATTCTGCACCTGTGATTGAGAAGTATAAGTCACATTTGAGGCACCCTGCGAGTGGGATGTGGGATAGCTCTCAGACAGATTTCCTTGACACAAGCTCTGTACTTGGGCTCCATACTGGATGCCCTGCTCTTGGTTCAGCCCAGGAGTAGATGAGTAAACAAGAGACTGACTAATGGACGCCACATTGTCAGACTGGCTGGAGAGTGAAGGGAGAGTCTCATAAAGGGAGGAGAGTTTGTCTGAAGTGGAATTGGAGGCTTGTGACTGTGTATGAGGTGTGATATAAGTTTGAGATAAAGTGTTGGAAATTAGGCTAGACAGCTGGACTGCCTCTTGGTTAATAATCACAGAGTTTTGCTTCAGTCCAGGGGAGGAATAACGCTCAGGAGACCCCGCTGACAGGTTCTGAGAGTGCATCTCTTCATTTCCTGCAGGCTGTGGAGCTAGTTTGGAAGAACATTCATTCGTCTTCTGCAGCGAAGTGGATGAATATACTTGTGTTGTACAATCTGTTTTGGGTTGTAGGGAACCACTGACTCCTTGAGAGGAATCTGCTCCTGTGGAGGGGTTGCAGGACACGGAGGGCTGATGGGATGGTTCCTGCTGGTAGGATACATCTGCTTCGCTGCCTGAACCGAAATATCCCTGTAAGGACTGCTCTGAACTAGGTAACTGCTCTGAGGCTATATGGATACTAGAAGGCCTCTGGTGGTGTTTGATCACACTACATTCACGCTGAAGGGCTCTTTCAATAGAGCCTGAGAAAACTGTAGCCCCAAATGGCTGATTCGCACCATGAGTGGCAGATAGGGCAGAAGGTAAGAGGCTAAACTGGGGCTGTAGGAGGTGGGGTGCAGACTCTTGGGCTGAGCGGTAAGTGGAGGACTGTACAGGGAGAGGTGAGCCCAGAGCAGAGGCAGAAAGATGATTGAAGGCCAAGGCAGTGGGAAGCACAGTCTGGTTAGACTTAAGATGCAGGAGGGGATCATGGTGAGAAAACAGGCCATTGGTAGAAGTGCTAAAGGCAGGATCCTGGAGAGTCAGGGAAGGGTTGGTGGCATAACTCCTGGTAGGATAGGCACCTGTGTGCTGACAGGATGAAAGCGCAGGTGTAGAGGGGAAAGTAGCTGTAGAAGGCAGGGCACCAGTCAAATATAGTTCTGTGGTCGAGGAGTTGGCACCTGCATGGAAACCACACACACACAGAACATAAGTACAAGCATCTTACACAAGCAATATTTTCATAATAAACAAAATTCATGTGCAAAAGGTAATACAAAATCTGAAATGCCAACACCCCCCAACATATTTCATTTTAATCATACTCAGCCTTTGGACCATAGGTACACAGTGCAAGGTCTCTACTAGCATATATTAACAAAGACCTGGCAGGGTGCTAGAACAGTAATATAGTGGTGGCCAGTGGTTGAATTGCAACAGGAAGAAGGCATTAAAATGTTATCACCTTTCCATAAACATCAAACACTTACACAGGTCCTCAGCAATACACTCAGGAGAAAAGTGAAGAACAGACAGACATACAAACATTGTTTGCTCTATTAGTGAGATGAATTGAGAAACAGAGCTGGACAAATATTTTGTATCCATGCAAGTTTTTCTTGATTCACAAAAAAAGATGCTAAAGGTAATTTATAAAGTGTGTCATCACATATATCAATTTGTCTACCAAAGCAGAACAGAGAGCATTACAATACCCTATCTGTAGTACTTGTATACATGTAACAATGTAGCCAGCAGAATTGATGGTGGTGCAAAGTCAAGTTGTGTCCTAAGCTTCTAAGCAATTTGTGAAATAGTGACAAATTGATGCTTACAGAGTGCATTTAGGTCCCACCCAAATTGGAGAAAAAGAAAATTGTGCAATTGTTTCTATTGACTTTACATTGCACAAAAAGGGCCTCCTTGTGAGATCCAAGGGCCTCCTTGTGAGATCCACCTGCTAGCACTGAACTGAAAAATACCTAAAAGCTGCTGTGTAGCATGCACTACCAACAGGGCAAAGAATGCAGAACTGAGTTTTTATAAGCTGAAGAACTACAGAACTTTGAAACTGAGCTTTTTATAAGACAAAAATGGATACTGTCAATAAGACTTGAAGCACTATGAGCAAGAGTAATGGGAAAATGGAAAGATACTGACACTGCATGGCTATCTATGCAGCATGTGTTTTGTCATGGATAAGTTAAAAGCGAAGAGTAATATTACTGCACTTGCATGTGCCTTATCAGATTACAGCAGCTTACAAATATAGACAACGTTCAGTTTCTAACAGCTAAGGTTGCTAAAACAATCCCTACACATAGTGAAACCAAATATTTTTAGCTAGTAAGTTTAGTTTTTTTCACCGTTCCAACATTTGGTTGCACACTTTAGGGTCTAAATTTTTCCCCAATCTCGTGGGCATGGTTTTCAGAGTATGGCGTGTTACATTCTCTCTATACTTAATGATTTCTTCTTTAAATAATATAACTAAGATTGAAAGATTGATGTGTTCTCACCAGCAGGCCATGATGGGGGTCTATAAGGAGAAAGCAATGAGGCACTAACAGGACCAGCCTGAAGGCTTCTCGACTCCATGGCTGAAAGGAAGCTCATGATTGAGGTCTCTGGAGTACTACTGTTTGACTCTAGTGCTCCTGACATTCAAAAGAGGAAGAGAAAGATGCATCTGTGCTTAAACCAAAAATTTCTGCATGAATACATATTACCTGGTAAAACTGGTCACTTTAAAACAATATTTCATTATAATGCCATAACTCACCTGTTGCAACAGGAATATGTGATGTAGTGTACGTGGGAAGCTGGTGTGTCGTAGTGTAGCTTTGCCGCTGGAGGAGCTCGGCATCAAGGTATGTTGCACCGTAACTGGGGCTGCATATACAAACAAATGTAGGGGATTCATTAGAACTATCATCTCTACAAACAGCAGTGCACAACCAAGTCAAACATGAGTATATACAGTGGATTAAAATAAGAATTTATAGTTTCTTCTTGAAACACTTATAATAAAGTTGCCACTCTATTCACAAATTAACATTAAACACTGACAAAGTTATGACATGCTGTGACTGATGGAGTGCTGCCAAGATGGCTGCAATAAAATTGCTAAATGTATCTCCTTGATCAAGGTTTACTCGACTGGCTAATCAGGCTAGCATAAGAGACAACAGTCAAAAATATCCTGATATATATTCCTTTTAGAAATGATTGGGACTGCTGTGCTCAAGGAAACACTGAAACTGTTATACTCATAGTCTGATTTATACACAGCTCTACACCATCTTAACTATGCAAAAAGTGAAGATGTACGAATATTTCTAAAGTAGCTGTGAATTGCTCTTCATGCACAGCAAGCAAGATCAAGTAATCAGTCTGTAAAGTTTTGTCAGTTTATTGTCGACAAATTCAGTAGACTCACTTTCTCTGCAGAGGAAGAAAACTGCAGCTCTCTGTATTATAGGTATAACAAAACATAGCAACCCAAGTTGTGTATGTGTCATGTAAAGTAAACAATACCAATCACCAGTGTGGTAAAACCGTCCAAAAGATTTCTTGGATGAATGTATTATTGTTTCAAGGGTTCTCGTGGCTATTTGTCTGTTATGGAAAAACGCTAGTCCGAGAGACCACCGCAAATGCTAACAACAATTATATAACAATACAGGACACTGATTTGTCAAAATTTGTTTGCTTAGGAATGTCATTTGACATTTTGCTGTATAACATGAGGCACTTCATTCTTTAGCAACCATTTTGGCTAAGTGAGTAAGGCATTTATATCTTGTAAACATTTGGCTGGTGTGAACATTTGGATGTGAAAATGGTGTGAAAAGTCATCAATAAATAGACTGGTCAAGTAACTTTTATCCATCTTTTTTGGGGGGATGTTTATTAAAATCTGACGTATGACATTTTTGCTGTCCAGCTAATCAGATGCAGTTTGGCTTGAGCTAAAGTGCTGCCTTAAAGGTAAATACTGGTGGATGAAGCAAACTAAGGAGGGTCTCTTCCCTCATCTGTTCCTTTCAACAGTTGCACACACCAGATTATTTCCCTACTCATCTTTGCTAGTTTCTTTTTACACTTTAGAATCAATAACAACAAGTGCAACACACAACATGTTAATTACCATGTTACTCTGATGAGTTAGATTTCAGAATGGAAACATCCCTGCTAATCAGCAGCCACTATCTTATGTTATTCAGGTTATAAAATAAGACAAACTGGTGTAATCTTAGATTTTCTGAAGCAGAGATCAGCCACAATAATTTACTTCATTATTTATCATAGCCACTTGATTTTCATAATTATTACATTTTTTGCCATCCAGCACATGACAGAGTATTTATTTTTTTTTACAGGCTAACTTATACTCTTTGTTTATCTGTTCTACAAAGACTGTTACTTTTGTTCCGCTTGTGAGAACAATGTGGCTTATTTGTAGCAGATAAAACAATGTTGCCATGAAGGATGGCCCCTCTTTATAGCAAATTAGAACAAACTATAACACATCAGTCATAAGTCACGAACTAAGACCTCAACAGCTTTTGCAAGTTCTGTGGTTACACGGACTATATATAACGAAGGACCTCAAGCTTTCATTACTAGAACAAAAGCACAGATTTACAAAAATGTAGACATGTCGCCACAGCAAAGAAAATTACTAATTTGAAGTGTTGTAACTGTTATATAGTAACTAGCTTCGGTTGCTAGTTGTCTCTCTTGTTTTACCTTTGACGAGCACCTGTGGTTGAAGAAAACACAACGATTAAATGCTACTTTAGGATACCCAGATGACCACCTTATTATAGAGATATAAAGCAATTATCTTGAGTAGTTTGTGTTCACTGACTCTGTGTGTGCTCATGCTGAAAGCACGATATGCTAGCAAAAATTAGCAAGGTGGGGAAAAAGTAACGCACGGCTAAGAAACCACTGACAAGTCAGCGTCTGTGACATTTAACCATTTCTCCCAGTGTTCCCGACAACCGCAAGGACCTGTGCACTTTTCTCCAAAAGCAAAGCTAGGCCCTCCATCACCGAAATTTCCTTCGGAAGGTGACCCGCCCTCTCCTTCATCTTTTACCTTGGCTTGATAGTAGCTGAGCCGCGGTCATAGGCCCACGAAGCTACGGTCTGTGCTGGTGGAGCCAGCGCGTCCGCAAAGCTGGAGCTCGGGTAGTTCCTGTCCATCATCCGGTGAAAGATTCACTTCCCCAGCAGAGCTTCGTGGAGCAGCGGACACACATCGTAGCAGCCCGGGACCCACCGACCGAGGCAAGTCCCGTCAATGCAATTTACAGTCCACAGAAAAAAACAGCGTCAAGCTGCTATCATGTGGAAAAAAGTATCACCGGGTGATTTCGTTATTTTTTTGTTCATCTCCCGTCACGTAAAGTTAGTCTGCCACGAGACTTCTCTAAGGCACTGACGCTTGGCTGCAGCTAGCTGGCTAACTGAAACTTCTCACATTAGAAATGAGTTGCAGTGTCACGCTAGAAGCAAACTTCTCCGACAAGCCACGGTATCGACTTCACGAGCAGATGTATCGAAGCGAGATGTTGTACCGACGGTTCGCTTCGCCACGCGAAAAAAGTCACGTGACCACCAGGCGAACCCGGTACCAGTGCAGCGGCGCTGCCTTTGAATGAAGGGTGATCCCACCGGTCTGCCACAGCGAGTTGTGAACTCTGTTCTCCCTGAACTAAAACAAGTGTTCAAGCATCTGGCTACCTGAGCTTTGACCTTCTGTTTAACAGCAGCAGCATGTACAAAATGCTATGCTTTCTTTACTTCAGATAATGCTAGCTGAACTTATGTTCATTTCCTCATTTACCCTAACCACAAAATATCCATGACCATCATCAGTGTTAAATCTAGCTTCCCAATCATTTACATGATGTGGTCTTTATTCTTATCTGATTTTGTTCTTCACAAGTACAAATATACACAAAATAGTCTGGTCAATAGATGGGTGGTACTATAAATAAAATAAAATAAAATAAAAGATAAAAAATAATGTAAAAAAATATAACAGAAATGTAATTTTCAGCTGAATGTTTTGTCATACATTCGTAGGCGGTTTAGTTTTAATTTAAATCTATTTAACTTTTTTTATACTGTCAAGCTAGGTTGATAATTCATTTGTTATATTGCATAAATTAACAAAGTACTTGAAATGCTTACCATTTGTTCCAACAGTTTTATATAAACAAAGGCACCCCTTCCCTCCCCCTTTTCCTTCCCCTTCCAAAGCTATAACATCAAAACACGTAACTGGTCAGTTGCTATGTTGATCCTGGACGAACGTTATTACGATGTTGCAGTCACAACACCAACATATAACACCAGCGATAACAGATACGTCTGATATCGCCTCATTGCTCAGGAGCTGTGGGTCAAGCTGCAGCTGTTCATGTCTGCATGTTTGTTTGGTGAGTGTGAGAGAGTGAAAAAGCTGTATTAACCTCTTTGACTGAACAATCAGCTCATGTATTAGAAACAGAACGCATGTAAGGTGCTCCAAAATCTAAAACTGCTGTAAATCCTTCATTATTTGCCTTGGATGGCTGTCTAAATTACACTGGTAAGTCACTGAATGTGCAAAAATGAAGTTAATTAAGTTTTTTTTTATGCTAGTATCCTGTGCTATTCTGAATACTAGCATCTTGAAGCCATACTACAACAAATGTCCAAGGTGGGGAGTTTTGAATATTTTTTTTTTTTAAGTAACACCGATTCTATGTTAGTGACAAGAATTAATCCTGTATGTCCCAAGTCAGATCTGTGTAGATTCAGAGAGACTACACAGGGGCAATCGTGGCTCAAGAGTTGGGAGTTCGCCTTGTAATCGGAAGGTTGCCGGTTTGAGCCCCGGTTTGGACAGTCTCGGTCGTTGTGTCCTTGGGCAAGACACTTCACCCGTTGCCTACTGGTGGTGGTCAGAGGGCCCGGTGGCGCTAGTGTCCAGCAGCCTCGCCTCTGTCAGTGCGCCCCAGGGTGGCTGTGGCTACAATGTAGCTTGCCATCACCAGTGTGTGAATGTGTGGATGACTGGTTGTGTAAAAGCGCTTTGGGGTCCTTAGGGACTATACAAATACAGGCCATTTACCATTCCCCTGGGAACAGCATAAACAGTGTGCTGATAAAGGAAAGAAAGCCATATTGAGCAATAGATAATAAAATAAAATGATACTGACATATTGTTCTTAATACTGATTTACACCCTAAATATATCCACTGAAACAGGAACACATAAAATAGCTCCTAACATCTACTGCAAGGCAACTTGGTATAACAGCCATGGGCTCCTGCAACTGCTGTTTTCATGTCACAAAGTCATACATAGACACACACACCAAAAGACAAGACCAAGTTAATTAAAATAGCAATTTTAATTAAAAAGGAATATAAAAGACTTCCATTTCAAATACTTCTGCATCAGATCAGCTTTAACATAGCTATATCAATAAATTCTCAAAATCTGTTTATACAAATTTTTTAATCTTTGAACCAGGAAGTCCCTTGAGATTAAAATCTTTTTTTTTTTTTTTTAAGGGAGACCTGGAAAAAAAGATTATGAAATCCATTCAGAGGAAAAGGTGGCTCTGTGAAACCCCTCAGCCCTTGCAATAATTTACAGGGACACAATGAGTGTGAGATCCTTATCAAAACTGCAGTTAAGTAGCTGACGTCATTTCACTCAAATTAATTAAATGTTCTAGATAAATAGAAATATTTTGTGAAGCCTGTGCTTCCACATATCTGTATTGCATTAAAAAATATTATCACAATGTAGATGAGAAAAAAACAAAAACAATAAATTCACATTGGAGAGAACAGTCAAACATGCAGATGTTTTTTGACATATTGTAAAACAGTTATAGATCTGCCTATGTTTACAAAAACAATGAAAATATGCAGTGAATATTAAAGGTATGCTGGAAGACCAGTGCATTAAATACACAGGTAGTATTTGTAAAAGTATTTTCCAGTTACGTCAACATTACCATTAGACAAGTACAAGCAGTATTGCAGGTTTTCCTTCTGAAGGAGCAACAGCTGTATGAAGCTGCATGACTACAAAAATCCGTCCATCTCTGTTTTATTACAGTTGACACTGTATAATAAAACATCTTCATGATCTTGCTCTCAGTGTCACTATACATGCTGTGTACAAAGCAGCTCTTCCTTCATTTTCATCTTGATTAAAAAAGCAACAAAGTGGATAAAATATTTTAGAAAGCTTATTCATCACAAGACTTCAGTTATATTACAAAGAAGAATCAAATGTTTGGAACTAGGAGATCAAGAAGGTGGAACAAGAAAAATATTTAAGAAAAAAAAATAAAGAAAAGACTACCCAAACAGACCAGGAAAAAAATAAATATAAAAGAGGAAAAAGGGAGGCTAATCAAGGAAAGTTAGTATTTTGTGATATTTGACAAATTGATACATCATAATTGCACAGTTTAGGTGTTAGCTGTTAATTGTCCTCTCACAGACGTGCACACGTGTTGTACTGAAAGCCTACTGCCGAGTACTCCCAGTTCGTGAGCTAAAAGAAAGAGAAAAGATATCTTTAAAAACAACAACAACAAAAAACCGCATAAAACTGCATCATGGACTGCAACAAAAGCACAAACATGCACGTACCCAGGATAAGGAGGAGGTGGGGCGTCATGCGGCCCATTTCTCGCGATTGCCTGTTCATAGGAAGGAAGCCCGGGTGGGTCATCGGAGGGAGGCACAGGGTGCAGGGAGACCTCCTCTAGCCTTCGCATTATTAGAGAAGCATTACTCCTCCTCTGGCGCACCCTAATGGAACTGTGAGGAGCATAGTGGTCATTCACTTGTGACGTACTTCAAGCTCAAAGTGCAAGTATCAAAGGTGAAAGTCATCTTTGTTCTTGTTATATAACCGTGCACAATGAAATACATTTGTAGATGTTACAGTTGGTGTAGCAAAAAGGGGTAACAGAAGAGCAGCACTATTTAAAACTCAATGAGTGCAAAGAAAAATACACATCCAGAGTACTTTGGACTCTTTCATAATCATGGTAAACTGAATGGGTTATTTCATTTATTTTTGGGTTATGAAAAATATTACAAGTTATTTCTATTTAGTCTGCTTTCATCAGATTTGGGAAATGGACACATAATTTATGCATTGTTTTACTTTTTAGAAACAATGACTAAAGAAGAAAATAATTGGCAGAATATGCTCATAAACAGGTGAAAAAGACCTACTGGGACAGTGTCACAAATTCTTCTCTCTCACCTTTCATGGCTTAAGTTACCCTTCCATCTGCGCTGACACAAAAGCCATACAACGATGCCAAAGATAACAATGGCCACTCCACCAGCAATGAGTCCCACCAAAAGAGCTACCACATCAACACGTGAAGAGCGGCCACCCTTGTCTATAAATCATCACAAACCACAGAGGAAGTGTCAAACTTGTTTCATAATGGCAGTGCAAGTTATTACCAAGTAGACAACCATCATTTCATTTACATCTGATATATCTGATAGGTGAATAATAAAGGGTAGGTGGCATAGTTAACGTACATCAATACAAAGCTTTTGAGCGATCACCGGTATCTTGTGATGAAGCATTTCTAATGAGCGGGATTGATCTTTTCCTTGCAACCATTATGACGACATGATGGGATCAATGAATGACTTGGTGAGTAGAAAGATATATATACAACATTTGAGTTATATTTGAGTTATATATACGCAAATATAAATAACTCAAATGTCATAACTTCTTTGAGCAACAATCAACTGTTAGCCCAGCACCTAATATAGGTACTTTTGGCTGGGTTGCTACAGTGGATGAAGCTGTGTGTTAGATTTGGAGCAGATCTCAGACTGGATCCCCTCCCTGACATAATCGTTCCAACTATTCCAGCTTCAAACTGACACAAGAATCATACTCGCGTGTGACCTCCTGAGGGTGTTTTTGTACTGTATCCCCTCCCGACCTCAAACAGGGAATCTTTTGCATGTGAGGCCTAGCACTAATTTGTCACTCATCTGTAAACTGAATACAAAAAAAGTCTAAATTACTAATTGGATGGAAAGAGAACTGATGAATTGGAATTCAGTTTGACTGATTTAACGTATATAATCTGTACTTTCACATTTACCATGCATTCATTGGTGTGTGGTGAAACAGGTTTTACACAAACAACAACAACTACAGTCAAGTCATAGTTTCATCAACAAACTTCCTGGATGACACATTTTATATAAACTTGAAGTATTTCTTATTCCCCTCTTACCTGCGGTGTATTCCTTCCAAAATCTTTCCTGAAAAAACAAACCAACAAAAGATTAATCAACATGGCAATCCCTCTTAATTGTTAATTAATGATTCCACCCATCAGCATCACTTAACTGTATCTGGGATGTTTTCAAACACCTCCCTTGCTTCCTCGTAATTACAGACTTCTTCAATACACTCCCTTTCCAAGTTTCCAGGTACGAACATTTCAAAGTCAAACCGATTAAACAGCAGGTGGCGACCCAGGAAAGAATTTGCGTGCCCCTCATCTACAAACACTGGGCGGATCCAAAGAGATTATTTCCAGGAAAGCTACAATATCGGGATGTATACAGGGTAACACGAACTTTTAAGAATCAAATTCTTAAAATAAAGTATAATAAAAATCTTACCTTGGTTTTGTGATTCTTCACTTTCGGAAGGTAACTGTCCCACAAAGGCCAGATCTCCACAGGTGAAAAATTGAAAAAGAACAAACAGATGAAGCAACATTGCCATGAGCGCACCTGCGCACTGACAATCGCGCGACATTAACTAAGAGTACAGAAGGCAGATGATAACCAACAGCGACCCTGCTTCTGGAAAATACTGTGTGCGCACTTTAACGACAAATCACAATATTTCCGTCCTCTACATTATGCTACATAAAGACGAACAGAGCTCAGCGTCAACAAAACGAAACCAGTCCAAAGGAGCGTCAGGTGTTCCAGGCTCGGCGCGGATGAGATCAGTCAGGAAACGTTCGGTGATATTCACAAACACCGGCTGAGCTTGCCGAGTTCCTCCGGCGAAAGAAAAAATGACATCATTATTTGTAGTAAAAATACGATCATTTGAAGGATGAATTCGTCTGAAAGCAGATTAAAAAAGTTCCGGTTAAAAAAAGGACTTGTTTACTCAAAATAGATGTGTCGTCAGCTACTCTCGCACTGCCTGCGCTGGCGAGCTATCTCTCACGTTTACCTGGGCAGACTCGACTAATCAATCACCTACCTGAACTGTATGACAAATATGTACAACAGTGAACGCTAGGTGGCAGCTGAAGCCGGGAAAGTTAACTTTACACAGCAAAGTATTGAAAAAGTTTTATATGACTCAGATAGCATGTTACTCCACCCAATGAACAATGAAAGATAGTTTTGGGGACTTTTTTTCTTCTTTCTTTCTTCTTTCTTTCTTCTGCTAAGCATCAACTGGCTGTTGATATGCGTTTAAACAAATAAACAAAACAAAAAAAACATTATTTGATCGCTTATTACAATAAAAGAAAAAAAATGCGATTGTATCCAATTTCATTAAAATCATCCAAGTGGTAAGGCACCGCAGCCTTAAAAATACCAGTCACGGCTCTGCTATTATATATCTATACATGTGTCGTATGAGCAATAAACACATAAATGCGTTTGTGCGGCACAATCTCATAAAGATAGCTATTAAACACAGGTGTCATACTTCCATCTCAGACACTCACATCTTGGATTAAGGAGTTCTCTCACATAAACTTTGATTTACGGGGGTCATTTTACTTTGTGACCTTTAAAAGGGACAAACGTATAAACTTTGCCCAGACATCTGAACTGCTTGAGTCTCACATGTTTACAGTGCTGTATCTTCACGTTTAATGGTTAGGCACAAATTACTGCTGTAACACAATGCTATCTTTTTGGATCTGTGCATCAGATCTCTTTTAAAAGCACCAAACTCTGTCTCAAGAGATCTCTCAGTAGCTCAGGAACTGGTGACTACACTACAACACTAAACACAGGGCTTGTGTGGGAAGTGTTGTGTAATGGAGTCTGGAGTCATTTTTACAAAGAAGAGGCATGCGGGTTACATCAAATTTTTGCCCTTTCGAGTGCAAATAATAGTTGCTATAGAAACCTTAGAGACAAAACAAATAGGAATACATGAGGCACCAACAAAGTAATGGGAGGACACATTTAAAGAAGAAATTTTGTTTTGCTTCATTTTGTTTTTGGCTGGCAAAGCATATCCTATAATAGTGTTTATGCTTCACACTCTTCCATGTAAATATCTGTCTCAGAGCCTCTGGGCCTCTTACTCTGTGTTTATGTAAAGCAGAGATAGGATACAACAGAACATTATCTTGCAGCCTACTGGATGGAGCTAATTGAACAGCAGTGAGATCCTCTGTGCTGTACTAGGCTACATCTCTGGATACTGTCAGAGTCTTAGAATTCCCCAGAGGAATGTCAATCCAAAGAAAAGGTATGAAGGAAAATTAGATATTCCAGACTTTAGCTAATGTGTTATCTCAGAGAGCAAAGTCGAAAACAAGCCCTAAAGGACTTAAAAAGTCATCACTGCTTTTGTTACATGTTGAAGATCAGGGTCTGGCTGCTGGCCTGGCTTTGGCACTCAGCTTTAGGAACTCAAATCAACTGATTGTAGCACAGATGCTCAGGGAGAAAAAAAGATGTTTATTTGATTTTTTATATGTTTTTTTTCTTTCTATTTACCTGGAACACAGATAACTGAAGAACCATTTTTAACGACATAATTGTAACTGTAATGCAATTACTAAATTTAGTAAAGTAATGCTTTGCATTACTGCGATGCTGGGAAATGTAATGTGATGTTACTGTAATACACGTTATACCCCACACTGGTAGAGACTGAACTTGAACTTGACTTTTTTGTTTCTTTTACAGTTAGTAGTTCAGTGGGTCACATGGGGTTAGGGCCTTTCCAAAACATCACAAGCTTGTTTCTGTGGTGGAACTTCTAACATTGCTTAAAACTTGTGGCAAGCAGCCCATGAGCTTCTGAAACCACACAAACTAAATAAGTGGATTTTGTAAGGGGAAAGGAAACCACCGTGTATATTTTAAACAGTGCATTTTTTTAACATATGTGTTTTTGTTTGTTTATTTTATTTGAAACTGATTTCCAATAGCAATAATATACACGTGATGGAATAAAAAGAACAATGTTAGAATAAAGGGCTAAAAGATAAATGGACTCTTATAAAGTGCTTTTCTATTCTTCTGAGCACTCTAAACAACTTGCCTCACTCACACAAGCACTTGTTCTTTCTGTGCTTGAAGTGCTTTCTATCCAACATTCACACACATTCATGCTGGATGCACTGGAGAGCAACTTGGGGTTAGTATTTTGGCCAAAGATATTTGGCATGCAGACCGGAGAAACCAGTGATCGAACCACTAACCATCTGAATCGTAGATATGAGAGTAAACCGATATCGTTCATATTTTTTGTCCACCTCTGATAACCTTCGCTGTAATGTGCAAAAGAGGCCGATTTAGCAGCTTAGCTCCCAAATGCAATATGAAGTAATTTGCTTTTCTTTACTGAAATATTAAAAACTGCAAGTGGTCATGCTGCTTGCATACCAAGTATGGTAAATAGCACTTACATCTAAGAATCTCAAGACAACTGTGAAACTGTTACTTAAATCCAGTGAGATAAATTAGATACAGGAAGGGGAAAGGACCACTACCCAGAACAATAGAAGCACCTGAGAAGTAACTGCTCACTGAAAATGGAGTATATGCTGAAAGAATGTAAGATATAAGAATTTGCACACATTCTGTTATTTTATCTGCTCTGTGCTCCACCTTGCGGGTGGCTATATTTCGGAGAAGGTGTTTTGTGATTTACGCCCTATGATAAGAACGGGGGATGCTGCTCCCTGTGGGCAGCTGGACAGAAGTGAGCAGTGAGCCATAGCAGACCTCTGGTATGATAGGAAAAAAACAGTGTACTATAGCAAGAAATGTATACATCTGTGCCCATTTAATCTTAGTAAAACATTTTCTTAGCAAGACTTAAAGAGCTAATTTTACAGAATTAGAGGCAGTCCAATACAAAAAGTAAACAGCTGTAGGTTTAACTGTCAAAGAAAAAGCACTGTAGATTAGGGGGTGGAGATTTCAGGGTGCAATGTCAGTACTCTGCACTTTGTCAGTTTGTGCTGATTAAACCATAGCCCCTGAGGGAGATAACAGACCCCTTTTACACCTAATGCCTGGGCAATATATCATTAGATTTCACACATCCTGATGCGCTGGAGTGGTGCCTGAAACAGATTATTGTGCTAAAGAAATGGCAGTTTACTTTATATCAATGGGCGAGGCCACAGTAATCTAACAGCAAAACTTATTTTTAAACTTTTCAGATGCTCTCACACAATGCATCATGCTGACCACAGCTGAACAATATATCTACTAACCCAAAGGACAGCTTCAGATTTGCACAGGCACTGAATCAGCCAGTGCCGTAAGTGTTGATATTACAGTATTGTAGCTCTGACCTCAGCAGACAGGGTAATTCTAAGTTCACACTGCCATTGTCACTTCTCTTGTGTTCACACGCAAGTGACCCTCCTCTTGAGAGCCATTTCTCACCCCAAGCCTCAGCTCATCTGGTTTACCGCCATGCTTACCTTTAACTAAAACCAGATGTTGAGACCCACTAGAGGATGAGCCCCAATTAAAGTCACTGTGCAGCTTGGTTAGATAATGATATGGGGTAGTTGTCTAAAAAGATTCATTACTGCACATTTATTACCCATTAATGGCACTTTAATGTACATAAATTAAGTTTGGTTTGAGCATTAATAAAACAACAACAAAAAAAAGATTAAGACACGAAGAGCAACACAGTTGACTGTCGCTGTTCTTTTATTGGATGAATAAAAAACCGACCATTGCAGTCTGGGAATTTGGAAAGCACTAAGAACCAGTCTAAACAGTTGGGGTAAAGTGGGATTAAGCAGAAGGTGACAGGGCTTGCAGACTGGTCTTGACGGTTGCTAGATTGGCCTTCCAGGAGCTGAGGCTGTCGTACAGCTGCTGCCACTGCTGCTTGCCAAAGGTGCGGTGTGTGCTGTGGCTGAAGGGGTGGAGATAGAATTTTTTTGTTTTAAAAATGACACAGGCCAAAGTCATACACAGAGCTCGATAAATGTGCTATGATAAGCTAATGACAATGCCATACAGACTTGTTTAAGACATGACTAAACACTCAAAAAGGAGGCAGGTTTGAATTTAAAAAACAAAAACAATTACATTTTCTGCAGCCTCCAGCATAACAGAGATAAAAAAAGCAACCCTAATCAAAGAAGATGAAAAAATAAAGCCTCACAAATGTGAGACCTTGAATATAAACCTGAAGTTTTGTAAATGAACAGAACTGCAGTTTTTTAAAGTTGTTTCACTTCTACTTTTGAAACCAGTGAGAAGGCAACCAAGGTGATCAGGAAGTCTTGTCTTTAATAGCAAAACACAAAACAGAATAATATAACAACAGAATAATGACGCAATATGTTTAGAGAACAATGTATAATGACCACATACCTCACAACAACTTTTCGCTGTGTTTGGTCGATTTTGCAGTATACCATTTTGGTCCGAACAGCTAAAATGAAAAAGCAGGTAAGAGGTGATTAAAAGACAGCAAGAGTTCTGACATTACATCAACAGGTTTGTTGTCGAAAAAAATAAAATCAAGTGGTTGTTACAAAGAAAATGCTATTTAAGATTTCAAACCGACTTGATCCCAAATTGCTGTGACATAATACACCTGGAGGTAGGAAAAACCTCACAAAAATGCAGCTGCAGTTGTATGGCAGGAAAAACCATTTGCTCTAAAGATTTAACACCTGACTGGTGGAAAACATAATAACCTTATAAAAGATTTAAATTTTATGTTTAAGTGGAAGGATTTTACACGGGGAAAGATTATTTTGTAACAAAGCAAAAACATGTACCTCATTTTTTCTCCCAAATGAAATTATATTTTCAGTGACTGTTTTGATTGATAGATTGAAATCTGTCCAGTAGATTTATATAAAGCAGTGAAGTAATGACTACTGAAATTTTTTTTTACTTATCTTATTTCTTTACTGAATAATAAAATGCAAAATTGGGACTAAACCAGAAAAAATAGGCTACTCTGCTTACTGATGAACAAACAATGAAGTCTAACTGGTCTTGTATGATTCATTAGAATCGCTTCACATCATGTTCAATCACTTTCCTTTGGGAAAGGGAGGAACGTGGCAAGAATTGTTCATACCGTCAATGACAAAAGCCTCAACGTCATCGGCTCCAATCTGCAGTTCCTGCTGCATGGTGTCAAAGGAGATCTCCTTGAATTCCACCGCCATGCCCATGAATGTCAGCAGACGCATCTTGGCCATGTTTTGCTCATGAGACAGGCCTGGAAAGCAACATGCAGGGATCATTAAGCACAAAACAGTCACAGTCAATTAGTCTTGACTCAGGGAGTTTCCCTGTGTTAATTGTTTCTAGATTTAGGAGACTGCAGTAAGGGAATCTACTCATTAACACAAACATCACTCCACAGGGTCTGTTTTGAGAGTCCATCCTACACAAGCTTTTAATTACACTTAAACCTTTAGTAGTGAGACGATAACAACATGAACGCACTTTTCTGTAGTGCTGACACAGCACAAGATTGTGTGAGAAACACTAGCTCCTCAAAGCACAAACGATGCTCAGCTACATGTAAACTTTAAAAGAAAATCTCATCCGTGTATTTCTATTACATATAATTAATAATCTATACACTTTTTTTTACCTTGTATTCTGGTTTCTGTTTGCATTTACATGTGTCATGTGTATAACAGCTCACATCATGGCTACTTACCAAGAGAATCAATGAAGTCTTTGTTATTCTGGTAAAATTTGACATATGCTGCCAATTTGGCGCTCACAAAGATGGTTAATAGCTGAAAAAGAAGAGGGAGAAGAGGGTCAAATGCCACTGTATGATGTACAATCAGCTTGATTGTTGTTTTGTTCACACAGGCTAAAAATTGTTATAATTATCTACGTCAGATTGCTGAAAACTGTAGACGCACCCTGAATAATTTTTTGTCATAGACTGAACGCACTCAGGTAGAAATGTTCTAGATTCCTCAAGTGAATCACTCAAACTTAATAACAAGTCTCATGTGTGACGTGGATTGTACTGTCATGACACAACATTATAAAAATAAATTTGTTTGATGCTTTATGTGCTTTGTGGAGTATGAAAGGCACCGAAGGGCAAATTGTGATGAGGGTTATTGGGGCAGATGTTTCCATTTATATACAAATATCCATCCATCCATATTCTTCCGCTTATCTGCAGCCGGGTCGTGGCGGCAGAAGCCTAATAAATAAATAATTATAAATGCTCTATGCAATCTTTAGCACTTACGTCATGGATGAGTTCCCCCTCCAAGAAGCGAACAGGTTTCAGGGTGAGCAGGTGGTCAAACAGGAAAGTGTTGGGATCTTTGAGAGCACGGACGATACATCTAAGAGACGGCAGACAGATGCGTTAATGTACTGCTGAGGAGGACAATGCTGAAGTGTAATGTCAAGCGTTCAACAAGTTCTACAAGCTTACCTGTGGGCATCAACGCGTGCTTGTGAAGCATTGTCTTCTGTGTAACTTCCAAGTAGCTCAACCATCACTTTTGCTGCAGCTTCGCTATAAAATAAATAATTATATTGTTGAAAATGCTTCTACTGAGATAATCTATGCAGAACATTTTCATACAGTCTTATGTCTAAATTTTATCTTGTCCTTTTTCTTTTCTCTTGAAGTAATCCGTACACAAAGAAACCCTATGTGGATTTACCTTTTCTTGCAGTCAACAAGTGCTTCGTATACCAGCCTCAAAAGTGTGTGCTTCTTCTCTGTGTTCAGGTTCCAGTCAACAATCCACTTGCGCACCTGATTATGGGCACAAATACATATGATACATTAATTACAAAGGGCAAAAAGAAAATGCAGAAATATTGTTTTACTAGCTCAGTAAAGCAAGGCACTGCATTATAACACTAGCAGTGTTTTTGGCCAGTCATACGGATTAATCACCATGAATGTATATACCTGATCAAGGTCAGTGGGGATGAAGGATATGGCGTTACAGGTGGCGGCCACTTTGATGAGGCTGCAGAAGACTGTGTACCTCACGGGAGTGTTCTCATCCATGCCATGGAACAAGTTACTCAGCCTGTGACACCAGAAAGTAAAAGAGATTACATAATTGCAATTAAATAAGCAACCTCTTATTTTGTCTTCATGGAAAGGACTCGATGGGACTAACAGCTGCATTCTGAGGGAGGGTCTCTCTCCTTCACGGAACTTCACAAGCTTCTCACATAGGCTTTCAATGAGAGCCTCCTGCTTGTCTGTCTCCAGGATCAACAGCAGAGACACGATGCTGTTCATCACGCTCTCAACATCTGTGGAGAGAGAGAGAGAGGGCCATGAGCATTAAGACACTGTTGCACAATTTTAGGGCATTAATTGTCAAACAAACATTTAACAAGAAAGCAAATTTAACCAGACAAGTTAACTTAACCCTCTGCATCCCACAACAAACATGGACAGGACACATGGACAAAACAGGACGCCTGGACAGGCGGTGTGTTCCACTACTGTTGATGTACAAAAATGTTTTTATAGACAAAGTATATGAAGTGGCTCTAATGTTGTCAGACTCTGACACTCAGCAAATGAACACTCATACAATGTGAGAATGTAATCAAACTGTTTATCAGAGGGAAAGTGTAACTTTTAAGACACTCGAGCCTAACATTATGTTGTAACCAGATGGTGTTGTTTTACCACGCTTGTTGTCCCCAAGATGGGATGGTCTAACAACAAGGAACTGTGACAATATCCTGAAAGAGTTTACACGTTTTATGCATATTTTGTGCATTAGAGTCCTGCCTTCAGTTCAGGAGGTGAAGCCTGAGGTAAGGATGAAGAGGATGAACTAATCAAAAAGGAGCAGCAATTTTCTTCATCGCCTACCTTTATCATCGTCTCTAAGGCAGACATCGCACGCCTCGATGATCTGAGCCAGATCTACATGAAGACCGCCTTCAGCGTTCTCCTCTGAGATTTCAGCTCCTTTAGATTTAATATAGGCTCTCAGCTCTGAAGCCTGCAGTACAAAATACATTTATATTAAAAACAATACATAACATACACAGTAAATACAGAGCATTTCAACATTTAAGAGAACGAAAAGCGGCAAGTTACGTGCTCGCATCAGAGTGGACATTATATTTAAGAAAAAGGTCTGGAAGACTTTATTTATCTATACTCTTACATCTCTTTGTTGTGGCTGACTAAAATATGGACTGTAGATATATAGTGGACAGCAACAAGCAACTGTTTGAGTGAAGGTATTATCCCATCTATATGCAGCCTGTTGAATCGTGTGTGTAGAATTTTTACGCCTTTGTTTGTTTAGATGTGCGGCTAAACAGCTAGCAACATTAGCTATTATTAAACCCCAAAAGAAACTTACGACACGCTAAACCCCAAGCACGATGATCTTAAAAATATACCTATTAAATTACCTACAAGAAAATGTGGATGACAGGATATTTAACATATTTACTTAAAATGCTTTACCACGCATATTCTAAACATAAGCGTGCAGATATCAGCTGCTACGACCGACGGTTAGCATTTTAGCTAGCGAGCATGCTAAGTTTTTTGATTGGGTATCATTTAGCGACTCATCCGCGACAATATAACGCTTATATCTACTCAACGAGTTATTGTAAACGTAGATTGTACCTGATCTTCTTCCGTTATGTCGATAAATGCTGGTACGCTCATTTTCTTGTGATTTTGTGAGCCTAGATGATGAAATCCACGCTCGCACCACTACAGAGCTCTGACCGGAAAAGAACAAGGAGACTGCCGGCGACAAAATTCTTCTTCCGGGTCATGTTTTGTTAAAGCCACAGTAGCCTTAACCGAAGGCTGTTGGTTGGCGCTTGTGTAATAGCCGAAGTACGTCTGTCCTTATTGCTACTTTTAAATACGCCGAGCATTAATCTAATGGACACGAATTAGACTATAATCTGATTCCTGTCCATGATGGTTTATATATTGTGAAAACTCCTAAATTGTATTTGTCACGACTTCCTCTGACTTCTATTGCCTCTAATTTATGTATTCCTCTCCTTTCCTGGAGGATTATCCCTGGATGTCTTGGATGAGAGGTGAACCTGAACCCCGTGAAAGGTTATCTGATTTAGCTGTAGTCCATCTTTGCAGACCACCATGGAAGGCCTGGCCAAGAGCTCTCCAAAGTAGTAAACACCGCCAGTGTCAGAGGGCAGTGTTCTTCACCATACACCCGCTGACCTATGGGTGCGCATGTTGGGCCCCTATACCATGTGGGATCCTGTGTATTGTTACAATGGCAGGTTACTTGGTGATTGAGGTGAAGAGGGTAAGTGCAGCAGGAGGTCACCCTGAAACTATGGAGTCGAGTTACTGACATCTAAGCACAGGGTGACGACACTGGAGTCTTATTAAACTCCAAGCTCCAGCATTCACCTCATCTGCCATCAGGATCTGTGTATTTTTCACAAAATCGGAAACTATGGAAACCCATGACACTGCATCATCACTGGCTGGTAGTCAGTTATTTCTCATAGCACTTACAGAAAGGGAACTTAAATCTGTTGCATTGAGGATAAATAGCTCAAAATAGTGGACTGAGGGGAAATGGCTGAAGAAGCATTTCATCATAGTGCTCGTATGATGCGTCATCTTGTTGGGAAGGCAAGTGCCTGGTACCATATCCCAGCTTCAAGATCTCCCTGCCCTTGTGAGCTGTCATGGCAAAGAATTTATAGCCATTTCTCTACAAGTGTGCTTGTGTAACACCGAGGCTTTCATTATCTGATTAACAGCTGTTGTCAAGTGCCTGGTGTATTTCAAGTCCAGAATAAGAGTTTTGTGTGCTTTGAAGCTCCAGGTGCATGTGAGACATTGTTTTTGTCTTCTTTAAAAGGTCTTTAAAGTGTCATGGAATGTTATGATGCTTAATAGTCTTTATCATATTTGTCGAACAGTGCTCTGAAAATAGCACTGAAATTGGAGTGCAATAAACCTTTTAACTCAGAGAAGCCCGTACCTGGTACATGTATTAAACTGGGATTTAGTCTGTCTGATATCATTATAAATCTAAACTGGCATAGATGACTTTAGAGGAAAGAAAATAGGCTAGCAGCAGATATCACCCTTTTTTCAGGTACTGACACTGATGTGTCTTAGGGTGTATTTTTTCCCCTCTTTTATTCATTTGTTTGTTTTTGTTAGCAGAATTTGTGAAAGGCTAGTTGTAATTCTGCTTTTGTCAAGCATTGTTCCCGTATAAGGTTGTGAAATAATGGTAGACATTGCCAAAGATTTTTCATTAAAATCTTCTCTTAGGGACATGTGTTATGGTAAATTCCAATTTTCCTTTGTGTGTACGTGTGTGTGTGTCTTTGTGTTACAGTAGGTTGTTATTTTTCTCGGGGGAACAGAAAGTGATAGTTTTCATGTGTTTATCTTGTAACTATTACTTTTTTCTTTTTTTTTTAAAGACTGCATTGTAGCTATAGAAAAACTTCAAAAATGACTAAAATGCAAATAAGAACTTTAGGTGTTGGTTCATGCTCCATCTTTAATATTCCTCAACCCACAGTATATGTCTGCTAAAGCTAATTGGAAACAATATTTATTGTTAAATGTCTACACTGACTTCATCCCTATTTGCTTGAAGGGAAATTGCACACGCTTTCATGCTAAACTGCTGGCAAATTGCCTGCTCAGCCTCCTCAAAGATAAATGACTGTGTCATAATAGCTGGTTGAGCCCAGGTGTCTGTTTTCTCCCTGTCGACCAGCCAAGTGATGAGTATCCATGTAAACCAGTCTCATGGTTGTCATCCAACATGGCTGCCTACCTTCCACCCACTAATTGTCTGGTTCCCACAGTTCTGCCTGCTTTCACAGTCTCCAAAAGATCCCCCTGCTCAGACTCATCTATCAGCCAGTGACCTTGTCAGAGAGCATCGCATGAGTAACTTCCCTATTTCTCTAGGTGGAGCAAATTGCTTGTTAATTACTTATAAGCTGACCCATCCTCCCTTAAAAAGGTAAAAACACATACAGTTAACAAATAAAACATTAAAGTCAAGGTCTTAAGTATGAATAAGTCTAAGGCCAAAGTGTTGCATGGCATATAAAATCCTATGGGGCCAATCTGATGGGCTTTTGTTGTTCATAAATGCAGGCAAGAAATGTATAATAAATCACTTTGATGACCTCTGGGTTTTTATTTATTTATTTCACAATAACCAGTTTACTAGCACAGAAACTAGTAAACTGGTTATTTTATTTTAATTACCTTTTCTGCTTCGTACTGAAGTTATTTTGGTTTGAAATTTGTCTTTAATCCTCTTTAGATAGTTTTTTAAAAAGTCCTGAGGCTAAAAAAGTGCTGATTAGGTTAAATTCAACATAATTGTAAGGGCAACTAGTAATTGTGGTTAAGTCTACAGGAAATGGATATACAATAAGCCTGTGTAATGTCCTTTGCAGTTTTGTGTGTTTCATTTTCACGCTCTGAATACATGTTTGATGAGCAGTCTCATCAAGCTGAATGCCTGTTTATTCTTGTGATCACTTATCTCCTCCTCAAGCAGATAATCAATCATGCACTGCAGCTAATGTCACACCTCTGCATTTGTGAAAAAATAATTTTAGTCCACATAGAATTTCTGGTGATCGGCTGTGTTGTGTACACCTTCTAGATGGGTGAAAAAAAGTCTTTAGATCACCAGAAAAAAAATAATCAAATACCATTGTTATCTTACCTTGTTAATGCTCCGCTTTATATCACACTGAGGATCACAGCAATCAATCAGTGTGAGTTTGCATTTGTGGTTTTGAGTTATCTGAAGTTGCTAATCCCTCAATGTGGAATTTGTGTGCTCTGTTTCAACCTAATGGCATCAGCAGGGAATAAAAGCTGCTGTTTTCCAGGAATTCTGGCGTTCCTGTCTAGATAGATTGAGTCACTACACTAGAACTGTGGCTCTGTCGATGATGGAATGGCCTCTTGTCATCAGAGAGTGTTTATATTACACACTCTCACAGGCTAGTAGGGGCAATAAGAGTTTAAAAGTCACAGACACAGTCAAAAAAAAAAATCAAATGTGTTTCCACCGGGGATACATTGTGCAATGTCTGGCGCGAAGCTATAGATGCCAGAGCTCAGAAATACTAATTAGAGGCATGTTCAACTACGTGACCCTGTAACTGCAAGATTCTGTTTAGACTGTTTCATCAGTGCTGATAAATGCAATGGTGAAGACAGAGAACAGACAACCGTTAAAACTTTCTCAGTAATGAATGTAACTGACAAAAAAAAAGCAGAATTGTTTTTTTGTTTTTTTTTCCAGAAATTATTTAGGGTATTCAGTTCAATTCAATTCAGCTTTATTTATATCTTGCCAAAACATAACAACGGAGTTGAGGCAAGGTGCTTTATACTGTACGGGAAAGATCCTACAGTATTCTGGATAAAACCACAACCATCAATCAGCCCCCCCGTGACAAGCACTTTGTGACGGTGGGAAAGAAAAAATCCCTTTTAAGAGGAAGGAACATCTAGCAAACTGGTTGGGTAGAAGGTGGGGGAGGGGCTGAAAGAGAAAAGAAAAGAGGATAGGGAGACAGGACAATACACGGAGTAATGAAGTAAGAAGACAAGTGAATGGCATGCGGCAGTGCTATACAAAGACTTGGGAATGGAAAAAAATTGAGTGGTGAAGATGTGCTGTTTACGTCACAGTGTATCACAGTGTTGAAACAAACAAACTTAGGTTGTTGTTTTCTTTTAATAGAGCAACAGACTTATTTTCCAGGCCAAACAAAGATCGTGTCATGAACTAGCTGTGTGCAGGCAGATGAGGACTCAAATGCAAAACTCACAGAGACAAAAGCTGAACTCAAAATCTCTGCTTTATTGCAGGCTTCACAAAGAAACAGAACTAAACTGGGAATGGACCGAGGGAACACAGAGAAAGGCACACAGGTTCAGGGAAGAGACGTTGACAACGCGACACTGAAGGAGATGTGGACATAAATACACAGAGGGTTAACGAGGGAAGTGGGAGCACACGGGGAACACAGGTGACACTGATAACCATAACAAGACACGGCAGGAGCAAACACAACACTGACGGGAGACCATCAAAGTAAAACAGGAAGCACACAGAGGCAGACCAGGGGGAGAGAGAGGAATAAAACACAAGGAGGGGAAACGAGGACTCACAGATACACAGAGGGGGCACACGGGGTAAAGTCACGAGGGGAAATCAAATAAGCAACATCTTAACAGAACAACCTAGGAACCATGGCATAAATAAAGAACAAAATACAAAAACACATGAAAACTAAGAATGCTGGGTCAACATGACCCAGGATCATGACAGATCGTCTACATTAGGACATCAACTTTTCCTTCCATGCTTATGAGTTATTTGCATTTTGGCCTGTGTTTTTGTTTATAGTAGGGAGTAAAAAAATAAAAAAAATCTGAGAAAATGAGTAGAAACTCTGAAAAAGGGCCAGGTGAATGACAAATAACGACAAATAAAACAGGTGTTTTTGTGTTTTTCCACTAAGGTTTACTAAACTAGAGTAAAACATTGCTGCTGTTCCTCTTCTGCTTCTGCTTTCAGGATTTTGATAGTCAGCAGATTTCTGTAAACCAATATCAATATAATAATATACAAAAGCTTTATTATATGTTTGTATCAGGACTGAGAAAATTGCAGCAAATCGGTATTTCCTTACAACCATGTGTCAGAGTTCACGGTCTCATTTTGTGCTGATTGCAGTAACTTGTATATTTTCCCATCACTGTTCGCATATCTCATAGTTATCCTGTAAACATTTCCTCACCTACCTTCAGAATGAGCCTCGAGGGTATGACAACAGTCTCTAACCGCTACAGATATCTTAAAATGTTTTCTGATGACTGTGTAAGCCTCAGCCACAGCTGCTAGGGTGCGACCGCGTGGAAGAGGTTGTGAATTACTGTAAAGAACCGATAAAGACTGACCTTGATCTTGACACACACCCATCTGCTAGGATGAGACATCACTGAGGAAAACTCACTAGTGCGGCACTGACATATGAAATGAGTGTAAAATAATAATTTACACTTTCCAAATGAGAAGTTCCTCAGAATTCAAAGTTGGTTTCTTAACTTCTATAAATAATAACAATAATAAAAATTATTATTCTTCAGATTATTTCAAATTGTGGGTTAATGATGATGATGATGCATCATATGCTTATGCTTGTACTTATACATTCCCATAAAGTGACACAAACCACTCTTAACAGAATTTTAACCTTCTGAGTCACAGATATGTCCCAGAGTGAGATGTAGGTCATATAGTCGTCTTATGGCCAGATGTTTTAATCAATGCTTTATGCAAGGTCAGTATCATTATCTTTGGTGGCTTGCACAAGGATCATTTACCTTTTTAAAGTAGAGATTACAAATACAAACATGTGAATAAAGTGCCTTTATTTATAGTTGTTCTTTAACAGATCACAGAGAGTAGCAACAAAACAATTCAAACTCTTCTTGTCGTTGGATATCATTAAAAAAAAAATTCTTTCTGTGCCTTAATGCTTCATTGTCCCACAACTCGTAAAGAAAATGCAGACTAACATGTTGTAATGAACAAGGGTGCTGACATTTGTTGCTGTTCGTTAATCACACATATACCACCCTGTTTCTTGTTGGTGGATGACGTGTTATTCTGCTGCTGAAAATAGCTACAAGTTAAAAACTGCAGTGCTCAATTTGCTGATTGTTTCATTTCCTTTTACAATTAATTCATGTATTTGTGTCTTTACTAGTGGAGTCGTGTAATGAGAAAAAGACTAGTGCAATGATCTGTGTAATTTATTGACTTTATTGAGATTAATAAAGCTTTCAGAAATGCATTTTAAATCCAATTTTTTTCATTCATTCTTTTTTTGAAAGCATTTATCTTGGTTGACATGAGTTTTGTTAGATATACTTGTTAAGCTGCTTATTAATGCAAATATCTAATGAGCCAACCAATATGGCAACAACTCAATCATTTAAGCAAGTTCAAACTGGGCATCAGAATGAGGAAAAAAGTCATTTAAGTGTGGTGCTATTGTTGCTGACAGATGTGCTGGTCTGAGTACTTGAGAAACTGCTGATCTACTGGAATTTTCTGCACAACAATGTCCAGGGTTTAAAGAGAATGTTCCAAAAAAGAGAAAATATCCAGTTAGCAATACTTCTCCGGCAAACATACCATGCTGATGAGCGAGAGGTCAGAGAAGTATGGCCAGACTGCTTCGAGCTGATAGATAAGCAACAGTGACTCAAATAACCACTTGTTACGACCAAGATAGGAAGAAAAATGGGGCTACAGCAGCAGAAAACAACATCGGCTGCTACTCCTGTTAGCTAAGAACGCTAAACTCACACTAAACTGAGGTTGCATTTCAAGCAGATTCACCAAAACTGGACAACAGAGGTTTGTAAAAACGTTGCCTTGTCTTACAAAATTTGTGCTCTTACATTCTGATGGTAGGGTCAGAATTTGGCATAGGCAACATGAAAGTATGGCTGCATCCGGTTTTGTATCTGCAATTAAGGCTGTTGTAGGTGGTGTTTTCTTGAGACATTTCAGGCCACTTAGTACCAACCTAGCATCATTTAAACATCTGAGTATTGTTGCTGCCCATGCCCATCCCTTTATCCCTGATGACTGTGTACAGTGAATCATTCAATGCTCTCATAAAGCTCAGATCATCTGAACCTGGTTTCTTGAGTTTGAAAGTGAGTTCACTGTACTCAAATGACTTCCACAGTCACCAGATCTGAGTCTAATAAAGCACCTTTGGGATGTGGTGGAATGAGAGATTTGCATCATGGATGTGCAGCTGACAAATCTGCAGCAACTGTCATGTGAATATGGACCAAGATTGCTGAAGAATGTTTCCAACACCTTGTTGAATCCATGCCACGAAGAATTATATATATTGTAACTATCAAGCTGTAGTTAAAAAAGTGGGAAGTGAGTGGATTTCCTTTTTGCATTTCACACAGGCTCACCTACTGAAACTTTTCAAATGAATAAAAGTGGCCAATAAGAAGAAACCAGTGGGTGTTTAAAACATCACTGGACAAGTGTTGAGGCTGACACGTGACCTGTAGAAACGCACATTCTCCCACAGACCTTTCTTCTCTGTTTCTTATCTCCAGTCTGATATACCACGCTTTGAAGAGTGCTTGGAGTTGATATGGGCTAATTAAAACAAGTGTACAAGCTTTATAAAACATAGCTTGGTGTTCTCTTTAAGAAGAAAAAAGGAATTTGGGGTAAGGAACAAACAGTTCCATGTGTACCCTTCCTGTTTAACAGAAACCAGCATATTTAGAAATAAGCAGGGATTTGGGTTATTCTGTGCCACTCTCAGCACATCAAACTAACACTTGCTGCTCTTTGGCATTTCTCTGCTGCTGTTAAATGCTATAACAAAGCTACTGCACTGCTGATTACTAATGTTTCAAAAATGTTAATAAATCATTTTAAATCAGCAGTGCTCTTGTTTTGAAAAAACAGAAACTGCCTTGTAACCTATGTTCAGATCCAATAGCTTGAACGCAGATGTTTATTAAAATGGAAAAAGTAATTTATTTTGCATCTGTCCTGCCAGGTCAAATATCTCTGTAGTTTATCATGGATCTCTCCGGCTTCTCAAATTCCCCCTTAGTCATCGTGCTGTAGAAAGTTCCAGTCTTGTGTATTTCTTGTTAGGGGTCAGAGGCAGTATTGACCATTTCCTTTCTACTGCACAGTAATGTTGTTTTAAACCCTGAGTTAACCATAGATCGATCTGAAGAATGGGTGTATTTGGGGACTGCCATTCGTCATAAGGCTTGAAAGGGTTGTTTTCTCCCGACCCTGTCACCTTTGATGAATTCCCATTAAAGGCTCCACTCTGGAAGGCACGGCCAGCATTTGCCTTGGCTCAGACACACTGCATTTCCTCCTCTTTCTCTTTCTAAGTTTGACAAGATACTTTTAAATGTGCCACAACCTTTTGTCCATAAAGGACATCATTTTAGTTTCTGTTTGTTTGTGATGGGCGGACCACACAAGGTTTTTAAAAACTGCATTGGGAGAAATTAATTTTCTTCGCTTCTATTTTCAAATCTGCGATGTGGACATCCTCTAAATGTCAGCGTGTTCCTCAGGGATGTGGGGCTGCCTTTGCACTTGTTTATTTCCAAGAATAGAGCAAGTCGGAAAACTCTTAATCTTCTCCATGTCCGCAAACCACCCAGATGAATCTGTGCTTTAAATTTTAAGGGCATCGTAAGGTTATGACCACTGTAATGGATTTCATCAGATACGGTCAATAAATTCCTGGAATATTTCAGAAAGCAGCAATTCAAAGTACTTACTATGAGTACTGAAAGACGCATCACTGTAATTTTGCAACAATGACTGACAATTGTCTCTGTAATGCTACTTCAGCAGTTTGTCGGGTTATTTCATCACTCAAAGCAGCTTGTCACCTCTTTCCTTCACTGTTTCCTTCTCTTTCTGTTTCCCATTTCAAAAGTAACTAACCCACCACTTCTTTTTAAGTTGATTCTGGGGTCAATAACATTTACTGGTTTCTTGAATTACATTGGAGAAAGTGATGAAAGAAACTGGTTAACACTCTTACCATGTCTCACACTAATTCACTGATGGACAATTTATCCACAGTATTGTGGTCTGAATCGTAAAGTTATCCAATTTGGCATCGGTTCAGAGTTAAAGTAATTGGAAGTGACAGACTACTTAAGACTTTTGCTCTTTTTGCTCTCATTCATGTCCCCAGGAGGAAAAGAACAAACATTATACACAGAGTATGAGCATATTACCCACACACTCTGGGCTATAAGAGAAATAGTACGTTTTGTGTTTTAGATCCCAGTTTTCTCAGTCGATAGGCATGGTGAGGACAGACAGTTTTTGCACATAATCCATGTTTCAAGATTTCTAACATGAACCTCATTAATCCAATACCAAATCACATTTTTTATAATATTGCATTTTAAACAAATGTTAAAAACGATACAAGCACTTTTTTAGCTTGATGATTACCGTGGTCTTATCTCGGGCCAGCTATGATTGATTGTTATACTGCACTGCTTATAGCACATATTGTGATTCTTTCAAGCTTTTAAAGAAAAGAAGGAGGAACCCGAGTGCTGATCGCACAAATACTGTAATGTTAAAAGATCCAAAGCAGCTGTCTTGGTTTTTATAGGCATATTGAAGTTGCTGCATTCCTGTGCAGTTCCTCTGAGTTAAGCTAGAGTTAAGGTCAAAACCCAATCTTTAACGTGCTCATACACACACAGATACACATGTGCGCGCGCGCACACACACACACACACACACACCCTCTCTTCTAATAAATAATTATCCTTCAGTGTGATGTGGCTTTGGTCCAAGGCCCTGGAGTTTATGTGAGCTGCTTTTAGTAAAAAACAGCACCATATCCAAAATGGAAACATTCTGGCCATATTTTATGCATTTTTGTTTTTACCATTTTTACATTTTGAGCAATTACTGTTTCACCTGTAGTTTTTATTCAGTCTAGTGCAGTGTTTTTGCAAGCAGCTGTCTTGCTGCTCGCTAAACTGTTGCTTCATCCAGTAAGTATAAATTTTGAAAGTGTATATTTCTGAAAACAAATGAGTCAGAGTCAGAGTCACAGGAGTCCAGAACGATAAGCATTTGTAAGAACGGCTCAGGTCACCAGTGCACTGACTAACATTTTCATTTTGCTGTTTTTGAACACATGTTTGAAAACATTTTTTATTTTCAAATTGTATTTTTAGTTGCTCAGGTTTCTAGTTTGTTCTGCATCCTGAACACTGGACATGTAACACTGACTCCCTCTTTCGTGCACATGTACGTGCAATCGATGAGAAACACTTAAACTTGAACAAAGAAGGAAGAACAACACCCTCTAATCTAAATGTGACATTAGTTAGAATCTACTCAGAAGTGCAGTCTGTAAAAACAATAAAAAGATTTGCAGTCTCAGCTGGCTGGGGAAAAGCAAGGGAGTCATCCTCTTCTCATCCTCTCTTGCTCCTCCCCTTCTTCACTGAGTTATTCAGTATTTGAGCCTTCAAGAGAATAAGGAAAGCCAGACATTATAGAGACAGAGGAACAAGGAACTGTTTATCTCACAGGCTCTCACTCCAAATCCACGGCAGGTACCCAGGGAGCCTGAAATTTGGCATCCAGATTTTGTTCAACAGTCAGTTATTTTCATTATTCACTTTCTCACAAAAGATTGGAAACATGGCTCCTCTAGCGCATTGTGACCACTGATGTCTGTTTCTGCAGAAGTATTTCCTCCATGCTTCTTGTTTCTTCAGATATTGTTTTTGTTACACGCTTAAGAGTTCATTAATGTTACTGTGATTTCTTAGTCGTACCTTCTTTTGGAATACGATCACTACTTTTTTGGACTGGATTTTCTTGAACCTCCTTCGCTAATGTTGACCGAACCGTGTGGAACCATGTCACTGGGCTCAGATGTTCGCGATCTGACCCTTTTACAACCTGCGCCTCCTGTGCCATCCTTACCAGGAGCTGGTGGCGGCTGTGGGATGTCTGTTGGCGGGGGCCCGTGGACCCAGATGCTGGACCTCCACCCTGGCTCTCCATACAGCTCCCTGCCCTCCCACCATTCCCTCATCAAGCAGGAGCCTGGCTGGGGCACCGCTGATCCGATAGAGGACCCTCACTGTGGACTTGGGGCCTTCACAGTGCATTTCACTGGCCAATTTACAGGCTCGGGCCCCTGTCGGACCGGGGCCTTTGGAGAACCACCTTCAAACCAGCCAAGAATGTTTCCCAATGGAACCTACCTGCCCAGCTGTGTGGACAGCCCTCCTACACCTAGGAATCAGGGTAAGCATTCTTACTGCTAATCCCTTCTGTGATACCATCAGTCAATAAAATGTTTTTTAGAGACAGCATCGTTCTATACTTCCATTAAATGTGCTCTTGATGTTTAAGAGGGTTGTCAGTAATGTTGTGTCTGAGCAGCATGTCATGTTCTTTACTAGGTCATTTCAAATCACAACAAGTCCTTTGGCATCATCATTATTATTACCTCTCAGTTTTGGGTTTAATTAACACAGTATTGCATGTATACTTATCACATAAAAAGTGTAAGTATAAAAAATAAAAATTGAGTCCTTTGACTTCAGCTGCTGTTTGAGCAACTTTTTATACAAAACAGAAGATTAGTTTGGTTCTTATCTGGAATCATAATTAAAAATGAAACGACATAAATTTTGTTTCAATGTTTCTATACAGGAGAAAAGACACATCTGCCACTGTCATAAACAATTCTTGCATTTGCTATCTGCTGGGGTACATTTAACCTACACGTTCGCCTGCTGCTTTCAGAGGAAGTATGCATGGTAGTGAGACTTCTTTGCCCAGCGCAAAGTAGTTTTTGATGAAGTGATAAAACAGAGTGGTTTTCTGCACGTTGCAGGAATCAGGGAGTTTGTGAGTCATTTTTCTTAGAAATTTACTGACATCCCTTTTGGGCCTGACACTGGATATCACAAACTGTCCATACTGTGTTTGTAAACACAGTATGGACTTGTGATTGTACAATACTTGTGTGCTACAGCAGAATAGATTAAAATAGTTGCACCATTTTCGTTACGTTTCTTTCCCCGTCAAATAACTAAAATGATACTCATCTAATTTTTCTCTCCCCTTCTATTTTTTTTTTTTTAACAAAGCATATGCTACAGTAGCTCACATCAGTCCATCTGTGGTGTGTCTGCCAAATTTCTTTTTCCACCTGCCATAAATAATGCAACCACAAAGCCAAAGATAGATGGGGGGAAAAAGAATATGTTACAAGGAAAGAGGATTTAGTAGTGCGATGAATGTCTCCCTGCGGTAAGCCTGCCAGGGACTAAGAGCTACTATCAAGGGGATATAGATAACTGACCAGATACTGAAGACTTTGCAAGCTTCAGAATGTTGCAGTGATGTTTGAGATGATGATCTAATGACTCGAGCAGGCAAATAGGCTCATTTTATTTCCATCACCTCTCTTTTTTGTTGTTTTTGTTTTTTCTCTTAGGTTATGGAGCAGTCGGTTTAGACAGCAATCCCAGTTATGGTCACACGCCGTCTCACCACACTCCTCAGCTCTCCAGCCTGTCATTCAAACACGAGGAGACACTGTCACCGCCAAACAGCATAGGTAACTCTTTACGCCCCGACGCCTTTTCATTTGATCTGCAGACTGGAAGGCTGTCGTGTCACAGCAAGGTTATATAAGTAACCCATCATTTTTCATATCACAACAGAACCGCTATTATCCATTTCCCTTCATCTCTCCCCATCTCTGTCTGCACACATATTCATATACGCAGACATACATAAACACACTGTCCCTCTTGCTCTTCAAGCATACAAAAGGTTAATGATTCTGGAAATTATAACTTGAGGAAATGGCTTTATGCGACTCTGTTGGAATGTCAAAAACTGTCTAGGGACCAATATACTATGTGAACCTGAAAAGGACCAGTGGTTCTCAACGACCTGTTCTCCATTCTGTTATTTTTTCTCTCTTGCTGTTCATGCCTGTGTCTTTGAAATGAACTCATATTTGTTTTACAAATATATTTAGTGTGTCTGGAAAATGATTCAATATAATATCAATGGTTTAGAAGCATTTATATCGCAAGTCGAACAGTGATGTATTGTATGTAATATATAGTTTTAACCAAAAACCACTAAAATTAACAATGTGTTCAGTGTTTTCTGTTTTTTTCTATGTATTTCACAGTTTCATGATCTTTTCTAGACTCCCAGCTTTTCATTTAAAAAAAGCATATTATTTTAAAATCTGAAAATGAAATTGTTGTAAACACTGCATCCATATTTTAAACCAGCCTTTGTATTTTTTTCATTTGATTTAGTTGACCAGCAATTTCCAGCGCCTAATCCTATGTTCGGCTGCCATAATCCTTCAGACTCTTGTCCGAGCAGCCAAGCGCTGCTGCTGCGAAATTACAACAGGTACAATAATTTATCCCTGTATGAGTTTGTTTTTGCTTTATTTCCCCTTTTTCTGGTCCTCAGTCATCAGTTAATGTCAGATTCTTTCCACTGACACCATATGCAGCTTGCTCACTTGCTGGTAATTTTTAGAAGTGTGAACTCTCCCTGATCCCACATTAAGCCCCGTGTTTGCCTCTACAGCGTCTGGGTTGTGAATCCTAATTTGTTCTGAGGTTAAGTGCTGCCCACTGGTGCTCAGCAGGCCAAAACAAACACTTAAGTGATCTACTGCTGATGTGTCTCAGTCCACCCTCAGGAAAAATGAGGAGAAAAGTAAAAAGGAGAAATGTTAAGTGAAAGTGAGAGTTGCGAGAGTGGCGGAGAAGCTGCCACTGAAAATCTGCTTATTTGAATCTGTAGACGTGTTTCTCACTTGTTTTCATTTGGATGGAAAACATCTCAAAGGGTAAATTAGGATGAAATTCTTCAAATGCCGGCCTGCGATGTTGTTGAAGAAAAGGAACATGTACAACTCAAATACTGGGACGGCAGCTGATAAGAACGGGGAAGACTGCACTGTTGTTAGAGCTATTGCATGAACTGGAAACCCTCAAACAAACATGCACACGGGTGCACGCGCTCATACACATGGTGTATATATGTCAGATATCAGTGAGTCTTTGCACAGTTTTACATAGTTCAGAACTGATTAGTGAGCCATCGCAATCCTTCCCTCAAGGACTTCTGAAGGAATGTGATCCAGAATTCCCCTGAAAGTGTTTCCCGCCATTAATGATACCGAGGACAGAGTGATGTCATCCACGGGTCCAGGGTGTACTAGGCACAGAGGCTCTCACCCCCACAATGAGTGCACAATCCCATCTTCAAGTGTGCGAGTTTGTGTGCTGTGTTTGTGTGTCTGTGTGAAGTAGTGTGATCTGCCAAGGTAAAGAATGGCTCAGTGCCTGTGTCTTTTAATGAGGCCAGTGAGGAGTGTGGTGGGTGGACAGCATGTGTTAATAAGTGAACCATTTGGACTTCCCCTGAATGAAACATCTTCATTTTATGTACAAGGGAAGAAAACTGTCAGGAGGAATTCAGAGTAAATCTTGTCTGTGATTATTAATTTCAAGGTTATTTCCAAAAAGTAACCAAATAATAAATAAAAAAAACCTGAACATAGTCTATAAATTAATTTCCCCCGCTTTCCTAACTCTTCTGTAAGTGCAATGTTAACCCTGTTAATGCCGTATGCTGTATGTTTTACTCAGTGATAACCTGTACCAAATGGCATCTCAGCTGGAGTGTGTAACATGGAACCAAATGAACTCCCTGGCATCATCTATAAAGAGGTGAGACTTTGTCGCTTTTTATTTTCAACACCATATGGTACAGTTTTTAGTCTTCACTGGTGCTTTGTTTATGTGCAGTCTTTCACTTCTAATGCATGTTCTAAATACTGAGTTGAGTATTTGAAGGTTTTCTGGTTTAGGTTACTATAAAGTCATTCAAACTTTAAAAAAGGAAGAAAAAAGAAGGAAAACAGAAAGAAGGAAAACAGAAAGAAGGGGCCATTTGTGCTAAAGAATGTGAGACGAAGCTTTCCTTGCTCAAAAAAATAAAAAAAAAGTCTCAGATGAAGTTTATGTAGGATCCCGTCACCTAAATTTACAAGCTGAGTGAGAAAAAATATCTTCAGGGCCCTGGATATATTGTTAGAGGCAGGCATGTTTAAGGATTGTTTGGAAGAGAAGAGGAGAAAGGCTTTTGTTCAAGTTGGAAATCCCTCAGGAAACATGGCATTTATCTCCTACCTACTCCACTGTTATAATTAACTTGTAATTTTGAAGAATATTTTGTTCCTGCCTACCAGCGGCCATCCAACCAGCTATGACAGTGACCCCATAGCCCCACCTCCACCCATGCTTGTCAGCACCCAGTACCACATACACACCCACGGCGTCTTCAGAGGACTTCAGGTTAGTAAGATTTGGTCACACATATGAACAAAGACAGAAGGTGAACTTCCTCAGTGTAAATCCTTCTCCTTTCTTCCTAAAGGATGTCAGACGGGTATCTGGTATCACTTCCCCTGTTGCGAAGACTTCAGAGGCCAGTGAGAAGAGACCGTTTGTGTGCGCTTATCCCGGCTGCAGCAAGAGATACTTCAAACTGTCCCATCTGCAGATGCATGGCCGCAAACACACAGGTGGAGGCTGATTAGAACATTTGTACTCATTTGTCCTGCCCACTTTGAAATGTGACGACTTTAGGCCTCGATGATGACGGCTGGTTTGTATTGCAGGAGAGAAACCATACCAGTGTGATTTCACAGACTGTGGCCGCAGATTCTCTCGCTCGGACCAGTTAAAGAGACACCAGCGCAGACACACAGGTAGAGTGGTGTTAAGCTAGTATATCTAATCCCTCATTCCACTATAGATAGGTACATCAGGTTTCCTTTTTGGACAATACATTTAAAAACTAATTACTTAAAGGATTTTGAATTTCCTGGTAGTGTGGAGGAGGCAGTTTTGAATGATTAATGAATATTTTTTGAAGCGAGAAATTAGTCATTGTAATTAGTGTTTCATTATTTATAAAATCCTGGCTGCTGCCTTAATTCGCCTTTTAACTCTTTTTTCTTAAACCTTCTTACTGCTTTCTAAAAATATAGCGGCCATCATTATTGCTTCAAGACCCCGTAATGCATAAAACTATATAATTCAATCCAGGAAGACAACAAAATAAATATTTAGAAATTAATTCACTACGAGAAACAAATAATTTTTCTATGTATTGTGATTTTGTATTTATTTAATTGATAATACTGAATGCTGCATAACCAGAGTGATCAATTATAATCCATGAATGCTAGAATTCCCATATCTAGAATGAATCTAGAGTAAATTTGATCACATTTTCTTAATAGCAATTTTTAACCACTTAATCTTACACTTAACTTCTGACCCTCTTCTTACCGTTTCCACACTCATTCATGTTTCTGATGGTGCAACAACAACCGTCATCTCTGCGTAGGAGTGAAGCCCTTTCAGTGTGAGACGTGTCAGAGAAAGTTTTCACGGTCAGATCATCTTAAGACACACACCCGGACTCATACAGGTAAAACAAGTGCGTATACCTTTATTTTCTACTTCTCCATTCGAATTGATTTACACACAATAAGTGCCTTCACTGAATTCACTCTAAAGCAATGCTTTCTCCTGTTTTTCCCCTTTTTTTTGCGTGTCCCCTCCTTGTCAGGTGAGAAGCCCTTTACATGCCGCTGGTCCAACTGTCAGAAGAAGTTTGCCCGCTCTGACGAGCTGGTGCGCCACCACAGCATGCACCAGAGGAACCTGACCAAGCTGCAGCCTGCCATCTGAGCAGCAAGAGGAGGAGGAGGAGGACAAAGAGGAATGTGACAGTATGTTGTGCCAGCTAGTAGAAAAAGATGCCTGGATCCTGGTCAGCGGTTATGGTGCTTTGCCAGACTTACCGAAGTGGCGAGCGCAGCTGATGCCTGCGTCAACGTCAAGACTCACAGATGATCCCGAAGGTCGTCAAGATGCACTTCAACTACTACTAGCAATAAAAGTGCCATTTTGAGAGGGTATAATGCCACAGTAACGCTGAGCCAAGATTTTTGTTTTTAACTTCATGAGATGAGGAAAATGTTGACATACTATTTTGAATATTTTACGACACATGCACTGGCTTCTTCTTTTGTTTTTAAAATGGTCTCACCTCTTCAATATGTTGGATATTGTAAACTGGATTTAGAGCAATAAGAACAACTCCTCAGTGTTTGTCTGTTAAGTTGAACACAGAGAATCTTCGGTTGTGGGAATGTCGACATCTTTATCTTCCTAAAGTGTACATTAGACTGCCCAGATTGCTTTGTATATACTTCATGTGGTGCATTTGCTCACAATATATGGTGCCTTTTATATTCTTGTGCATTTATAAAATCTTGAGTCACATCAGTGCATGCTTGTGTTGGCGAGAGACAAAGGAGGTGTGGGTGTTGTCAGGTTAAGAGGCCACCTATGAGACGAGGTGGGGGTGTGAGGTGGGTGACAGACAGTAAAACAGCACCCCTCTGTGACTCTGACAGGGTGCAGATCTCACCCTCCTAAATCTCAAGCACACATCTTCATAACTAGGAACATCTGGAGCCCAATAAATCTCATTAGAAAAGACACATACCTCAGTGTCAGCAGGCTGCTCTCCACTGACTGCCCCCTTCTACGCAGGCTGGGCCCCAAAATGCACACATGCACATGCTTGAGTTCTTGCTGTACATAATAGCCTGCAGTTTAGAACAACACTTTACACCTTTTATCCACATGATGGCAGTGTCATCCTTTCTCGTCTTGCAAATGGAACTTGTACTCAGAGTTCTCGACTGTGACTGAATTCATATACTGTTTATATTTTACCACCTCAGCCTGAAGATGTCCAATTTATTCTTGCCCGTCGTCATGTTGAGTATCAGTACAGACTATATTTTGGTCCGTGAAATATACATGGTTTCAATAGAATGTGTGTTTTTCAGCTTATCTGCAAATCTAGAGGAAAGGCGATGGGATGATTCAGCTTCAGAGGGTGTGTTAATAAAATATGACTCAGTGTGGGCAGAAAGTGTTGTTGCATGGCTCATAGTATGTTTTAACTGTTATCAGTGTGCTCGCATATGGAACATACGTCAACAGAAGCCCAAACAGGGTACAGTATGTACCTGCTCTTTTCACGGCAGCCCTTTTACACTTGACGAATTAACAAAGATTAAAATGCCTTTCTCCTACTTCAGGGTCACGGACGGCTCATTTGAAGTGCAGATTCAGGTTGTTTTCCAATTCCCATAATGGCAGAGAGGTAGTTTCTCTGTGATGTTTTTTTCTGCTTCTTAATCCAGTGCACTTTGATTAAGAAGGGCTCGTCTTTGTTCTCTCTCAGCGGGGGTGTTGTGAATTGCTGGAAGATCAGACGGACAGAGTGAAAGACAGAGCTGAACATTTTACTCACTTCAGTTCACTCTTTACTGGATATTGGCAAGGCTTTACGGCGCATGAGGTTCTGATGCTTTAAATGTCCTCAGTCTTTACTACCAATGACTATCACACTCACTCAGATCTGTGCCCTATACACTGATCTTCTGCATTTCTTTGCGGGCATGTGTATTACCCAAACAACACAATAAATGTATGCACTCAGTCCCATCCTGCCAAATGTTACCCCCAGTCTGAATGCATGAACACACACATAGGCGTACACACACTCGCTCGCGCACACGCCACCAGATGCCCCCTCAGCTGTACTGCTGGCAGTTTGCCTTTAAGGGGTGTCGGCATGGGTAATCTCAGGTGACGTACACCTGGTAAGGCACAGCCCAAGACATCTGTAGGACAGCAGGCCTGCTAGCTTCACAGCCTCCACAACCACATGCAATGTCCCGAAAAGGTTTCTATCAAAAGTAAAAGTTATTTAAATTCACTGTCACAAGGAAAGCAAAAGAAAAGGTGCATCTTTTTCATGATTTAGTTGTATGGAACAACAAGCTGTTTTTTGTAGTTGGTTTAAAAAGGAGTGGTCTTATTTTTCACTATGTCATTTGGTGAAGTCCCAGGTGCTTCCAACATCAGCATACATTTCCTGCTGCGTTTCTTTGGGCCAAAAGACGTTATTTAACCTCCAGGAACTGGAAAGGTCAGTGCACATGTAGCACACACAGGCTCTTAGGAGCCCCAAGGGATTGTTAACAAGGTCAACCCTCCAGAGAGACAACTCAGAAGGGTTACAAGGAGGCCCGCATGCAAAAACAATGCTATGCCAACAGGAGGCGCTGTCAGGTAATGTTCACATGTTAAGTGAAGCATGCTGTTAGTTTTATTCCCAGACAGCTTTCTCCCCCTCCCTTCAGGCTAGCTCTCTGGTGCAGAGCTGCTGCTTCACAGTCTGAGGGGGTCTAGGGGTTCTTGGGGGTATTCCCTGTAGTAAAGCAGGGAGCCTGAGGGGCTCTGGTATGTAGGAGCTTTGGGAATGCAGAGGCCTTGGGGGGCCTGGAGCTCAGATGGGGCCTACAGGGTAAACTTTCTCACTCAGGGAGCAGAGATGGAGCAGATACAGAAAGACAGCGAGGGGAAAACACCTTGAGAGGAGTCTGTTAGACATGCAGGCAGCAGCCGGAAAGATCCCATGAGGGTACACAGACACGGGAACAAACACACACTTACATATACCCTAACCACAAACCAATATGTGGGACAGCAAGGAGAAGCAGATAGCACATTTTATGTATTCACGTTCTCATCAGAAATTTCATCTTTTATCTTCCCATCATTTCTCCCTCCTGCTGTCTCTTCTGTGCCACGGGAAGATATTAACGTCTAACAGGATTAGATGTGTCTCTATCATGTGATCTAGAAGCTCACAAACCAACTCATGCCCCCTGGGGGAACAGTGGGATGGGAAAGACCTTGTCTCCCCTCTCCATCCCAAAGGTATCCAGATGCTGGGACATGGGGAGAGAAACCCACAGAAAAAGACATGAAAATGTCGACAAATGGAGCGAGAGAGTCATTTTGTCCAAAGATATCAAGTCTCACGGGGACAGCATTCTCTACACCCTCACTGTGATGAATTTCAAAACAACTCAACTGCGGGCCACTTTGCCTGCTTTTTAATTAAAACTTGAGAAGTTCCTCTCAGCGTATATCATGTGAGATATGCTGCAGCTTGCCAGAATGTGTGAGTGACTGAAGAAGCCATTTGAAATCTGTTTGAAACTGATTTTGAGTCTTCCTGACCTCAGTCCAAAGGGCTCCCATTTCTCCTGAGGCAGTTACAATTAGTTGCCAACTCACTAAGTTTATGGTTCCTAAATTGAAATATATTGCTTTTTAAAGCCTTCTCTCTAATTGTGTAGTCATTAATTGCTGATTCCCTATCTACACTGTGTTGATGGGCACATAAAAACTCATGGTGATAGATGAGCGCAAGTGCAGTTCACAAAAAAAAAAAGTCAGGGTGTACGTCTTATTCTGTCTCACCACCACTAGGAGGAGTAAAGTCCTCGGATAATTCTCTTTGGTAAAAGAAAAGATACAAGAGTCATTGTCCATAAGTAGAAACACATTTATTAGCCCACATTTACAATTAAATACAATCACATGAATTGGATGACAGACGTAATGGCCTTTGCATGAGGGCAGTTCCCTCAAATCAGCCTAGACAGGAAGGAAAAAATATATTTCTGTAGTCATCTGGATGTTTGAAATGTTTTCACACACAAACGATTCCTCACATAAAGGCTGTTTGTACATATTAGCCTGAATAAGTCTGGTGGAAAAATCCTGAATACCTTTTTTTTATTTATTTATTTATTTATTTTTGGCCAAAAAAACATCAAATAAAGACATGCTGAATGTTTTACATAGTGGAAAGACTTAATTATGTGATTTAAGTGAGACTGAGGATGATTGGATGTTTTAATGTTCATTATGACAAATGGAGGGATCCGCTCTTTCAGTGAAATGTCCATTTCTGATGAGTTCTTCTAGAACAGTGATTGTGGGAAATTTCATCTGGTGAGCAAGAAACTGAACAAAAAATTCTTTGTGATGCAGTGTTTAAAGTTCAGTAGGTGGTAATGCCTGGTACATTTCACTGTAGTTAATGTAAGCTAATGTAAGTTCATGTTGACTGGACACTTTATATGTATATTTTTTTTCATTAGTACATCTATCGACTACACAGCTTGTGTAACCAGGAAGTAGGTGTGATACTTGTATCAAACAATAAATAATCTTAAGAACAATGTTACTATTCTAAATGTTATGTATCTTTTTAACAACATCTTTGTTTACAGCAAATGTTTAGCCTAATAAGTACAGAAATTAATATATAATATTGTTTGAGCTGTCACATTAAGCCACGTATCATATATATATGAAAAAAATAGTTGGACTTTTTTCGCCTTTATGCCTGTTATTATATAATGGGTATAAAGCTTGTTATGAAAGCTTCAGAACGGGATGGGTCAGATGTCCCAAAGATCATTATAAACAACACCCTGGGCTATAAATCCCCAGGGTGGAAGGAACAAACACAGGACATAATAATAGACAAAGATGAGGGAGTGTACACTTGGATGAAAAATAGGGCATCGTGATTATGAGAGTCAGAGAGGAGCAGGGGAGCTAAGGGGGATCTGGATGCTATGTGTACTTCGTTATGGTGGCTGTTTAATTGTAGCAGTCATTTTGGCTTTGGAGCTGTTAATTGCTGATATGGAAATAGAAGTGTGCTATAAAAAAGCTCTTTAAGAGGAGATTGTTGGTGGACACTTGGAAATTGTATTGGATCGGAAGGGTGGGTGAGGGTGAGGTTGTAGACATTAATATGTTGCACTTTATGACCCTCCTCTCCCACTGTCTCCACCCTGTTTTCACCCAGAGGGCTCATTATTGTCAGAGGAGAGGAGCTGATCTACGCAGACACTCATATGAGAGCCGTCTGAAGGCATTAATGTGCACACACTCCCCCAGTGTGAATGACTAGAACCTATCATAAACAGGAGGAGCAGACCGTTAAACATGGCCGCTAGGCAGGTAGTCCACGCCCCCCCCCAGTCCCCCATCTTGTTCATGCAAACACAGATTTGGTTCTTTTACATCTCTGTGCACCACTAATACTTGTCCACCTTCACTCACACATTGGCTCAAGGACATAGATGCACCCTGACACATGACAACCCTCATATGGTATCTGGAGGAAGTACATTGAGTAACTTAGTGCAATTATTCAAATGTATGAAGCAAGACTGACTCCACACTCCTTAGCAAAGCAGTAGAGAAAATATTATGTTATCTAACAGAGAGAAAAAAAGAAGCAGACAATACAGACACCTCCGCTCTGAACCTTCCTCAGAGCTGGACCTGTTTTTTTTCTCTTTTTGACAGATAAAGAAATTCATGTATTCTTGGATGACTGTACAAGTGGAGCCATGCCCATGTTTGTTAGCCTATTTCAACAAATTCTTATGGAGAAAAGCAAAAAAACAAACATTCTTATTGTTATTTAAACCTGAAAAAAAGCTCTCAAGTAATTCAAACCAGAGTAAAAATATCAAACATGACTTGGATATTTGGAGGTTATCTTTGTAGCCATTTTTGGCTTCTAGTTTGAGAGTGAAGAAGAAGGAGGTCTTTCATTAGAACAGAATAAAACAGCCCACACATACATTGCTCTGTCCCTTGTTCCTAATGAGCTTTATCGCATTGGTCCCGCTTGACTTGTCTTGCTAACTGGCACACATATATCCATATGTTCCACATGAGCAAGCAGAGGGGACAGGCTGGGTGGCAGAACTGCTTTCTCAGTTACATCTGAGAGTTTTACTGCAACAGCCAGGAGCAACAGCAAGTCAGCTTAACTCCATGTCTGCTTTCCACGCACACGTGTGTGTGTGTGTGTGAAGTCTGTAATTAGTCCTGAGAAGTGTTAATAGCGTGCGCTTGTTCCTGATGTTCAACGAATAAAAAAGTTGAATCCAGACTTGAAAAGTTGAGTTGCCTGGACGATTAGCTGTCTTCATTGGTGAAGCTATAAAGACAGGCAGCATTCAAACACAGGGACTTTTTACAGAGGTTAGGAAGGCAAGCCCCCAAAAAAGACTGACAAAAAAATAAATAAATAAATATTGCAGCACAATAGGAAGGAAGTTTTGAGAAACTCAGTGGTGTGTTTAAAAGTATTACGTGTTGTATGTAGGCTGGTGTCCAGTCAGTGAAACAGATGAACACCAGTGTTCACCTGTACCTGTTACCATTTGTAGCAAGGACACAGAGAGAGCATGACACCATGTCACACTGACAGTGGAAAATTTGTATTTTAACTGGTTTTCTACATGCACAATGATTTTTATTAAGTTGTGACGATGATGCTGTAAATAAATGTAAATGTTGACGATTCAGAAACTGCAGAAACCCAGGATTATGTTTGAGGTTATTAATTTAGCTAATAGTATTAGCTATATGAATTCCCAACCCAATACATTTAAGCATTTAGACTTCTACCCATCCTCTTCTGCTTATCCTTGTCAGGGTCGTAGGGGGGCTGGAGCCTATCGAGGCTAACACAGGTCACTAGCCTGGCGCAGGGCTAACACAGAGAGAGGGAGACGATTCGCATTCACATTCACATCTATGAGCAATTTAGATTCACCAACTGCATGTCTTTGGATTGTGGGAGGAAGCCGGAGTAGCCGGAGGGAATCCATGCAAACGCGGGGAGAACAGACCTAACTCCACACAGAAAAAAACCCCAGCCAGGTGGTGGAATTGAACTCAGGACCTTCTTCTAGTGAGGCATCAGTTCCATCGTGTCACAGTGCTGCATTTAGACATAGTTAACCTAAAACTGCAGTTTGCCTTAAATGAAGTTCAAACTGTGTATCAGAATGAGGAAACGTGGTTATTTAAGTGATTTTAAGCATGGCATTGTTGTTGGTGCCGCTATTTTGGCACTTAGAAATATGCAGTCTGTGGCAAACCCCTGAGAAAAAAAGCCTTATTGATGCCACAGATCAGAGCCTCTGATCTGATTCAGAGGAGAATGGCCAGACTGCTTTGAGCTGATGAACAGTAACCCGAATAACCACTTATTACCAAGGTATGCAAAAGAGCATACCTAATTGGAAAAGTCTAACCTTCAGGCAGATGGGGTACACCAGCAGAAGACCACACTGGATGTTAGGGGTGGGGGAAAAAATCGATACTGTGTAGTATCGTGATATTTTGTTTGCTAATAATGTATCGATACAGGGACAGCAGAAATCGATATTTTGTTACAAAAAAGTTTTTGTGGACTGGAACATGCTCTGACTTCAGAGCATGTTGATCAGCTCCTTTTTCTGAGCAAGAATCCTGACATTCCTTCACTGTCCAAATGTGTTTAACTTGTTTTTTGGCAGCAATAAACATGACAGTTTACTAATTTTAATTTAAGACATGTTTTATTTTAATTAAGTTTAAAACTTTTTTATTTAATGTAAAATTATATTTTGTTTTAATTTACTTTCAAATTCTTCAGTTGCTGAATGGGCTGCATAGTTTTCATAAATTACATAGTTCAGAATAGCTATAATTGTACCAGATGGTTGCATTCAGTTAAGTTGGACTAGACTGTAATACAAACCGTTCAAGTTTGTCAACAATAAAACTGACTGAAATGAGAGAAAGACTGAGTGTGAGACTTTGATATTAGATAAAATGAATATTGATAAAGTTTACCTTTATGTACAGAATCTGAATATTGCAAAATATTTTTAAAAAATTGCAATAATATCGTATCGTGCGTTAAGTATTGTGATAATATCGTATCGTGGGATGTATGGTGATTCCCACCTCTACTGGATGTCACAACTAAGAACGGGAAGGAGAATTAGGGCCATTCTGATGGCACAAGAGATCAAAGTCTCTATTGGGAAAGTCTAACTAATAAAGTTCAACTCACTGCTGAAAGCCCTTTAACTCAGAACAAACACTGAACAATGTGAAATAGCTGGCCTCTAATAAGACATGTCATATTTAACTCAAACACAAATTAAAAGTGCAAGTAACATGGAGTAAAAAAGAAAACACATTTCTACATGTGTGAAATCACATAGCAACTGTAGTTGGATATATTTTGTGAGCATGTGCAGTTTCTAATGCAGGTTTGTGCCTGTGTGGTATGCAAATTATGCAACTTGGGTTTGGGACATCAAGACAGGGAAAACATTAAAGATTTTTATTTTTTTTTTTAAAAGGTGTGTGTAAGAGTGAGTGTGAGTGTGTGGGGGGATTGAGCAACAGTATCCTGATCATTTACTGACATTTATTTTCACACACACACACACACACTACATTGTTGTAATAATAATAATAATGATAATAAAAATAATCCAGGTTGATAGGTACAATGCCAAGACAAGGAATAAGTCTTTGGAGTGAGGTAAAAGTAAGCAAGAACTTACTCGTGAGAAATCAAGGAAGGGAAACTTTATTTCCACCTATTACATATTCAGTAGGCCTTAGCCTAATTGACCTTAAAATCAGACAGTTGTAAACAGATAAAGTTAAAAATGAAACATCAAAAAGTGAAAATGTGAACACTGAGCACACAGTTGGCCTTACGTATACCAATAAATACATTTCAAACTAAATGTGGAGAAACATTTTTTTCACAGGCTACACTAAAACCAAATGCGTGCAAAAACCATGCCATTAAACATCAGTAATCAACAATTCTTAAAATACTTAAAGGATATAAAAAGTCTTTAGTTATCAGGACAATAAAACTGTAAACAAACAAACGAAAAAACTAAATTTGTGTTGTCTGTTTTTGTGAAAAGGAAAAGACCTTTAGTAGAACACTATATTCCTCTCAAACCTAAAGTTCAGAAGCAATTCAATAAATAAATAAATTCAGAACAAACGTTCTGAGCTGTGGTTTCACATTAGCATCAAAAATTGTTCCCATGTCTGACAATACTAAGCTTTGACAAGTTTTGTTACAGACTATCTACACAAATCTCTGAGGCAATGAATCTGGCGATTCGACTGGAAGGCACCATTGTTGGAAAGTAAGTCCACGGGGTCTGGCTTTGCTCCTGAATGTCAGAAGCACAACATCGATACGAAGATTGAAACAGACCCACAGAGTTAGTGGTAGGATCGACACTCATGCGTCCTCTCATTTGGTACAATGTTGGTTTGAAGTCTAACAAACTGACATCTGTCCCACTCTTACTGTCACTGTGTGTGATTGTATCTTTGTAGACCAGCGCTCCTCACACGAACACACACACACACACACACACACGAACACACACACGAAGCTGCAGTGAGAGCTCAGAGCTCGTCGTGGTTCCTGGTGAGGTCTTCTCCATAGTTAGTAGCCTGACTTCCCACAAACATGTTCCAGTTCTCGAGGATCTCCTCTTTAGTCAGCATCTGATCCTGATAAGGGAGATAGAACGTGTGAAATATGATGATTAAAAAAAGCTCTTATTTAAATGTAAACAAAAACACTCTCCCGAAAGCAGAAAAACACTCAAGTGAAGAATTCTGGTGTGAACTGAAAATACACAAATACGAAATACACCAATAAAGAAAATTAACGCGTTTGCATGGCGTCTCTGTGCCTGCACTCTGGCGGCCCGTCCAGATCGTACACTTACTTTTGCCCTCTGTCGGCTAGGACAGGTTCCAGCTCGTACCCGGTGACTCTAATGAACCGTGTGTTGACAAGCTCTCACATCCACAAGGGCACAAGCAATAGATATGAAATCATATCAATATAGCTCTAACAGTATACCTTGTCCTGATCAGACTCGTACACCAGATGTCTGGCCTCCGCCTGTGCATGATCATAGTCCTGTGGCATGATCCAGTGACGGATTTCATCCTGGTCCATTTTTCCATCTTTGTTCAAGTCTCGGAAGTCAGAAAACTGTTCCCTCTCAGTCTTGACCCACTCTGGTTCTGGACCACCATCCTCATGTGCAAACATGTCCGCTGAAACCCAAAGAAATGATGAAAGAATATTTGAATAAGACATTTCAACATTTTTTTAGTTTGCATTTGAAGAGAACACACAATTTACACCTTAAATACACTCCTGGTATAAATTCCTACAGAAATGGCATACACACAATGTACACCATTTCACATGCAAGCTTTCCAAAGCAAACACTAATGACACTGAAGCTCAGAACCCTAACATCCATCTATAGTGGAGGTGAAGTTTAAAAAAAACAGATCATTTATGTTGTCACCAATGACATGCCAATCTATGCATCCTGACATCATACAGCTCTCTGTTCCTGTGTTGTGACAATGGTTGTTTCCCTTTTTTTGTAAAGTACGTTCAACATCATGAATTTTCAACAAGATGAGAGTCAACAGCTTACAAAGCACCGGAAAGAGATAATAGCAACTGCTCTACAACGAATACCACTTATGCTCAGCAGACTGAGCCATATGTCAGCAGTGACATCACAATAATTTCAAGTAGTGGTGTCAAACTTTTTCTTTCAACTTGGAGCCAGCAGAACATACCTTTCAGTATACTTAGAAACGCTGCTGTCAGCACAGTTCTCTGCATTAACCACGTTGTGGCAGACAATGGGTGACGTGTCTGTTAGTAATAAGGCTGGAAAACCATATTAGCTCCACTGGGACGACATTTAAAGTCCCCCCGAATCCCCAAATTTTGACCTTTGCAAAGCCATCTAGTTGGCTGGACTGGAGACCTATCTGGCATGGTTAATTTAAAGGCCGCTATCAGGAGTTCTAAATTACAGTTTATACAATCCACTGTGTCCTGTTATTTCGGCAGAGTTGTCATTTCAGTGCACTGATAGAAAAATCATCAACACTAAATGATTCATAATTAAAGAACTGTGCACACATAATGCTATCAAGAGGACATGCACATATTTCATATTTTCTAAAAAGAGCTGAAAAGTTTCTGCAAACTCCTGCAACACTTTAAAATCCACTTTTTTCCAGTGATTAGGGGATTGAGGCAAATTGTTGAAATATTATATTATTCAAATTCCTGTTCGCCTTTGTATGCTTCAAATTGTCAGTGTGTGTTTTAAAAACACTGAGTGGTATATTGTTAGGTTTTAAGTGGATGTTTGAGAGCTAATGGGTTTTATTTTTTTACCAATTGCTTTGAATTTTTGAATTAACTCACCGATATATTCGTCCTCATCCACATGCCCGTCACTGTTCCTGTCAATGTCCTCCAAGGTTTCCTGCATAGAGAATGAGTTAATAATATCATTAAAGGAAGACACAAGGGTCCGTCAACTATAGAGGAACTTTCGCTTTGAGTAATAGAAGAGAAACGTGCAGCCCTGGGGTGTAAAAGTGAATTTATAAGATTCTGCTCACAGCTGGGCCGGCAGAGTGACACAACAATACAGGACTGCTGATGAGTTGCACTCAACAATGATTTACCCTTTTCAGCAAACACTTGGTTCCACTAGATTTATCTGTAACATACTGGATCTGACAGTATGTGAATTTGGCTAACTGGTTAATTAAAGGGAAGGAAGTTTAAGTATCTCAGGGTTTTGTTCATGTGGGGGTGGCACTTGTAGTGATGTGGATGCTGTAGTGGTCTGAGCATGAAAGCAAAGCTGTCAGTTTGGTTCCTACTCTTACTTATGGTCACGAACTTTGGGTAGCAAACAAGAGAATGAAATCTTGGATACATGATGCAGAGACTATTTTCTTCCAAAGGGTGTTCGGGGTCCCCTTTACAGACAGGGCAAGCAGCTTGGCTGTTCTGGAGTTACTTAGATTAGAGCTGCTACTCCTACATCTGACTTGAATGACTCCTGGATGCCTCCTAGGTTCAGTGTTTTGGGCAGGGAGGATGCCCTGCTAAGTAGCAGAAGGGCAGATGGAGGAATTTCTAATAGTTCACTAAGAGGAAAAAAGAAAATATTTTTCTTAAACCCACATAGCCTGTGCAGGGTAAGCAAAAAGCAAAATAAACACTGAAAGGGTAAGATGTTCTCCGTTTTATAAGGATGCAAAAAGGACATGACAATTCACAGCAGTATAATCGGTATCATAATTAAAACCTATGTTCTGCTATAAAATCTTGTCTTTGCTTGGAAAATAACATAATGGGTTCAGCAATGAACTAAAGCATTTTATATGAGCTTTCTTTCACATCAAACAGTTTCAGATCACTAAAACTGACCCTTTTGTAACTCTTTTTAGGTTGAAATTCAGAAATTCTCTTAATGGTGTGTTAAAAGGAAGAAATGAAGACCTACATAAGCACCACCACATACATCCAAGTTTTGCTTCCTGACTAGTTTTCCTAAATTCCTAATCAAAAACTATGCCTCCTTGATTATTCACATCTCTCTGACTTAACTACGACCGGTTCTGTTCTGTTTACTTTGGCCAAATACATGTGAATGCTCATGCAAAGTGTTACGCTTCAGAATGAAAGATTTCTCGTCTGCCAAATTTAATCTACTATTCTTAAGGACTGGTATTGTTCCACGTTTGTAGTGTGCAGGAGCTCTCTGGTGCCAATAGTAGATGGCAGCAACACAAGCAGTTTGAAGGTAGAATTGTGAAGTGTGTGTAGGTTTCCAGTTGGCGCTTACCAACTTCATGTTCCTCCCTGATCCTGCACAGCAGTCTCCTTCAGTTATTGTTCACGCTAGCCTACAGCCACATCCTTTCTAATGTTTTTCCTATGATCGCATGTACCATCAGTTACTCATTCGTTTGCATAGTTTTAGAAAGATCAGTGTTTCTGAAAAATTCATTGTAAGTATAAAGTATGAATGCAGCATGTATGTATGTGTGACTATCGTGTTAGCTCTAGCCAGATTCACCACAATCAGTGAAGGCTGAACCGTTCTTTGGTAACATTCAGCAACATCATAAAAATGAGAGATCAATAATTAACTCTGTCAAATGGGTAGTACAAATTTTATGAACAGAGCAGCATAGTGCATCACTGCTAACATTCACCACCCCACATTCCACGAAGCTGAATTTATATTTAAAGATTGAGTTTTAAATGGGACGGTCGGTTTGTCCCACTGGACCTGTTCCCAAAAAAAATATAGGAACTCAATCATTTCTGGGCCAAGTTAAAATTTCATTAGGAGGTTATTCAAATGTAGCACATTTATTTAAGTAGCGAGATCAAACACATGGAACAGAAACTCAAAACTCTTGGAATTAAATCATATTTCTTATTAGGCAGATGTGCTCTTACTTTTGGGAACGTCACTTCTTTGAGGTCCGACGTGCGTACTCCTTACTTAAAGATCATATGAACACAAAGGGCTTACCAGAACCACGATATCCTTCATGTGTTCAAACTCCTCAGGGTGGAGGAAGGCTGTGAACTCTTCTCTGTCTGCTGCCAGGTCCCTGTTCAGATCAGCTGCTTTAAACCTCCTCTCATCACGAGGGAGCATCTTCTTGAAGCTGAACTGGTCCGTGGCATCTTCAAATTCTTCCGGGTTGGCTAAGAGGGTGAAAAAAAAAGATGAATAAAAAATGAATCAGGTTTAATAGCCATGTAATACTTTAATACTAAAAAAACAAAACAAAATACATCATGTGTCTTGAACTAGTGAGCCCATACCGAGGTAGTATCCATATGTGGCTTGTTTGTACTCATCCCAGGAAATCTTATTGTCCTTATTCAGGTCATAATCAGTCCACACCTTGGCTACATTCTCATACACATAACGCTTCTGTACGCGCTTTATCCAAGCCTTGAGTTCAGCTGTGGTGATGTAGCCGTCTGCATCGCTGTCTATTCGGTCCACAATTTTTCTGTTGGGCAGGGGAAAAGACAGATATTAGTGATATATTAACTAGATCTTATAGGCATATATAGGCAACATACAGTGCAGATATCTCTGCTTTTTCTCCCAATTTAAGCTTCTTCACAGCGACCCTTCCACTGAGACCACTTCTGATGAGGCTTTCAGTGAACAATAGATGGACCAACTAAAGAGAGATTCGTCTCTCTAGTCCTGCGTCAAATCTTCGGTTGATTTTTGTCCTTTTTCTTAAGAACATAAGTTTCAGATACTGTTCATCTGCTGTAATTAGTCCTTTATAGGCCTGCTACTTCCTTTTTATTGTTCACTGATTGTCCACTTCCTGCTTTTTAACGCTTGAATGATTCATGTTAGTGTTAAGTGATTCAACAAACAAACAGACAAAAATAAAAATAAAAATGAAAATAAAGGAATGGACTAAAAATTAGGGGGGAAAACAAAACAGATGTCCAAAGAAAAACTTTGAAAACCAATTAAATGTAAGAAAGAAAGTATAAAAGTAAAATATAGAGTGACCGAAGACTTTAGTAATGAGATACTGATTAATGACAGGCTGGATTAATAATTAATAAATAATTAATTTCCTACAAGTAATGTGGATTCGTAGAAAGGATTTCTGAGGGAGGGGCAGGCAAACCCAGGTTAGAAGGCTAAAAACTGCAGTGCATCTGTGGTGTATTCTTAGACCTGGGCTGCCACGTTGTGATATTACAGGGGTCCTCCCTCTTTCAAGACAACAAGCAGGAGTTTTCTGGACTAGCTTGCGTCACATGGTGCCAACTTTTCACTGCAGCAGTGGCAGAAGAAAAAAAAACGTTTGATACTTGAAGAATCCTGCCAACAGAACCACGTGGCACACTGAGTGTGCACTGCAGTTTTGTACAGAATACCTACATGCAGAACTTCGGCGTTTAAACTTTCCTTAAACTTCACCCCCATAAATGAATCTTTAATGAGTATTTGTAATTAAGATCTCTGCAGACTAGTAAGTGTACAGTGTGTGCAAACAGTACGGGTGCCATAATAAAGCAGGAGTGCTTTCACAGGCACATGTTCCCATGTTTTTAAATGTTTAGTGTTCTTAGTCTGAACAGTTACACGAAACGGGCTTCAGCGGCAGAGTGTGTTATTTAAAAAAAACAAACAAACAAACACAAAAGCTCCAACCTGCCCTTCGAAATCCCACCAAGCCTGTCACTAACTTCACTTTCAGATACCAAAAATCAGCTTATGTGGCAGAGTGCTGGTAGCATTTCCTTACCCGAGCCTGTCCTTGCTCTCTTCAGGGGTGAGCTGATCAAATGTTTTGGCCTCTTCTTTGCCCAGAAAGGCCTCATGGTCATACTGGAAGCTCTTATTGTCTTCGTGGGCTTGCCTGCTTAGCTCTGGCTCATGATGAACTCTCTCTTTTCTCAGCGTCGGCTTGGTCTGCGCCACAGCGGCGCAGAGGAGCACAGCGCACACGAAGCTGAAGCCGGCCATCAGTCGGGGTTCAAGCTGACTTCTCTCAGAGGGCACAGCGATCTCCAAAACGGGCCTACAACACCACAACACACAATGATCAAGCGGCTGTGTAGCTCCTTTCACTGCTGGACCGCTAAACGCCGCCTTTTTGTCCTGTCTTCAGCGGCGGAGCGCAACAATGTTGCAGCAATGTTCAAACACCCTCAAAACGCAACCTGCGCCCGCAAACAGGTCCTCTACGAACACCTACACTCCTCACAGTTTTAGGCAATCCTGTCCCTTATCCCAATGAAAGGGATGCAACCAAACAGGGATTTCCTGCCGCCTTACGTACAGCCATTCACAGGCTCCGTTTCATTCAGGCCCCAGCCTCAACCACTGCCAGAATATCCCCCATTGGTCCACGGGATGTCGGTAACACGAGAGGGATTCCGGCGCCACGTTGCAAGCTGACGAACGACCAGAGCAGGAGAATCAACGTGGGTCAGCGAGCAACCAGTGAGAACGGGAGTAACACACACAGTTTTAGGGAACTATTTAAGTGTTTTCTGCCAACTTGTAATAAGGTGCATTTGAAATGAAAAGGCTGTGTACACAGCTACGCTGATGTACAGGGATATAAATAAACCATTGCTGTCTAAAAAAATCATCAGTCACGAGTATGCAGCTCGCTGCTTCAGTGTAAAACGTTTAAAGTAAAACATGCTGGAACTGATTTCAGTGTTTGATGTTTGTTTGAGGGTAAAGTTCCTTGAATCCGTAAAATATGCAATACTATAGTATTATACGAGTACTGCTTACTGGATTTAGATGGATTATTCTATATGTTAGTTGCTATAGAACTGAATGAATAACTGTCGCATCATGACACAGTTAAAGTCTTGCTAAGATAACAGCTGTGGAATATCTTTGAATGTGTCTATGTGCGTGTATGTGTGTTAGTGTGTCTGAGAGTGATGGAGAAAGTGAAGGATGGGAGGGTAACTTGTGGGAATGTTATGTACTGGCCATGCACTATATTTAGTAATAAAAAGACAACATATCCTATCAGATGTTGAAACTGGGACAAAAAATGCTGATTTTAACATGCTTTCAGAAACATATTTCAAAAGACTTAAGCATCTGGAAGCTGAGGAGGCCAATTGCTGTAGTTTGAGCTGCTTGCTTTTGTTACATTTTGTATTTCATAATCCCCAAAACGTTTTCAGTGGGTGAACGACAGGCAGGCTGGTTCAGCACCCACTGTCTTTTACTCTTGTAATCTTGTAATGTGGTTTGGCAATGCATTGCCTGAAAAAGACAAAGCCTGGATGGCAGCATATGTTGTTCCAAAACCTGATTTATCGTTCATCACTGATAATCCCTTCACAGATGTGTGTGTCACTCGTGCCATGTGCACTAATGTATCCCCTTAATGACCTTTATTTTTAAACTGCTTTCTGGAAACGAGTTGGATGGTTAGCTGAGAGGATGTAGCCTCTATTATTTCTTTTGTTGGGTAGAGAATATATGTGTGTGTGTATGTACACTACCAGTCAAAAGTTTAGACACGCCTTGTGATTTAATTGTTTTTCATTATTTTCACGACTATTTACATTGTAGATTCTCACTGAAGGCATTAAAACTATGAATGAACACATATGGAATTATGTAGTAGTAAACAAAAAAGTGCGAAAATAACTCAAAACATATTTTATATTTTACATTCTTCAAAATAGCCACCCTTTGCTTTGATTACTGCTTTGCAAACTCCTGGCATTCTCTCGATGAGCTTCATGAGGTCGTCACCTGAAATGGTTTTCCAACAGTCTTGAAGAAGATCCCAGAGATGCTGAGCAATTGTTGGCCCTTTTGCCTTGACTCTGCGGTCCATCTCATCCCAAACCATCTCGATCAGGTTTAGGTCAGGTGACTGTGGAGGCTAGGCCATCTGGAGCAGCACTCCATCACTCTCTTTCTTGCTTAAATAGCCCTTACACAGCCTGGAGGTGTGTTTGGGGTCATTGTCCTGTTGAAAAATAAATCATTGTCCAGCTAAACGCAAACCGGATGGGATGGCATGTCGCTGCAGGATGCTGTGGTAGCCATGCTGGTTCAGTGTGCCTTCAGTTTTGAATAAATCCCCAACAGTGTCACCAGCAAAGCACCCCCACACCATCACACCTCCTCCACCATGCTTCACGGTGGGAACCATGCACATAGAGACCATCCGGTCACCTTTTCTGTGTCGCACAAAGACACGGCGGGTGGAACCAAAGATCTCAAATTTGGACTCATCAGACCAAAGTACAGATTTCCACTAGTGTAATGTCCATTCATTTTGTTTCTTGGCCCAAACAAATCTTTTCTGCTTGCTGCTTTTCCTTAGCAGCTATTTGACCATAAAAGGCCTGATTCGCATGTTCTCTGAACAGTTGATGTAGAGATGTGTCTGCTACAGGAACTCTGTGTGGCATTTATCTGGGCTCTAATCTGAGGTGCTGTTAACTTGCGAATTCTGAGGCTGGTGACTCGGATGAATTTATCCTCAGCAGCAGAGGTGACTCCTTCCTTTCCAGGGGTGGTCCTCATGTCAGCCAGTTTTGTCGTAGTGCTTGATGGTTTTTGCTACTACACTTCAAAGTTTTAGCAATTTTCTGGACTTACTGACCTTCAGTTTTTAAAGTAATGATGGACTGTCGTTTCTCTTTACTTAGCTGATTGGTTCTTGCCATAATATGAATTTTAACAGTTGTCAAATAGGGCTGGCAGCTGTGTACCAACCTGACTTCTGCACAACACAACTTATGGTCCCAACACCATTAGGAAAGCAAGAAATTCCACAAATGAACCCTGACAAGGCACGCCTGTGAATTATTTATCAATTTTATTCTTTGCTACATAATTCCATATATCTTGTGTCCTGTATTTGATGTCATCAGTATCTATCTGCAATGTAGAAAGTAGTAAAAAATAAAGAAAAACAATTAAATGAGAAGGTGAGTCCAAACTTTTCACTGGTAGTGTATGCATGTATTTATTAATGTAAAGTATGCATATATGATGTAGTCATCCTTCCCACTGCCATAATTTTCATACCGTCCCTTTAATACCATCCATAAGGCAATAAAGATCAAGATTTATTCCTACTGATGTCTTTGATATCTTGAATGTAAAGATAGCAGTCCAGGAAACTGATAGATATCATGTTATCATTAATAGATATTGTTAGATATTATTAATAAAGTTAATCAAAGAAAAACAGTACAAAGTCAGTAACAAGAAACTCTTAGGTGGAATGATGAACTTCACTTTGAAGATTGTGGTTCCAAAATTTGGCATTTGCTCTTTTTGTGCGGTGTTAAATAATTCCGTTTCTCCCACATAAACTAAATAAACTATTTCCCAAGACTCTTATTTGTATAACATATCGCATATATCACATATTGTATAGCATATCATATATAATATTGTATATCATACCACATATCAGCCAGTGGTGTTGGAGATTTTGTTAAATCAATGGATCTGACATCCATCCATCCATGGATAGCCCTCCCCAGAGACTGGACCTCAACATCTTGACCGAGAACAGAACAAAACGCAGCCAACGTCCAAAGAAAAGCTTTGAATGTCCTTCAAGAAGCCTGGAGAACTATTAATGAAGACTACTTCAACAAATGACAAGAAAGCTTCTGTATGAGAGCTCAGGATATGTTGAAGAACACTCTGGGGTTTTTTGTTTGTTTGTTTTGTTTTGTTTTTTGCCTCAGACACACTATTTATTTCCCATTTTCCTAAAACAGTATAAAGTATAAAGAAGTGTGAGGCTGATTCAACAGTTTTGCACTGTAGATTTTAGTATTTACTTAAATTAGTTTAGGTTTTAGTAATTTTAGTTAAAGTAGTTAAGTTAATGTTTTTCAGTTTAAGAAATACAGAGCATGGGTTTTGGATCATAAACAATATCTGAGAATGTGGAAAGGTAAAAGATTGCTTCAACTACAGATAACTTCATAAGTCAATGCGAGAGTGTGAAGTCGTCCAGTTTAGTTGAGTCCTTGCGATATAATGTTTCGAGATAGAGGAAGAGTTGGTGTAGGGAGGGGTGTGTGATCATATCCACGTGAAGAAAACGAAAAGAATCACATTACTGAGCCCCATCTCAACATGAGGTAATATGGAAGAACAGACTCTGTACCCTGGAAACAACTTGCTGACACTGCCATGTCTAATCCTCCTTTGTGGGCAGGAGAAACATGTATTTTGCCATTCATCATTAGCATAATAAGCCAGCACATGGCACTTTGCTGTTTTGCATAAACAGTACACCCCAGTTTATGATTATAAAGAGGCCCTGGGGCCAACTAGCCTCTTTATTCAATTAATGAATAGTTAATGTATTTAAATTAGTCCTGCCTGGTCAATTTGAATCAGTGTGCTGTGCAGACATGAAGAAATACAAATGTGCTTTCCCAAAGAGATGCATTTCCTAAAGATACATATGGATATACAAGAATACAGGATTTTCATCTTGGTGATGATGATGGTCTCAGCAGGATTGATAGTTGGACCCTTTCATTAACTTTAGATCACACAACAGGGGCAGATTTTTAGGTGTTACCTGTATGCTGAAGACTATACTCTCAAACAATGGTAGCATGGCTGAACAACAGCGGGCATTAACATGTTGGAAGGAGAAAGTGGATGGCAAGAGTGGCTTTCAACATGAATATTTCACCAAGGATTAGAACGGGGAGGGGGCTGCAGCTACGGGCGTGTTCAGTTAACCATGAGATTGCACACACTGCAGAATGCATTTGGTTAATGTAATTAAGAAAACCCTATGGTGGGAGACACAGAGCATTAGTGTCCAGAAAATTCCGTTCAGTTGTGGCCTCTTTTTGCCCCGTGCTTACAGACACACACTGCATTTATCAGATTTTTGATCTTCTTTTGGTGCGACAACAGCTTTGTTAGTTTGATTAAGCAACAACAATTAATCAGAGCATCTGAATAATTAAAGGGTTATAAATAACTGAGATCGTGCACAATGGAAGTGAGTTTGACAGTAAATATGATTGTAGTTCTTTTTTTTTAAATCGCTGTTTACTGTATACCTGAAGTCACGCCTGCAACATTTCATTTACTAGTATTATCAAGTATCTTCTTTAAGCATTTGAAGACAGATAAGCTAGAAACTTGTCAATGTTTGCTTTTTAATTCCCCCTTTCCCCCTTTTTTGTTGTCTGATGTCTTTCAGTTGCAGCTCAGGACTAGTGGTTCTCTTTTGTGTAACTCTGAGCCACAAAGGCGACAAAAAACTAAATAAATCAAATAAAACAATGCAGACTTATGCAATGATTTTAATGTTAAATGAGAAGCCTCATGTTGTATTTCGCTAAGACACAAAAACTGAGAATGTTGCCAACATGAAGATTATGAGAAAGAACTGAGCTGTACTCCCACTCACATAAAAGATTGATCGTGCTGTGGCGTCACTCATTTGATAGTGAAGCCCCATTATGAAACGTCAAGCTGAGCGCGTTCAGCGTCCTCATCTTGGTGTTTTGAAAGTAGATGGGATCAGCGCGAGGTGGATCTGAGTTGAGGATACCACACACTCATTGGTTTCTTGTTTTATTCAGTATGACCTGAAACTACCGATTGAGGCCGTAAAGTTGTCAGGAAAGTGTCGAGGGCAGATTTTACATGGATTTCTCTAGAACCGGGATTCTTTTATGGAACGCCAAAAGAGTCACCCCTCTGCTGATCATTATAAGAATGCTGGTTTAAAGCACTTCCACACTGGTTTTTCAGACTCTGAAGCTATTTTATGTTATCTGTGGATGTGACCTTGTGTGAAGTTGCCCCTTCTCACACATAGTGTCAGACAGTTTCTCACTACTGGATACAAACTTTTTGATTTTTCATTTTATGTTTACCTTTATCAAAGAAGTGAGACTTGAGATTAAAAGCCTCTTTTACATCACAAGCCTCTCAAGAAGAACATGCAAAATCCACACAGCAGGGCTCTGCCTGGATTTGAAATCAAGACAAAAACAGTGGCAACAATTGCTAACCATGCTGCCTGGTTTAGCCAAGGGTACCTGGGTAATGAATGCGGGAAAATGCATGTTAAAGACTGTTTTATATCTGATTAGGTAATGTCGAGAAAAGACTGCGGGGTGGAAACAGCTTTAGAAGCTTAGTTTAAAGCACTACAGAGTTATAGCGGCACTCTAAGTGAACATATTCAATATACTTTGAAGTGAGACTTTACAGACAGTATACTGTTGAAGTTCCACTTGTATTTTTTAATGTATTGTTTTATTTTGATTCACAGAAACTGTGAGCCGTGTATTTTAATTTCTTTTTCTGCTTCTGAAGATGGGTATGTAACAAAATGTTTAAGAAACTGATTTAAACTATTACTTAAAAAATAGTTAACAGGCCACATCATGTGTACAGGTGAGAGAGTTTAGGGACTCTTGATTTACATCTCGTTTTATTTATTTTTCTTCACTGTATTTACCACAAAAGTGATTTGATACTATTCCACTTTATCCACTAAATTGTTTGGTTTGCGTTCTTGGGATTTCCCTCTGCTTTTTTCTCATTAATATGTTTGTTGTTGTTGCTGTTGTCAGGTTTCAGGTTGTGGAAGATTCGAGGTGGAATAGTGATTAGAGTGGAACAATAACAGAGAACACAGAGTCTCTCATCACAGAATTAAACAATTTTCCTCTTCCCTTGTGAATTTTCATAGTAACAATAACTCACCACCCTCACTATACTCAATAGATTAATAAACTTCTCATTGCTGCCACACAGGAGAAAAGAAACCTTTGCTCTGTTTAATGACAACTGTAAAGTGGAGGCAATCATGGGATACCTCCCATGACATTTCCCCCGTTCCTGTCCGCTCCACTTACCTTAGACAAATGGCCGTGCCAGGCCACTATCGAGATGAAGCGTTTTCCCCGAGTCATTACGTCTGTCACCAGGGCTATTTCCATATTGAAAAATCTGAAACAATAAACGACGCCTGAGCCTTTAATAACTGTGAAGGAATCATATTTGGAAAATTGCATTGAAGCAATAACCTTTTCTCCCTGTAATTAGATGACAGAGAGGTCCTGGTTTTAATTAAGTCAGCAATTTATAGTCGCACAGCCATACCTCAGTGTGCTGATTAGTATAGGAGGGATCACAGAACAGCGTTGCTTCAATTTGAACAGATTTGATCTAGTAATTACTGTGTTATATGGCAAAGGCCGCTGCAAGTCTCAGACTCTAGACTGTTGATGCAGTGCTCCGTGAAGCATGGCCCTTCCTTTCCAGTGTTACTCGAGCTGAAAATATGTGGCAAGCAAGTGTCTGTCTGAATAGGTTTTCAAAGGGGGGTCATCAACAGAGGACATAATCTTTGAGGAGGCATATTAAGGTGGAATTGTGAATGCGGGGACCTCTATATGTGTATGCGTCTGTTCGAGAGCATTTGTTCTGAGCGCAGCATGATTTCATGCCGCATCTTAATTGATCCTCTTGGTCACTGTTAAATGTTAACATTTGCACGAGGGGGCAGGAGAGTTAAGGATGCTGTTTTAGTGCAGTGTTAATAAACATGGCAATTTACTGTCAATTTATGTTCTGACAGGTCGTAATGAAGACCATGAAAAGAAGATTAGCTGGAGCTGTTACAGCAGACCGTCTGGGGACCGTCATCATGAGACTGTGGGGACCAGCGCTTGTTGTGCGAGCCCGCAGCCTCTGGCTCGCTGTAGCCGTCTACGTGATTGACAGTAATGGTCCGGTTTCAGAAAAAGAGCGACAAATTTATGTTCACTCATTTATCAGATTACACAGACGTGCATCTATAGGCGATCGGAACAATAGCGCACGGCAGCCCCCTTGACATATCATTAGTGACATCTAACAGATGCTTGTGATCTGTGCTGCTAATTTCATTTGTTTCTCTGGCTAACCTTAACAGGATCTTCACAGTGTGGTTAAGGCCATGGTGTGGAAGAACAGGGAGATTTTTGTTTTTCAGAGATGTTCAAAACCACTGAATTATTTGCTTTTTGTGTTTGTTACTTGTTTGCTGATTGTCTCGACCACATGTGAAGTGTGGCTCGAGTGGCTCAAGTCCCAAGGGTAAAGGCACTATGATGGTTTAGTGAGAAGTGCTTTGGATATTAAAGTACTGCCCATGAACTGCTTCACTAGTTTGGCTGTAGACCTCTGCTGCTTGTCCCACCACATCTTTCCCATTGCTTCCTAGCATCTTTCTAGTTCTACCACAGCAAATAAAAATATAAAGATGCCCCAGTTGAAAAGCAGCACTTAATATGAAGTCAATACACCTGGCAGAGATCAGAGAGACAGTATGTGGAGACTCCTGCAGGACTTCTTTCAACCTAATTAGCAATCCCAATGGCCTAATGGAAGAATGGGGTTAATTAATCCTAGCGGATATCTCAGATTGAGCAGAGGGACTCTTTCGGCCCCTAGATCTTCCCTCCATAAAGGTCACACTTCACAATAAGAGAGCAATGCATGTGTTCCCCCTCTGAGGTCCTCTCATCCAATCCCTCAAAACATAATTTGATCTCCTTTCTTCAATCAGCATAACTATATAGCCGGAAAACAAATCCTGGAACACAGTGGAACATTAAGTGCTAATACTAAATGCTGTCTCCGGGCTCTGAATCATCCATAGATATGTGACAAAGCACCCTCAGAGTTGATGGGGTCTGGTGCTAAATGCCTGCCACTGGCTAAACATCATTTGTGTGTGTGCTGACGCTAGATGCTAAAGGGTGTCTCTAGGCTTTGGCTGCATGACTGTGGCCTGTGATTTATGGGTCATCATTTGGGTGACATTTTCCTCTGGTTCAACTTTCTAGTCAGTTGGCATTGCAATACTTTCTTTACACCTTCTTTACACTGTGGCATGTTCGAGGGAAAACCATGCTCAAGTGTGTGCACGTGCCACAAATACTGTTTTCCAGCTTTTGCGCTGCAGGCTTTTTTCTGTGGCCGAGGACACTCTAGTAGATGAGCACTACTACAAAGACCTTAATAGTATGTGATGTAACGAGATTCATCTTCTCAGAGCATTAACAAATCATAACTGAAACACAACATCAGTGGAACTTAAGTATAAAGTAATTAAGAAACTAAATATCGGTGTTTTTAGTGTACTACTATTGCTTCCACTCTTTAGGTTATTAACAGCTCTTGCAAACTCTTTCACTGACTTGCTTCTCCGCTCCCTCATCCAGCAGATAGAATAGTGGAAAGGTTTTGGCTGCAGAAAGAGTGTCTCCCCTGGGCTGCAGCGCAGCTCCTGTCCCCCTTCTCTCCCTGCAGCTGGAGCTACTAGAGCCAGATGCTTCGTAGCTCCACCACCCTCTGTCCCCCCTTTCTCTCTTCCAGGAGGATGGTGCCCAGAGAGGAGGATGACAAACGCCTATGCCTCCTCTTACTGACGGATTTGGACGACCTGACTCCAGCCCTGCACTGTTCCAACCGCCAGCACAAGATGTTGACTTAATGGAAGGGGGTTGGCTGTGGATGGGCCCATATGCGTTTGTATTGGGAAAATATGGCAGGGCGGTGTGTGTCTGTGTATCTCACTATTCAGTAGGATTGTGTGTGTGTTTGTATGTGTCTGCGTGTGTGCGTCTTTTCACCTAGCCCAGACTGCCTACATCCATCATGCCATGGCGCTTTGGCAAAGAGTGGGACTCAGACAGCTTCACTAACACACGGTCAGTTAAATTGCCTGTTAAATTGTCCTGGTCTGTAGCTATCTTAGGTGTAGATAAAAACACTGCACTTAAAGCGTGCACTTAAAGGCAGAAATTGTCAAGTAAATGCCAGCCTCCCTCCATGCATAGAGTGAGAAAGAGCAGGACAGAGGGAGAGAGGAAAAAATGAAGATTCTCCAAGGGAAGCACATTTCCATTACAAGACAAAATTCTGCAGCAAACTAAGGTGAATGTATGTGTGCGACTATTGTCAGTGCCATAACTATGGGTCAAGTGGAAATATCATGAAAATATTCAACTTTAATGTTAGTATAACATTCCCGTACAGGCCATTGCAATCTATATTCCAAATTCTAAAGCACTTTGACACTTTGGAAGATTGACAAAATGATCAAAGTAGGACATACGTATGAAAGCTGCATGAGCTTCAGACCCACCTGATCAATAGACTAAATTATGCATGAGGAGCAAAACTTTAATACCTCTTCATCAACCTTCACCGTTCTCCTTTAATGATTAAAACAACGGTTTCAATCCAATACATTTGACATTTCTCACCATGCAACCAGATGGAAAATTAAGTCCCATTCTTTTTACATTACTGGGATATTAAGGATAATTGCTTGCTTCCTTCTTATGTACCTGGAGCAGAAAGATTTACAGAACTACTCTCCTGTAACAAGTGATGTAGCTGTAATAATATAAAAAAGATGGGTTATTTCTGGCCACTGGTCAGTGTTCGTGAAGGAAACGGCAACAAAGAGTAGGAAAACTTGAGCAAATGTTTGCTGTTTAAATAGGAAAAGTTTGCTACACTCCTTGATAGATCACTGACCAAAACTTAAAGTCTACATAATGAACTGATATCCAGTCAAAATCAGGCTTTGTAGGTTTTTAGTACCCTGAAGTCAAACAGCTCAAACCAGGAACCTTTCTGTACACTCTGATTCATTTTTGAAGTTTAATGGTCATTTATTATTTACACTACTTATATATTAGTGTTTTTTCAAGATTACTATATTACTTCAGAGGGTGTGAGAAGTATGATTTGTGCATAAAGCCAGTAGATAACTTGTCAGTAAAGCTTTAAATTAACTAAGCTCTGTTTTATCTTTTCTTTATTTTATTGTTTGGGATATTTAAAGCTGATTCAGAAATATATAATAGTAAATCTCTAATCTTTATTCTTCTTACGCATATCTATAATTTCATTAGCCAGTGTGCCAGATATTATAAACTGACCTATTCAAGCCACACACTGTTTATAGCAGTATTAGAATTTGACAAGTAGATGGATGCATGCAGTCTGCCAAAGTAAACTGTGAAGTGATATGACAGGTCTGTTGACTCAACGGGGAACTCTGTACATATATTAACTGCATCACTGCACGATGTGTGAAAGTGACAAAAAGACAATATTTGTCAGAAGCTATTAAGATTTTCATATTTGAACAGATGCATGAAAATGTCTCGGTTTAAAAACTCTAGTAAACTACAGAACATTTAATTGTATATATTGAAATTGTTCATGAATGTAGGTTTTTATAAGATTTCACACTGACATCATAAATGATGATGTCGGTGTCCTTGCAGGAAGGTCGGTATACATATCGTCATCTTATGTGGAAATTAAAACAAAAGTCTGTATATAAAATCTGCGTCTCCATTCGGCCTTCCTGAACAATGATGCCAAACATGCACAAACATAAACAAATGAACGAAACAACCAAGTTTTAATTAAATCCTACAGCCTAATTCGAGCCAGAACATAAATAGTGGACTCAAACAGTGAAAGCAATCATTCGGCACAATGTCTACCAGTTGAGTTGATTACAAACTGCGCCAGGTCAGTTTTGGTCAGGAGAGTACAAATTAACTCAGCGGCACGTTCCGGTATTTACACTCTGCAACATTATATGAATTTTTGTGGATATCTAACTCGGCGCTAGGGGGCAGAAAAGCTCCACAAGTGGCAATGATGAAGCGCTATGAAGCTGGCAGTGGAGCTGAGAGCAGCTGCGACTTGCAGGCCAAGTTTGGAATGTTTGCTATGATTTAGACTGAGCTTAATATGTAATTCGAAATGGTATTTATGAGTTTTATTGTGAAGGTTTGGTGAAATTGCGCTGTTTTATTGTCAGCATAGACTGTTCTTAAATAGTATAGTATATCACAGAGGTGAAGTCTTAACAGTGCAGTGGGTTATAATGAAGTTATCCTAGAACATCGCAGTATTGCTAGGTTGTGTGTCAGTAGCAGATTACGAAATATAGACCGCACACGTGTCTCTGCAGCAGTAAGAGGAAAGTTTAAGGATGGAGAGTGTTTTGGCTGGAGTTCTCGTTCTTGCACCCTTTTAGGGGAAAGTTGAATGGGGATGAGCTCTTTCCATCTGAGCGTTTTACTTTAAAACCACACGGTGAATTGTCGTTTGTCCAAGTAGAGCTCGAGAAGCCAAAGTGCAATCTCGTGTAGGTTTCTCCAGTGGTGGCTGAGCAGCCAGAGAACTTTGCGGGAGATTTTGGCTAAACTTCTGCCCATCTGTCTGCCCATCTGAAGAGGGGCAAACCTTTACTTTTAGGGTGCAACTTACGGAGAAAGACTCTTAGTATGTAAGAGCGTTGGCGCGCGCTTACAGGGTAGAAAATGAATCAGTGAGGATTAACCGAAGCAAATGTGAATATTCATCACCACAAGTGCCAGAGTTGTTATTGTTTCTGAAACAGCGTGGTCTATGTGATAGGGTGTGGTATGAGCTTAACGGGAGCAGAGGCTTAAAATGTGATGTTCCAGGTGCACTTTTACGCACAATATATACCTGAAACACAGGAAGACTCTAAAATTCAACTCTTTACCCAATAAAGCGAATTGATTTTTCTTAAATTGAAATGAGTTAATAATATGCACACTGAACCAAAATCTTGCGTTGATGTGTGATGTGTCCTGCTTGGACCCTCAGTGTCGCGCTAATGCGCAGACATGACACTAATGCAGGGTGACCGGGGGCTCTCTCCTGCTACAAAAACCTATGCAGCTGTCTTCAAATCAATACATGTCAAAGAAATATGAAAACAAACACCATAACCACCGCGTCCCCGCTCAGTAAATGGGCACGTACCTCTGATCTCAGATTATAGTTTAATACTTTATTGTATATCGGGACCTATACGCACAACTAACCTACCTTGTTAGTGTCAAGGATAGAGTTTTGTCCCATTTTCTACTCTGACATAATTATACTTCAAATTTTAACCCAGTGCAAGTTACACGAGAAAATAGTTGTATTTAAATGAGTTTGTGCTTTTATTTCGCGTCGCGATGCATTATGATGAGCAGCAACCGCAAACCACACTTCATCCATCATGATTTATTGAATATTACATCCATACATAAAAGACTATGCGAGTCTTGGTTTGTGTGCTTTTTTTTTTTTTTTTTTTTTTGCACCAAGGCAGGAGGAGGGTTGCATCTGTTAGGGTCCAATGTTAGTCTTAATTACTGGCCTTCTTGTTCTCCGTGGCCCTCAACCGTCTTTAATTAAAACCTTGATTAGGGGGGAGGAGGTCTCGGGCAAGGCTATTACCAGATGGGTTTCCAGTAATAATAATAAAGACTTTATCCGCCGCTGCTGCCTGTGTGCCATAAAGCGCAGAACTCGCTGCCCGTCCATATCAAAGCACAGCGAGCAGAAAGAGGCTGTTAATTACGCCGGTAATTACTTGTCTAATTACGGTTCGTTTGTGATTAGATTTAGAAACGTTTCGCGGTTTGTGCAGAGGCTTTCTGTAGCCAGTATGTCGGCTTAACACTGTATAGACTGAAATGTAGTGTGTATCCACAGCGGGGTGCTGCTGAATAACCGGCCTGTAAGGGATGGAGTGAATAAGATCAATAGGGAAGCACTGACCCGAAAATCATCCGTATTTTTCTCAGAGAAGTCCTCAATAATCTATATGTTCAAGGAACAACAAAGTGTCTCTGGAATAAGATACAAACATGTTGTCAATTACAATTTTCACAGGTTTTTTTTTCGCGTTTTCTCTAGAACTTGGCTACAATTCCTACGTTTTTTTTTTGTTTGTTTTTACCCTTCAGAATTTGGCAGGCTTTACAGAGCTTTTAGTGAGCTTTCTTAAAAGTAGCGGAGAGGTCAGCTTCTTCTGTCCTGTGACGTTTCAGAGTCTCTGCAGCCCTCTTATAACTCCCATTTCCAGTGTTAAAAGAACATTTGCGGCTCGCCAAAGAGACAGAAAAGCCAAATCAATAATGCGTCCTGACATATTCAGCAGAATTGCATATTAGCGACTTAAGAGTCGCCACATTATGAATATATCTTGCCAATGGTCTGAAAGTCATTATGACTGCGCACAGGCACGCCGCAGCTTTTATATTCAAGACAGAGAAACTTGCAAATAACAATCAGTTCAATTATCCTCAAAATATTTACTCCAGGATAGGATTTGTCATCCAGACAAGGAGAAGGAGGGAGAGGGGAGGAAGAAGTGATTTCTTGCTGCACTATGTGCGTCTATTTTCCAGACGGTTTGTCGTCGTTATTGCCTGATTTAGTGTGTGTTGTTTTACATAGCCCAGTTATCTGTGTGAGTTCATGTACAGCTTTTTGCCGCGGCATCCATTTATACATATCACATAGATCTACGTTGAGTTTGTCACATTTGGTGTTTTATGTTCTGTCTCCTCTGTTGCTGGAAGCTATAGGGTCATTGGCCTGTGCTCTATCTATCTATCTATCTATCTATCTATCTATCTATCTATCTATCTATCTATCTATCTATCTATCTATCTAGTCTAATTACCTCCCCTCCTCGGATCCTCTGCTTCTCTGCAGCAGGTGTTCCGGCTTCTGACCCTGCATAGAAAAGTGCCAGAGGCCAGGTGATGGCATTAGCGAAGTAATGTCTATTTTTACGCGCACAGCCCGCCTCCTTCACCGCTATAGAAAGGAGCCATGTCGAATAAGATTTTTATACACTTGTCACTTATCATGCTCGTTGAAACTAGGGTGTATAACCCTACTTCGCTCACTTTTTAGGTTAAATTACAGGATCCGAGGCTTTGTGGAAGCATCATTACTCTGCTGAGTTTTATTTGTATGATGCTCAGATATTTTTTTCCACCTGGTCGTTACTAAGACGGCGGACTTGACTAAGTCAGATCGTTTTCATTGACGTGCGACGATCTCCTACATTTACCAATCATCGGTTATTCTAGTTATCCCGAGTCAGCTGATCAAGCAAATATCATTTTAAACGAACGACAGAGCAGCTGCTTGCAGTGCACGGCACATCAATTACACTATCAGGCGGGTTAACCAAATATTAACAATACAACGCAGACCTAGATAAATTGTCCTAGGAGCATGCTGGAGCCCAGCTTCTGCCAGCCCTGGGGATTATGTATCATGACCACAACTACCATACCGTGTGTTGACTATATCGCGCACCATGAATTACACAGAAGAATGCACAACCTCAGTGCTCAATGTTATTCACAAAAATACAGTCAGACCACAGCCCTAGCATGAGTAATGGTGAAACCCTCTTAGCGCAGACCACTGCAAAGCTTGTGACTGGTGACAAGTGTTACATTTCACCATAAAACACTTCGAGTTTTGTCTGGATTTGAACCCAGCTCTACATACAAATTAGTTATTTTTTAAACAAACAAACAAATAAAAAACTCCTAAAGAACCAAATTTTATGTAGGCGCATTGGAAGAAAAATAAGGACTCCTCAAAATAAGAAACGTGAAATCTATAATAAAAATAATTTCCATCTACGAGGTCTAAATTTAAGTTAGAAACATGCTTTAAGGTTCTAATGACATAACATACTTAACAGGTCAAGAAATACCCAGTCAAGCCAACATGTTAGATCTTTGATTTATATTTGATCTATTAGCCAGGTAAATGTTGATGCGTACGAATCTGTTTTGTCATATTTAAGCTCTTCCCTCTCAGTGATTTTCTATTTTCCACACAAACATTTCTTCCAACAGTTACTAAGATAATCTTTGAAAAAAAGACCTTCATTGTGACTAAACTGGCCACATGTTGAAAAAGTCTTTTAATTATGTGCTTGGTCTAATTAGCTGTTGAAAGTAACAACAAAATCCAAGGTCGAGTTGCTCTGTTACCTACAAATCATAGGTTTTTTTATATAGATAGTCCTGTTTGGTGGTTCTGAATCCATGCCAACACCCTTTAGCTGATGCGTAATTTACCTCGCCGTGCGTAATTAACTGCGTCGCCATCAGACCCCGGTACGTGTAACACTTTATTTTGAACGGCGCAATACGTTTCCATTAAACGTTATTAAAGCGCAGGGAGTGACGAGCTCTCATTTGTCTTGTCAGGACATCTGACAACCTCGTTAGCTCCCATTTTCCCCTGTCAGCTCACAGCGCGACACGGACACTGACTTCAGCCACTCCTGGCAAGTGAGTGATAAATGCGCCTACTCAGCCCTGCGCAAAACAGCAACATTATTGTTGCCAGCACTAAGCATCAGAATCAATCACAGTCAAGTCTGAGTGGCAGGTGTCAGTCTTAACACTTTGCTATTATTATTATTATTATTTTTAACTTCAGACCACTGTCAATCTTTAATCTAATTTAAAGGGTCACAGATTTGGGGGGGCATAATATCGCCTCTTTGACTTCTCACTCCAGCCTAACTGACCATGAGTAGCCCACATTTAACGCTCCACACAGGCCTCACTAGGAGATTGGAGGTTTCGCAAAATGAACTGTTATGAATATTTGTAAGCAAATGGATGATCTCGTTACTTCGCAAAAAAGGGGCAGAAGAACACTTAATGGCATTGAATCTTTCCGCTCCCTGCACTTTCAGATGCGATTGTAGATCGAAGTCAGACTTGTCACGTTGAGGCAAAGTGAATTCCTAACATCCAGGACGTGCCTGTCTACTCCGGACAAATTGCATCCAATCACCCCGGGGGAATTCGGCTAATGTCTCGATCCAGGGCCGGGGAGCATGGAGAGAAAACAAATCAAACTCTGCACACAGAGCGTGTAGGGCTTATTAAAACATTTCACACAGGGGAAAGAAAGGACGAAACGAGGAATATGTGTCTGTACACGTGTATGCGTGCGTCGGCTGAGGGGGTGGGCTAATTATGATACATTATCTTTGGACATTGTAGTTTTAAATTGTAAATATCAGTTGTGCAACCTAAACATTTTCACACTACATGCCAGCTGTTTGAGTGGCGGAGAGCGCATGAACTGGGCCTGGCAGTTTAATCACTTCAGCAGGTTGGAGTGGTTGACTAACTTTGGTCTTATTTAAACTCATGTGGGCCTAGCAAGATATTCTTGACGCTAAATAAAAACAATATGCTCTAAAAAAAATCCTAAGGTTAAATGCACACGAAAGATTCTAACAAATTCTCGTTTGAAGCAAGTTTAAACGCGAGGTTCAAATAGAACTTACCTCCTTATCTCCATTGCAATTAATCCTAATTTAGATGGATGAAATGCCCCCCTTTGAACGCAGCATCGGCTCTGCGTGCACCCTCTGCTTTCTGGTAACGTGCTCGGTCCCCTGGACATTTTTCTCTGTCTGCTACAGCGACAGTAAACAATAAGCTCATGAGGCGTAGGCTATGGCAACATAATGTTCTGCATGGCTACAGAAGGGAGGTCGATCATTACACAATTTGTTTTAAATTTGATTAGTCACAGAGAGATTGGCATCTCCCTGGAAAGCCCGGGCAGGGTTGAGCTACTGTAGCTTAAATCCAGGTTTCACTCGTGTTATCCTTACAGACCCCTTCACGTCAGCATCTTCACTGTAGGCCGAAATAATGTCAAGTATTTAACTTTGGCTAGAGTGTCCGTGGTTGTTAAATATGCAGTATAGGCGTAAAGACTGGGATCGCATGCAAATGTGGGTCGATATTTGCTATCATAAATATTTGATTTGCAAAATTGTTTCCCTACTGACATAAAAATTCAGAAACTGACAGTATGATTTTAATGTGTGTGTGTGTGTGTGTGTGTGTGTGTGCGTGTATTTGCGAGTGTGGGGGACACAGAGAGAAAGAGGGGGGAGAGGGAGAGAGAGAAAGGTTGGTTTGTGTAGCAGCGTGGTGACGGCAGAGGGAAAACCGGCTGGACAGATTTGCGTTTACGCCTGATCTGCTTCTGGAGAGCGGGGCTGTGTGGGAAGGGAAAGGGAGCACCTGGCTCGACCGCTGTATCCCATCTCGTTTTATTGACAGCCTGATAAGCAGGGACCAAGCCGTGCGGTTTCCAGCGCGGATGTCGAGCACCCTGCTGCGTTGCACAGTATCAAGGCCTCTTAATGGCTGTTCCTCTAAATAATGGCCCAAACACAGCCAGTCCTGACTGGCCCGTACCTGCGCTGCCCCGGTCTCTTCCTGAGAGACAAGCGGTGGCGCGGTTGCCCATTTACTCAGTCTTGTTCAAATTGACACAAACATCAGAGGTTGTGAAATAGGATTTGAGGCTTTTAGCCTGTCTTAGTAAAAGGGAAACTAAAGCCCCCATTATGAGTCACAGTGACAACTTTATAGGGCTGTAGAAATAAAAAGGTTTTAGCGCAGACTAAAACACTGGGATTGTCTACAAATATAAGTAATGTAATGACCTAGCTCTGCAAACGTGTTTAGCCTTACAGCCGGAGTACGTCATAGGGAGCAGCCAGGGGACATCTATAGACCCCGAGCGGGACTTTCCTGCATCCGTTCCCCCCACACCTGTTGCGCTCTGAGCATGCTCAGATTTAAGAACACAACAGTGTACTTGCTAATCTATTAATATTCATATGACCTATCTATGACCTAACACCAGCAACTGTTACAAGCAGTAACTGTTAATGGGGAATTTCAAAACTTGTTGTTAGGAAGATGCATTTTTGTTACATATAGCTTGTACATTCGAAAGCTGGAACAAATATGTAAATAGCGCCAAGACTCTTCACAGTTTCAATGTAAGATCGGATGCTCGCTCAATCTCAGCCAATCCTCTTTATTCTTAAAATCAACGGGAACACATCCGAGTCATAAAAAATTATTATTATTATTATTATTATTAATAATAATAATAATAATAATAATAATAATAATAATAAACATACAGTGCTTCGATCGGGTGATTTTGAGCGCAAACAGCTCAAACATTTTTAACCATACGGCACGCTTCTTGCTGAAGTGCTCTCGAGCAAGTTTTAGGCTACAAGTTCCATGAATAAATAAAACACGAACAGAAAGATAGAAATCAAACTTTGGATTGAAGTAAAAGCGGATAACATTCACTAAGGTGATGATGTAAATAAAAATAAAATAAAATAAATTATCAATCGGGGAGCGAGCCCGCAGAGTGAATTGTTAGCTGTCCGCCCCTGCACATAGCCGACACACCGGGAAAGTAAACAGGCCGGTGTGCTCCACATGTTGGTTACCTTGCGCACTTCCCCATTCTGCGCTCAGCGTCCTGTCCAAGGCGTGACGTCGAGTCGTCGCTCCAGCCAATCACTGCCAACTTGAGGCTGATGCTGAAGGGAAAGTTGCTGGTAAGAGTCGCAGATTTTTTTCCCCCTCTCACTGACATTTCAACTTCACGACGGATTCAAAGGTAGATAGATTTTCATCGGGACCTATAAGTTTCTGTTTCTGTGACACGGAGGAGAGATCCGGGGAGGGAAGAAGCGAGTTTATATGCACAGGATATCGGTCAGACGCCTCTGCTGCCTTTCTTCCGGTGAGTTTGGCTGGACTATAGCCTACTTTTAAATAGTCTCCTTTTAAAATTTAAATCTACTGTAACTTACACGATAAACCTCTGAGAATATTTAAAGGGTATCCTTTCTGTATTTTTGTATTTTATTTCATTTTTTTAAATCCTGAAAAAAAAAACGCAGTTAAAAGCATGCAGACTGATTTCAAGCCGGGCGCACTGGGAAAGTTGGGAAAATTACTGGTTAAGTGTTTGCACGTTGCTTTGTGTATTACAGAGTAGGAAAACACCAAAACAAAGTGGAAAACAATAAGCCCAGTTCGTTTTTGTTTTTTGCTTGTTTTTTTGTCATCTATCGCACACGCGCACACAACGTGTAATTAGCGATCTTCACACAGGAATTAAGCGCTCGTCATTTCTTTTAAAAAGCGGCTATTATTGTGCGAGTTACGCCTGGAGGGGAATTCAGCCTATACATCAGGAATGTGTACAGTGAGATCCATTCATCTATGCACGATCTATAAGCGCAATGGAAACGTCGATGTCCATCACCGGAAGATTTCATTCTGTGGGCTTTTTCATCAACATGACACGTCTGTGACATTTTGGAGAAACAGCGCGATATTTTGGTTGAAATGCTGTGAGTTAACGTTTAAAGTCAGAGGTACTGTTAAAGAACTAAAACACTTAAAAAAAAAAAGTTGTGAAAGCAACTTGCAAGCACGTGCTTCAAATCTTCAAAAACAACGAAGTGAAGTGACTCGCGCGCCTTGGTGGTTTTCAGATTGATTTTGTTCGGAGGGCCCGGACCTGCTGTTTATGTTTGAGGTTATTACCATTTAATTTCTTCACACACCCCCTCGTCTAATTACGAGCTTTCAGTTGCATTATTATTTACACCCCTCACACATGTACTCATTTCCACACAGTATCTGGAAGTCTTTGGAAGCCTCGGGTCAAGGTTCTTGTATGTTTGGCTGCAGCGTGTCTTCCTGTCACACTGGCCGATCAGCGCTGTGACACCATTAGCCCCGGTGTTTATCACAGCCCTCAGCCTTTTGCTGAGGGCTTTAGCCTTTTATGGACTGTACATATTCTGTGAACTACACAAGAACACGCCGTAGTCTTCACTGTGTCCCCACAAACTTTACAAATTGTTGGGTGGGGTTAAACTACACAGGATAAACTAAATAAAAACAAAATTTTCCTTAAACGATGTACAAAGCACTCCACACTGTGGAGGTGAATGTGACTAGAAAATGAAGCCATTAGATGAGCCACGAGGACGTTAACTGTAACAACATGCTTAAAAAATAATAAAGAGCAGGGTTTGAGCGTGTTTGGCATCCCGACAGAGCAAGACGGGGGCCACCTTAGGAAGCTACATGCGGCTGCCCAGTCCGTGATGGAGTTGCGTTTCTTTATGTTTACTCAGTCTGATGAAAAATGAGTTGCCACTAATGGAGCTTCTGTTGCGGGTCGCTCTCCACGTGCGCCACCACGCTTTCAAAACAGCAGATGGATAAATATCGGCGCAGAAGTCGAACAAGCAAGTGACTCTTTGATTATGGCTCATGAAAACAGAATAATACAATCGTAAACGCGCGGATGATTTATGCAAATAAACCGGCGACGTGCTTATGAGGAGAAATGTGACCGGTCGGCTCTGTCTGATGAATGACAGCTCAGAGCTTTGCAAGAATGCAGCTACACGTAAAAGTCGAAATTTTATACATCGGTGACAACAACAACAACAACAACAACAATAATAATAATAATAATAATAATAATAATAATAATAATAATTATTATTATTATTGTTATTTGCTACCTGGAGTTTTTTCACGTGTCCATCAACATTTACAATACTGCTTAAAAACACAAATGATAATCATTTAATTGAGAATTTCTATAATAATAAGATTATTTTAAAAAGAATAGTAGAACATTTATAATGAAAGGTAAATTAAAGTACATTTGTTACACTCATAAATATTTCATTTATATTTATTTATAATAAATAACAAATTTATTGCATATAGAAAACTCATATTTATATAATTATTTGCTCACCAGTGAAAGTAGGTGTAATACAGTTCTGGGGCTTGTATGTGTACACCACTTAATATGTATGTAATTGTCTAAGAAAAAAAAAATCCCCTCCTATATTAGATACAATTTAAATACAGAAAATGAAGATGCACATCACACCAGGCTTTTTATTGTCTGCGTGAATCACCGTGTTTTCCAAGCGATTATTACTCGAATCAATGCTGCAACAATATTTCTAATAGAAAGCTCAAAGGTCCTGATTTTTGTTTATATATATATATAATTTTTTTTCCTAAGGTGAGTAAACTGTGACCTCCAGTGGAGGTCATCACAACTGTAAACAGTTGTCAATTTTAAATAAATAATAAATCAAAGCAGGCTTTTAGGTGTGGGGTCGTGTCCAAATATAGTGTCAAGTTGTGAAGTGAAAATGAGTTAAAATACTCTATCTTTCCTTCACCAAAACAAGGTTTTGTTTTTTCAGCTAGCTCTCTCTTTTTCTTTTCTTTCTTTTATTGTATTTAAAAGTTTCTGCAGGGGTACAAATACCACACTGCCTCAGGGGAAAATAGCGACGAGATTAGGCTTTCCTTTCAAGGCCTATGACATTAGTTGCTGCTAATCCGAATTGGGCTAATTGCTTTCCCAACATCACCCTTAAAGACTTTTACAGCAATGCAATCTACCTTATAAAAAGATAAATGTATAAATAAAAAATGTATATATTCATAGAGAGGTGCCGTTGACCTACTTGGCATATCACTTAGGTTTCTGAATAAATAAATAAAAAATTAATAAATAGATGAAAAACAAAAAAGAAATCTCTTGAGAATGGAGACAACGAATTAGCTCCTGGAGCGGATTTACAGCTTAACCAAAGAAATCAATAACATGCTGGAGGTATTGTTTCCAAAGAAAACTACTTGACACACTCATCGGGGAATCCGTCTTTCTATGAAGGCAGGTTAGTGGTGTGAATTTTTGACAGCTGCACTCTGTGACAAGTGAGTAGCAATAACATTTGCACTACAAAGGTGCCTCACAAATACACTTATTCAAGCGTCTCACCAGAAAGAATTTAACATTTAGGCAAGATGTTGAATGTGTTTTCTCTCTCAGTACTGTTACACTGATTATGAGAAGATGACATTCTACTTTTGACAACTTCCCTGTCTTATTACTAGAAACCAGCAGCTGCTAAAAGTGGCACACGTCCCGTGCACGCGCGGCTGACCGAGGCGTCCACGAGGACGCAAACTTTAGCGCAGAAAGTTTCATCTTGCGAGTCTTCTTGCGTCAAAGAGTCAACAACCCACCATAGATTTTTTTTGTATTACACGTCGACTTTTAGTTTAATTCCTTTCGAATATCTTTTCTCAAATTAGCCACAACATAATCCATAAACTTGTGAACTTGAATTGCATTGATGTTTCATAATAACTGCTAATTGAAAGTTCCAACTTCGCCGTGTCCTTGATGTATTTATTTTTTATTTTTTTACAGTAAATTATAACCAACACGAGGTCTCTCACTGCACAAACCCCTGTCAGGAGGGGCAACAGGGTTGGGTTGTGTGTGAGGAGGTGTTTGTGGTCTGATGCATTCTAATGGAGGGGTTCTTGACGTAAAAATGTTTGGGACCCCCCCCCCCTCCTCTCTTAACTGATATAAGCTGCGGCCATTCACGGTAGGCCTATAGGCTGAGCCACCAGTCTAAGTGAGTAGAAACAATGCAGGAAGGAGAAACAGATGAATGTGCTCGTTTAGTTTACGGGTTGTTTGATGAAGGAGTATTGGCCAAAGTGTTGTTCCTCACCGCGGGACCCTCAGTGACAGTTTGAGCCGGTCCTCTCAGCTCATTATCTCGCCGGCCCACTGAGGGCCCCATTCAAGCCGGGCAGTCCCTCTCCCCCTCCCCCCTGTCCCTTCTCTCTCTCTCTTCTCTCTCTCTCTCTCTCTCTCTCTCTCACCCTCTCTCCCTCTCTCTGGCAGCGTCGTTTGTCTACTCATTGAACCCGTAGTCAGGAATGCGATGGTTGTTAGGGAGCCCTCTTTCACCTCCGAAGTGTTTTATTGATGAGCTCGGACTTCTCCTACTTTTTCACATGTCAAAGAAAGTCAAGTGTAGGCCTCCACGACTTCATTTCACGGCCTCCCATCCCAATAAGAAGAAGAAGAAAAGGAAAAAGAAAACGCATTTCTCTCCCCCTCCCCCTGCTCATGTCTGTCCCTCTCCCGTCTCTCTCGCTCACTCTCTCCCTCTTTGCCCTTTCACGCACCCCCTTTTCTGCTTCTCCACTTTGGCTTCAGCATCCACACAAACCTCATTCTCTTCCCCTCGGTTTTCCTTTTTGGAATAAGCAACGGGGCTCCTCAGTGCCGAGACTGGTGCTGGCCAAAGCTGGAAGTGTACGCTCAAACACGGGCGCAGAGGGGGTTGATTTTGGGTGCGCTGAGGTGTGCGCTAATAGTCGGTCATTCAGCCGGCTCAGTTTGGGAGCGTGTGGCCATGGCTACGCACTCATTTGCTTTTACTTTATTTACGCGTGCTATTTGCTGTCAGGTCGCAGGAGTGACGTCGCCGTGCCTCGCAAATGTGTCCATAAAAAGCACCCGAGCCTGCCTAAAGGCCGGACTCTTTATGTACGGTGCTCTTGTTGACACGATGGGGGTGGTGGGGTGGGGTGGGCAGGGTGATACTCAAAAGAATCAACAAAAGCACGTGGTGGACATTTTTGGTTGCTTTGAGTGTGAGTGAAGGCCGGACAAGTGCAAAATGATTTTCAAAGCAAAACAACTTTCTTTTTCTTTTTTTGGTGGGGGTGATTAGATGATTTACTTTGGAGCTCAATCGCTGTGATATAAGAGTTTAAAACTGGTGGTTTTTCAAAGTAAAAGTTTTTAAACCTTCAAAGATGACTCCCAATTGCGGCACTTGCGCAGGTGCAACATCGCGCTACATTCAGTCCAGAAGGGAAAAAAGGGCGCTGAAAGTTTTACGCAGCGCGGATGTGCGTCTCTATAACGTTAATCGCATCTGTAGTGCATCGGCTGCTTCATAAAAGGCACGCTGCAGCTCTTTGTAATTTTAATTTGGTGTTACGAGCTCCAGCATTCCAAGTGTGCGCTGCTCCACTGCTAGTTTCCGTCCCCCCCACTACAACAGACACACACACCACCACCCACCGCCCACCCCCCCTTGCGGCTCCAGCTAGCCTCAGGTTGGCGCTGAGCATGCCTGAGATTCCCTGTGCGGACCCAATTCAGCCTGGAAGAATAGAGCCTTCCGTCCAATGGGCATTTCCGAGGCACTTCCTTTGCAATAGGGCAATATTCAGCAAGTGAGCGCAGAGTATTTGCATGCGTGGGCTGATTAGTGGGTTGGGAAGACGCGACTCTCTCTTTCTCTCTCTCTCTCTCTCTCTTCCCCGCTTTCTCGCTCTCTCTCTCTCTCTTTCGCTTTGGCTCGGCCCCGTTTCCCGCTTTGGCTGTGGTGCAGGGGGAAGTGTTTATATGGGGGATGATGACAGAGGTCGGGTCGCGCTAATGGGCCAGTGAAGAGCGGCGGAGGGAGGCGAGGCGAGGCGCACACAGCAGACCAGGAACACATACATTAATACACTTGTTCCATCACCAATCAGTATAGGTGTGTTCTCTTACCCCCACCTCCTCCTACCACCACTCACTCACTCACTCTCCCTCCCTCTTCCCCTCCTTCCGCTCTCTCTCGCTCTCTCTCTCTCTTTCTCTTCCCCATCTCTCTCTTCCCGACTCTCTCATTCGCTCTCTCACACGCCAGCGCGCATCCTCGCCAAACTCCGTGCGTCCTGACATCTGAGTTCACTGTCAATCTCTGTCTCCTTCGCAGGGATATCCCCTTCGTCTCCGCCGAAGACCACTGGAAACTAAATTTTTTTTTCTCTTCGAAACTTCCCGGGAGAGAGCGATCCTGGTCGCCGCTTTTTTCTCCCCCTTCTCTCTTTCTTTGGTGTGGACAACTAGGCTGCAGCCCATAGTTTACCCAGGACTTTGATAACGACGCAGGATGCCCCAAAAAGGTGAGATCCTGACTAAAAGTTTGTCTTGTTGCTGTTAAATTATGCATTATTATTTGTGATAGCCTAAATTATTATTATTATTATTATTATTATTATTATTATTATTATTATTATTATTATTATTATTATTATTATATCGGGTTTATTCGCGGCTGTAAGTGGAGGGTCAGTGTGAGGTAGAGGGTGTTTTATCGTTTGGACTGTGCAGCCTGGACTCCCTCAAAAGTGCGAACAGCCTTTTAGCGTCTCTGTCGGTTTTATCTGCTCGATTTTTGGTTGTTGGGTTTAAGCCCACAGATAGCTTGCTGCTTATTTATGACAGCAAAGAGTAAAAAGTCACGTTGGGCCAGGACAGTGATCATCGTGGAGAATGGGGCGCAATGACCCGTTGAGGAAAGGTGTCAGATTGATTCATGCAGGCGAGTCACCCAAGCGCCTTCTTAAAAAAAAAAAAAAAAAAAAAGCCTTCATGAAGCACTTGCTGAGGAGGCCCGTGTTCAGCGTGTTTGTTTGTGTGCCGGGGATAACACAACTTTACTCCTTGTCTCTAATCTTCTTCGGTGTGTCTTTAATGACAGCGACTGAACTGCTTTTACATTTTAGCAGTCAAGCTGTGGAGTATTTTAAAATACTCAGATAAAGAGGCCTTGGCTAGCCTCAAATTTAAAATGTTTCAAAAATTTTTACAATTAATAAAAGAGAAACTGAAAAACAAGCACAAATTGTTGATGCTTTGAAACTATTTTTTTAATCCACGTAAATAAGCAAAACCTATATTTTAGTGCAAAGCCTCTATTGTAATTTTAAATATAATTTTTAAAGAAAAAATGCATAAAATAATTAAAATAAAACTGCAATGAAAGAATAAATAGCTCTGTAGCTTTCTATGTTAACTTACTCCTTTACTCTTAAATCAGATTAAGCTCTAATGCAATAAATGCTTTCTGTGACATGTGACTTTTTTTTGATTTTTTAATTCGCCTTCATGTGCATATTTTCTCTGTTAGCCAACAGCAGGGCCACTGCAGTTCAGGCCTACATGTTCTCCTTCCTTGTATGAATGTTGTGAGCGCAGGATCCAGCGGTCAGAATAAGCATGTTGAATTAACACATTGTTGTTGCGGATTACTAAAGGGAAAGAAATGCAGATTAGATCGCAGTTAACCTCAGGAACAACAACGTTTGAGCTTTCGACCTTAAATAAATGATTAACCACTTGGACCTTACAGGGCTATAAGCTACTGGCAGCAGTGTATTTGCAGGCTGAAGCCGGTCTCTTATTATTTTTATTGTTATTATTATTATTTCACGCACACATACAGAGATATTCACACCTGCTAAAACCGCCGTGACATTAAGTCGCGGCTAATAAAAATATGTAGTATCATTTACAAGTTTCCTGTGTCTTTAAGATTAGTGGGTAACTCGGCCTATGCGGGCCAGTGTGAAGGAATCTGAATTTGATTAATGACCGAGCAGGCTATTTGTTACAACATGAAAGAAAGCTACACAATCTGAACTTAACGGCGTCCCTACGTGCATCTCACCGACTAGCCCGAGACTAAACACAATCTGTTAGACGTCGACATTACAGGCCATTTTACTCTGTACACAACACAACTTTGCACGGAGAGAGAAAATGAAAACTTCAGACTTCTCCCTCCGTGGCCCCCTTTTTATCTGTTCCCCCATTCAAAAGCTTCTTTAATGCATTTGTCTTTTCCAATTGAGCGCCCTACTGCGCTGTTGTGTCTTTAAAACCGCTTTACAACCCGCACCAGCAGCACAAAATAACCACCAAATATTTATAACAAGAAATTACTTTTCCAAAAAAAAAATAAAAAAATCTTGTTCTATAAAAGCAGGGCAAACAAAACCCCACATTCACGCACTAGCGGCGCAGGGGTCACGGTCGTGTGTGTGTGTCTGCGTGTGTGAAAAAGAGAGAGTGCATGTGTTTGTGTGTATGTGTGAATGGTCCCGGAGGGGGTGGATGCATGCCTCCGGCTCTTTGTATTAATCTGAACTTGTTGGTGTGTTTAGAGGGGAAGCTGCGTGTTTCTAGTCGTGGAGGCCGAGTTTTCGCCCCGGGTTTGAGGTATACGGAGGCAGAAAAGGGGGTGCATTGTTGGGAGTCCAGCAGGCTTTGTACACCAGCTTTGTACCCCCTCCTGGTGTGGACTTTTGCGGATCAGTGAGGCGAGGTAGACAGCGTGTGTCACTGTACAGTTTCCACGACAGACTCCGCAAGAGGAAGGCTATCAAGTTTTAAAAACTACACTAAAGCCTCTTGCTGGGACGATGAGAAGCTGATTTCTTTATAAGAACTAACAAGAAAAAAATGGGGGGGAGACACCAGGACTATTTTTTGTAAAGAGACAATGCTGTAAAGGAGTTACAGGCCCAATATCACATCACGGCTAGGCTGTTAGCTGAGATTTATTGTGACAGGTGCTTTCGGAAACAGGCCTAACAGAGACGTGAAAATAACGAAGATGAATGTTGTCCCGCGTCGATTTTAATTGATTTGTTTGGCACCAAAATTTAGGTTATCTGTAAAAGTAGGGCAAAAAAAATAAATAAATCTGAAAATACAGTAAGTACATCAGTGTAGCTGTGGCTGTGCTAATGTGTTGTTTTGCTTTGTCCTATAGGGAGACATTAAGTAGTGAAAACGGCAGATGATTGACTAAATTGTTATAGCGTGGACAGTCAACTCTGTTTCCAGGCAAGTTTAATTAAAATACATACATACACTCAGGATGTTTTTATTTAAAAAAACAAAACAAAATCATAATTATGGATCAGTAAATGTTTAAGAACCAGATCCGCAATTTAAAAAAAAAATAAAATTTAAATCGGACGACATGAGAAACTTTTTTTTTGTTGTTCAAAGAAATGTTGCAAATTATTTGACACCTTAAAAACAATAATAATAATAGTAAAACAGATCTGTACACCAGTTTTCTGATTTGCTGCTAACCACTTTTGTTATTTCCTTGTGACGCTTAGAATACCACAACCAAGCCACGTGGGAGTCTGGCGTAGCTTCAATGATGCAGAACAGTAAGTTGTTTTCTATATATTTTATTTTGAAACTTTTGATTACAGCCGCAATGTGGTTGCATGGAAGCAACACCCACTGACATTTTTCTATTCATAATTTTATCTTTTATATTTATTTATTGCACTGCTTGTTAACATACATTTCAGAAACACTATTTTTTTAATTTGATTTTTTTTAAAGAGGGCAGATGCATGTGCAGTCATACATTTTCAGGACTTTTTAAGAGCAGGGATGATAATATTTTTAAGTTATTTGATGACGCTTTCATTGCTGTTAATTTATTATTATCTCCCTCCCAAATGATAGGTAGGCAAGTTATTATTGAACAAGTTAATCACACGTCGTCCTTCCTTCTCCAGGGAGAGAGAGAAAGAGAGAGAGAGAGAAGGGGGGATTAGAGGGGGGTGCTGGGTTGAGAGGGAGATTTTTGTTTCTGCTTGAGTTGGTATTAAATAATTGCACAGCCGTCTGCATTAGCGTTAGAGCTGGCTGCCAGGCTGCATACAAGATTAGCTGCGTAGAGAAGAGCCCTGCATGAAACATGAGGGAATAGCAATAATGTCTTATGTAGATTAGTCCATATTCTTCACGGACAGACAGCATGAACTAGAAAGAAAATGCTCATATTATAACCGCAGGCCTCACTGTTAGGTGCAGGCTGAACTCAGAGAGGAAGATAAATATTAACAACCATATTGTCGTGGGTGCCAATCAAAAAAAAAACAAACCCAAAACATGGTAGATGAAGTTGCTTATAGGCCTCATGTGTTTAAAGTGGCCTCTTGCAGATGAATGATTTGTCTTGTTCCTGGTGTGTGTTGAAACCAAAAAGGATAAACATGAAACATTTTCTCTCTTGCTGCTGGACAAGAGGTGTATGACATCTGTGATGAAGGTGTGTGGAATAATTTTATTATATTATTCTCCATATACCTTGATGACGTGTCTGTGCTGTAACCTGTGCGCATTAGTCCGAGTATGTTTGAATCCAATGTTGGACCACGTGAGAGGTGGACTGTTTTATGTGTAGAGAGCTGTGATTCATAAGAAAGCGCTGCGGGGAAAAAACCCCCCCAAAAACACGAGTGGCTTACTTTTGTTTTTCTCCAACTGGTCGTGGTGCTACTAGATTTTTTTTTTCTTACGTTAAATGGCACAGCAATGTGATTTCTTTCTTTTAATCTTATCAGTTGTCAGTTATAGAGATGACAGAGCCTTAACAAACCTGTGTACAATACCCACTGGATTGATGTTAATAGGATGCTCCCCTGGCTTGGCGTGTGATGTCTGGTGCGAATTGCCGAGGAGATATCATTGGGCCCGGCCCTTTGGGTTGTCTAAAGGTCGCGACGGCCTCGCTGGCTTTTGTGCTAATAACTCCTGGGTGTATATAGTGGGGAGCGTCCAAATTGACACCATATGTTTTCCTATTAGTCGACTTGCAATAGAATACAAGGCGCATAATCAGCGCCAGCGGGCGAGATCAACTCCGGGCACTTGAGGGAATTGTGCCGTGATTAAGACTTAACCTTAGGAGAGTTTGATTTTTATGTGATGTCGTTATCTGACGGGTTTTATCGATCCGGAGGATTTATATGATGGTTATAAACCAGAGGTGACGGAGCAACCCTGGAGAACCCGCAGAGCAGGGCTGCTTAATGTGGGTAGGCCAATTTCAGCGTAAGAAGTCTATTAATTCCACTTAATCCTGGAATTACCAAAGAGCAGGAGGGATGATAATGGATTTACTATCAATCAGATCCACGCAGGAAGATTATAACACATAGCGGCCAAAAGGGATATGTTGCTCAGTTAAACAGGTTTATTCTCACTCAAGTAGCTATAAACAGGCCCGATCCCCCTATTTTTTATTTTATTCCTTTCTTTTGTGTCATCTATATAAAATAAAGTCCGTATTTAAAGCCAACTCCTATGGCACATTTCAGCACGAAGACGCCAACCGATTCCACACAACAGGACTGCGGTGGCTGTGAGCATTTGTTGTCAAATACAAACAAGGGGGGGAAAAACTGCATGTCACTTTTAATATGTTAAGAATCCAGGCGCGCCCTCGTTTGTGTGACCGCGCGTAGCCCCTGGCCACCTTAAAACGAAGTCTCCCTCGGAGGGTAAACGAGTAGCGTCCAATTTTGTCTGAGTGATATCCAAATGCAGACAGAAAGGGTCGTTTTATCATGCTACTATTTGTCGTGACGATGCGATTTTCAAAAGCAGAGCGGTGTCATAAAGTGACATGCCTGCCACAAGTGCTCCAACTGATCTTTTCAATTAGCCTCCCATGCATGATCCGAGGCGACTTCCGCCTATTTCCAGAAATTAAGCTCAAACTTGACGTGCAGCTAGCTTTATTTTAAAGACAAATGTCAGGCAGGCTCATCATATTTTCCCCCTCTTCTATATTTGGAGCTTATTTATTGCTAAGGAGCCTCTGCTCCCGGAGTCAATGCACCGGGCGGCAGCGCAGGGGAAGGGAGCGGAGAAACAGAGAGCAGCTCAGGCACTCCGGGGAGTCAGCTCTCCCTTTTGGCTTCAGGTTTGCGGGCTTTTTCTGTGCTTTAGAGCGATTCCATACAATTATTTAAAGATAATTTCTAAATATCACTAATTTTTTTAGACACTAAGCAAAAATAAAACCTCATATTTTAAAGCGAAATCCTTATTTTTTCCTTGTCTTTCTGATGCGTAATTATGGCATGTTTTTTTTAAAGGATTGTCATGGGAAGGATTTTAGCGATTTAATATCGTTTTTCCTACAAGATGCTTTTGAATTGATGCTAATTTAACACATTATTGTAGTGGAGTGTTTATGGGATCGTCGGTGTGGCTGGTTATTGTTTTAAAGCACTGTTTGTGAGAGAGGTGCAGGTCTTGGTGATGGGAGTGGATAACGGTGCGGGTGTTTTAACGCCCAGGTTTGCCGGTTTGCTACAGGATTGGATGAGTTTCCTCTGGCCAGATCATCGACTGAGCTGTAAAATTACTATGAGGAAAAAAATTCTATATTTTTTTATTCGGTGTATGTCGTGCTGCTGTGGTTTGATCCATGTTTTTGCATGTGTTACTAAATAGCTGACGATGCGCCGAACCTCACAACAGCTTAAAAAAAGATTTCTGGAGTGCACTCCGGTTTAAGATATTTTTATAAAATCGTGTGAGAGTTTATTGTGAAACTTCTCTATTGCTGTGTGCTCTGCATCATATCACATTGCATCTATAACTCGATTATTCTGAACGCTTAAATCATTCTGCTCACCATTACTTGGAAGCCGTTAGCTTTATCATATATTTCAAGAGGAGCTGCGACATGATTTGATGACTCCGGTGCTTTTGTCTCCATGTAGGTCACAGTGGCGTAAACCAGCTTGGTGGTGTGTTTGTTAATGGCAGACCGCTGCCGGATTCCACCAGGCAGAAAATAGTTGAACTTGCTCACAGTGGTGCTCGACCTTGCGACATCTCCAGGATACTCCAGGTGACAATCCCACTCCTTTTTTATGAACAGAAAACGCCTTCATAAAGACTTTGGTCTCAGTGAATACAAGGAAATTAATAATAATATCCAAAAGCAAAATTATTGAAAACAAACCGATTTGAATTTTCAATTAAAGCCAGGTTTCCAGTAGCAGTTCACGACCGCTTTAAGCCAGTAAAACCACTTATTACTTTTCAATTAAAGGAATGTTTTAAGGACAACAAACGGAAAAGTAATCTGCCTGCTGTTGTAAAGAATAAATGCCTAATATATCATTCAAGGCATATTTTCTGTATTTATAGACCCATGATGAAGTCCAAGTGCTGGACAGTGAAAAGGTGATAATTATTTGAGCCATCTTAGCAATTCCGTTCATAGTCGTAAATAATGTATGTGAATTGTGTCTTTTGTTTCCCGTCCAGGTATCCAACGGCTGTGTGAGCAAGATCCTTGGTAGATATTATGAAACAGGCTCCATAAGACCGAGAGCAATAGGCGGCAGCAAGCCCAGGGTCGCCACTCCAGAGGTGGTCGCGAAAATCGCGCAGTACAAGCGGGAGTGTCCGTCTATCTTTGCGTGGGAGATCCGTGACAGACTTCTGTCGGAGGGGATCTGCACCAACGACAATATACCCAGTGTAAGTGTATTGACTGTAAGTTGTGTGCATGATTTAATTTGCCACATGAAATGACTTTTTTCTCATGCACTGGAGGAAAAGGAGAAGGGCATCCAACCATTCAGTCTTATTAAGTGCACTGCGATTCAAAGCGTGGGGCACACATTACTGCGAAAGTGATCAGCCAAACATACGCTCGGTTTTGATGGGGCTCGTTGTTCATTTGTGCGCTTTGCCAGAAACATCTTCCTGTACATATTTATTATGATTATAATGCTCGCGTTATGCGTGTAAGAACACGTGTTTTGCCCGCGCGAGCAGAGACGTGCCGATGCTGCGCTCCATCCAATCCTAATCCAGACTTTTATCATATGTAATTTGTCATTCAGGTGTCATCAATAAACAGAGTCCTCCGCAACCTGGCTAGTGAAAAGCAACAGATGGGCGCAGATGGCATGTATGACAAGCTGAGAATGCTCAACGGTCAGACAGGAACTTGGGGGACCCGGCCCGGCTGGTACCCCGGAACATCAGTGCCAGGGCAGCCCAACCAAGGTGAGCCTCATTGTCATGCAGTAGCAATAAAGACACCTTGACGCACGCACAGTTGTGAGGTTCTCTACAAAAAAAGAAGTATACATCCGGGTGGTGTGCTGGCACGCAGTAACATTTATGGTCACCCACAAAAGCATCTGATTTGAATTCAATGAATTAGGTTTAAAGTGAACTTTGTGAGGTCACCACAAGTTGCCATGTATGAATATGAATAGGTTTACGGCCTACTCTTCCAGTGATTCCGGCCCGTGGCTGTTTGCAGGAAGGTATTGTATGGTCATGCTTTTGATGCTCTGAACAAGACTGAAAATGTAAAACTAGTCGATCAGAGGAAGCCATAGGCCATGCATGCATTCTGAATGTCTCCACTGTCCCAGACATGGATGTGCGTGACAGAAGCTTGTCCTTTCAGCAGAGGTGTCCATCCAACAGCCTACATTTTCCTCCCCGATGGGGAGGCAGGGAGCCGGGGGAGAGCTGTGTGCGGCGATGTTAGCACAAAGGAATGCTTTTCCTTCACACGCAATGATTAGTTATGGGAACAGTCCTCACTACGTGTAATTGCTCATTAGAGAGGGCTTTGTCTCTCATTATGGCAACATGCAGGAGTGTGGAGATGGTGAGGCTGCTGTGGAAATGTTCCACTTCAGAGGGTTTCCTGACGGCCCACTGCAGGCCAAACACCGAGCAGCTTTTCTTATAAGAAACTACAACTTTGCAGGCAGGAGTTTACGATCACGGTTTATTTGCACATGTAAAGCGGAAATGCAAGGGTTGGAATTAAGTCCGACAAGATTTAATAAATTAACTAAAAAAACAAAAACAAATTAGCATTTGTGTGACGGCAACTGGTCACGTGGGGCTGTCAACGAGCAGTAAAGCGGAAAAGATCATATTCACGGCTAAAATAATTCATTTAATGATGAAGCTATAACGGCTAATTTAAATAATAATAATAATACTAATAATAATACTAATAATAATAATAATAATAATTATTATTATTATTATATGTAACTATTTAATGTTAGGTATTTAATTATAATAATGATCATCATTTTCATCTGTTGTATATATTGTTTTGCAGCCTAGATTAAAAAAAATCTCCAGAAATAAAACATATAATAATAATAACAATGATATAAAAATCTAAAAATAACAAAGTTGTGTTTGATTAAGTATTTGGGTAAAACAGTTGTTTCAGGGGAACGAAAATATGTTTTCAATCAGACAGCCGAGTAAGCACATATAATGGCTACATGGAGAGTGACAGGGCCCCAAAAGAAGACAACTCTATCCAAAGAGAAACGAATAAAACTCCACACCGATGCTGTCTTTCATCTCTTTCTCATGCTCAGTCGCTGGCTATATGGCTCTAAATCCCGTCTATAGGATTTAGTCTCTCACTTTCTCTTTCAGTTTTAAGCGGTTTCTCAAGAGTGTTTTGATCCAGTCTCAGCAGCTGAAAGGTGCCGCAATTGGTTCGGTATCTCTTTTTTTTTGCTGCTTTTCCGCCTCACTGGCTGAGACATCGTGATACTAAAGAATGAGTTTATTTCCCAGCGCTTTTATAAAGAAAACAAATCCCATCCTAGCGTCAGTGGGTCTGGCGCACGGATAATAGCTGCACATTCACTCCTTTTTATAGATTATCCGGAGTGAAGAAACAAATAGCGTGGATACAAACTATTGGTCTATAGAAGAATACTTTGGCTATTATGCAGCAATGGAAATTGTCAAGAAATGTGTCCCATCAGGTTTCCTTCACTGAACAAAAACGGACACATATAGACACTAAATGTGTTTGGAGGCCTGTGTGAAGCAGGGAGAATTTCCACGCAGCGGAACTATGAGGAAATGTGTAACTTGGTTTATTTTTCTATGAGGCAAACACGTGTTTTATTTTGTGCTATCGCTCTATAGTTCATAGAAACACATTAAGTAATTGGCTGATCTTATAATCCACGTAGGTGAACAGTTACTCGGCCTTTTCTGCACCTTTTCCCCAGTTTTGCAACAACCTGGAGTACATGACTCCAGCTGCTCGGCTCTGGGTTTTTTGGAACACAAATAAAATTTGCTCTGAAAAAGAAAATGCTGAAATGCCACTTCATGGCGTGAACCCACGGGGCCCAGAGCGCCATCGTTGAGATATTACATAAACCTCTATCAACACACCCGCTGCTTAATTTCGCATTAACTTCTTGGTGTGATAATGATGTCCAACAACAAGACAGACATTAGTCGATAAGCCTCGCCCTGCGAGTGAAGGGGCCTTCAGGCCCACCGCGGACAAACAGCAGCAGTGAATAGATTGGCCTTATTTTGGTTGTTCAGGGGGTTGCATGCTCTCTCCTCACTCATTTGTTTCCAATTGAAGACAGAAATCCTGACTGGCGTGTAGCTGGCCGGGGGACGTGATTAATGATGGTAGTGGATAAGGGTTAACACACTGGACTCAAAGCTCTGTTGACTGGGATCCTCGTGCGCACAATGCCAAAGTACTATAGCCTGTGTGCCTCCAGAGAGAGGGGATCCTTTTGTCATCTCCTCCAAAAGCTCCCCTCCACACACACACACCCACCCCCATCCCATCCCATATATTACACCCACCGAGGGCTCACTGCTCGTCCCTGGCTGTGTCCATAGTTTAATGGTTTCCCTTACTCCTGAAGGCATTGTATCATTCTGAAAAGCGTCTTCTTCTATTCAAAAGTTGGTGGTCACCTCAATGGCCATACCAACGCCCATATGGGAACGGCCATTGAGGCACTGCTCTGTCCTGGAGGAAAAAAAGGGAGGGGGTTTTGGAGCTGTGTAGAGAGTTTGGGTTTTAAATACATTTCATAGGCTCTGAAAAGAGGCTCAGCACATCTTGTCACATTTCTCTTAACCTTTTGAGAACACACGCCATTGTTGGGACACGATAAGTACGCGGAGCTTTCCCCTTAGCCAGCCTGTTTTTCCCACAATATTTTATCAACAGTTTAACCACGAAGCCGGTTTGATGTTGTTCCTTTTTCACGCAGCCAGTCGTCTGTAAAGTGGCAAACATTAGGAAGAAATTGCAATAATTCCTCCAATTTTGAAACAAATTAACCATGATGGGTGCTTTAATTAATGATGTACCACCGAGGTCTGTACAATTAGCGCTAGGCTGATACAACACGAGCCCCGATAATTAATTATTCAATTAAGCTTAAGTGAATGTATATTTCCATTAATTTCTCTCTCCTTTTTTTTAGATGGCTGCCAACAACAGGACGGTGCAGGAGAAAACACAAACTCCATCAGCTCGAACGGGGAGGATTCAGAGGAGACACAGATGCGTCTGCAGCTCAAGAGGAAACTACAGAGAAATCGCACATCCTTCACACAGGAGCAAATCGAAGCACTGGAAAAAGGTCAAATATGCAGTGGATAATTTTTATAATTAGTTTTAAACATCCAGACTAATGTTTTATCCATAACACAATACAAACATTTTGGTTATTGTAAGCAAATTCAAAGAAAACGCAAACTGCGTGAGGGACTACATTTCTTTATTACACTGCGTTAAATAAGAAGCCTAATTAAAAACCTAATGTTTTGGATCCAGGGCGAAAGACACGCAATTGTTTCACTAATAGCTCTGAATAAAATTAACTGCCCTTGACCTAATCTTATGTTTATTTACTAACACTTATACCTGTGTGATTAATCCCACTGCAGAATTTGAAAGAACTCATTATCCAGATGTTTTCGCGCGAGAAAGACTAGCAGCGAAAATCGACCTGCCCGAGGCAAGAATACAAGTGAGTGATCGCAACTTTTATGAGCACGTTTAAACGAGGTTTTAAACTTGAAGCTAAAATTATGCTTTTCCCATCCTTCATCTGCAGGTATGGTTCTCAAATAGGAGAGCAAAGTGGAGGCGAGAGGAGAAGCTGCGGAATCAGCGCCGGCAGGCCAATAACTCCTCAAGTCACATTCCCATCAGCAGCAGTTTCGGCACCAGCGTCTACCAGGCCATTCCACAGCCTACCACACCGGGTAGGTCAACCTAATCAGAGATATTACTTTGACCATATGCCCAGTAAGGTAAAATAATACTTAAATTTAATGTTTCAACTGAAATTATTAAAAGTGCAGTCCTACTTCACACGCGCTGCACAAGCACACACTACTTTGTTACAATTTTTTTTTTTTTTTTTTAAATGCATTAATACTGTGATGGGTTCCATAGGCTCAGTGGGTTAAATATTTACTAAACAGTATCATGCCACAACCTGCGGATTCATATAAAAAGGGCAAAGGAGGCCTCGGTGGCTGTGCGCTCTAGTTCGCATGAAGAAGCGCCGTTGCTTCCCTTTGATGGATGATTGAGCAAAACTTCTCAGCTGACTATCTGAGCAATTACCGAATCAGGCACGAGGGTACACCGGCAGAGCTGAAGCTCGTGAAGTCAATCACCTGAGGCTCTCGCTGTAGAGCTATCTGTCCGGGCCCATCAGCCTGTCAAATAAGGCGTCACCTTCCGCACGCACTGCTTAACGCTAATGACATGACTTCTCTCACCGGAGCTCGGTGTGTGTGAGATTTCTGCGGTTTCAAGCGAGTTTTCATTTTCATCCACAGTGTCTTTCACCTCCGGGTCAATGCTGGGTAGACCTGACACCGCACTCACAAACACCTACAGTGCGCTGCCGCCGATGCCCAGCTTCACCATGGCAAACAATCTACCTATGCAAGTAAGTCAAATACTCTGCATACATTACATACGAGTGCTTAAATAAAATGAATTTAAAGCTGGGTTTTTACAGTGACTGGTGTGACTATAAGAGTGGCAAAAAAAGTACAAAATTACATAGGCCTGCATACTGTAACTAAAGGATTCGTGAAATAATTTGATAGTGTTAAAAGCAGACAAACTAGATTACAGACTACTGAGCTGCAAATTATGGTTGGCTAAGCTAATGTAACATTCTCTCCTCATTTTTAGCCCAGCCAGACCTCCTCTTATTCCTGCATGCTGCCTACCAGTCCGCCTGTGAACGGGCGGAGCTACGAAACATACACGCCCCCTCATATGCAGGCACATATGAACAGCCAATCTATGACCACTTCTGGTACCACCTCAACAGGTAGGCAGAAAATTTCACTTTTTTAATTTTTTATTTTTAAAGCAGCCTGCTTGGGAATTAATAAAGCAAACACTGCACTCTTTGAAATATCTGCCACCTTTCCAGTAGTCAGGGGATACTACAGAGTCATGTCTGATTCATGATCTGTCATCCCAAGTTTCCTTTTCCTTTGGTTTAAATGTCTGAGGATCTATATCTCTACATCGCACATCATTTTTCTCTCCGCAGTTGCATGAACGAGACTCATTTCTTTGCCACTCTGGGCCATCATGTCAACCCCACTACTCCAGCCCATAGTTTAGTTCCACCCCATTAGGATGTTACTGAGAGCCATATATACCGGTTATAGTCATGAAGAGTTAATCATGCATAACCACATTTCCTCTGTGCTAAATTGCTAATTAATTTGATTCATTTGCTGTTGTATTCTCTCTGTTTAAATGCCATTGCCAAAGCCTCAATTTATTGAGCTTGCAAGCATTTTACCGAGCCACCACGTGCAGAGCTTTGTGACTCATTGCAGGCCCATGCTCATCTACCTATTTGCAAGCATTTAAAGCACAATGCTCTGTTAGTTAACTGTCATACTAACCGTGCATGGTAAACCTGCTCATCTAATTTTAGCATTTAGACTGCTTTTTTTTTTTTTTTTTTTAAACTTCTTTATGTGTTTCCAATCTGACATCAATCTTTCTCTCTTTGTCTTCACAGGACTCATCTCTCCTGGAGTGTCTGTCCCAGTCCAAGTCCCAGGAAGCGAGCCTGACATGTCTCAGTACTGGTCAAGACTACAGTAGAGAGAAGAGCTACTTCACCCTGTAACCACCCACTCCACCATCGCCCTCCGGCAGTGCTCCTCACACATACACGGCACAGGAGAGTAAAGAAGACGAGAGGGTTGAAAGGAGGCAACAGACAGAAGAGGAGGAAAAAAAAAAAGAGAGAGAAAGGGACTCTGGGAGAGCCTTTGGGACGTCTGGGCTTTGTTTTTCCAGTGGGACAGTGTGCTGTTATGTAGCTCTAGGCACATTCAAACGAGGACTTGGAAGAGTGAACAACGATGGGAAGATCGGGGGGAAAAATGGACCTCTGTAAAGTGCCCGGTGTTAAATTTATATGGAACAAAAACTTCTTATCTGTTTTTTTTTTTTCTATTTCCAACTTCAGTCATTGTTTCCTTTTGTTCTCTGGTGTGTTTGTAAATGGCCATTTGTATGTTAATATGAAAAACCAAGATCAAGTACTGATAGATGGACTGCTAGAAAACCATGTTGGTCTTGCGTTTGTTTGAGAGAGGAGAACCTGAGAGATTCTGCCATGACTATCTTTTAATCTGCTTATATCAAGACTTTCTACCAGCCTTTGCATGGTCTCTGGACGCTGTTGCATATCATTAAAGACGAAAAGCTGGAGGGAAGACTCTTACTGTGTCAAAGAAAAAAACACAAAAGAAGCAACAACTATTTATTGGTCTTATTCCTTGCGAATGGATATTTTAGCAGAGGAAACTCAAACTCGATCCACCCACTGAGGCTGTGGTCTTGGCCCCTCTGACGTGAGCCTGCATTTGCTGGCTTATTAGACACGGATCACTATGAACAGCTTCAAGTGCGCAAAGAAGGTGCGACACGCAACCCAACTCGGACCCTTTTGCTTCGGTGGTTGGATTGACACTTGATTACCACGAAGAACGTTAAATGTGGAAAACACAGGTGCAAAAAAACCCTGTAGTCTGTAAATGGTAGACTGCATCTTCGATATAATCCAGTTTGTTTATGTCAAAATGTAAAGTACTTGTCTTCCCTAGAAATCTTCCAGAAAGATTTCACCAATAAAAGTTGATTTCATTTATCCCCCTCCTCCCCCCAGAATATTCTATAAATGTTCCATGCATCATAAAATACATTTTCTTTAGGGTCAGGTACAATTTGTCTCTTAGGTATAGTTGTATTATAGTGTCCTATGGTCAAAAAAAAAAATGTGCAACTAGAAATATTTAATTCCTATAATTATGATTAAACATTGCTTGACAGAGTTTTAAACTTAAGTGTTTGGCAGTTGTTTACGAGTACATATCAGATTTAATCATTGTTGATTGTAAAACAGACCAAAGCCTTTGTATTTCATCTAGTACACAATGTTTTTTTAAAAAAAGATATTAGTCTTGTGTTGCAAAATTTTGTAAACACGTTCTGTTCAACTATATTGGCTTCGAGTTCGTAAGACTGCAGTCGAAACCCGCAGTCCTTATTTATAATTGAAGACCATGGGAGGGTTTTTCTAGCATCATCTGTCATGCTCTTTTGAGTTTTGCATTTTTATTTCGGTGTGTACGTAGAACATGGACACATACTGGGTTTACGTCTGAGCATTGCTTCTGAGATAAAACGTCTACACGCTGTCTCTTAAATATTTCAATTTAATTTTATTTAAAATGGAGCTTTCTAAATGTATTTTGTGAAAACTATAAAAAACATTTTGTACAGTAAAATTGTGTCTTAAAGAAAGCCTTTTTGCCTGGTTAATGCTGTGTCAGCTTTTACTGAGCAAGGAGAAACTCTCTTTTTTTTTTTTTTTTTGCATCGTTGCTGCAAAAGTGAACAACTCTAACACGGGCCGGTGCCAGTGCGACAGCTTGTGGTGAACGTAACACGTTCGATTCCTTCCCAACAAAGGTGTCCAAAATAAAAAAAACACATTCCTGATGTGTGGGGCCGAACCAAGTCGACACAGACCACACAATGAGAAAGGTCAAGCAATTCAACGTCTCTTGCTCTTGTTTTAGTAGAGTTACGATGGTATGGAAAAAGAAAAAAATACAGGACCGATGACGGGACCAATGAGGAAAAGGAGGGAGCAGAGAAGAGAAAGGGGAAAAAAAAGTCATGAAATAAAGCAGTCAGTGCCTAGAGCGAGGTGGAGGAGCGATTGTGTGGCAGAGTGAGTTATTTTGCTTCACTTGCTGCCTCAGCAGGGGGTGGGGGGTTGTGTGTGTATGTGTATGAATTTAAAGGGGTATGGAGGGGGAGAGAGAGAGAGCGAGAGTAACCATCTAAAAGGAAAAGTTATCCATGAGAGAGTGAGGTCAGGTAAGATTCACTCAGCATGGACCAGCTCCGAACATCCTGCTAAATTGATCAACTTCATGTAGGTGTCTCACTCGATATTAAATAGTTCAGTTAGAAGTTTGCAGGATTGGAGGTTAATCAGATTTTTAAGAGGATTTTTTTTTTCTTGGACTAAAGCAATTTCTCTGTTCATTTAATCCAGTTTATCACACAAATGGAGGAAGTCTGTTTCGGGAGCACGAGGAGGGGAAGACGGAGCAGACTCGATGACTGCGGCAAGACGGAAGAGGAACATTAATAATTACAGAGAGATTCAAAATGCAAGAAAGACTGCAATTAGTGGAAGTCTAAATAATACACAGCTTCGGGATAAAATGGTTTAAATGTAATTCTTGTGCGGAACAAAGTCAGGCAATAGAAGTTTCTGTAAAAGTTGCAGAGAACTTTTTACTTTTTGATATGATTTTTAATGAGACACAATAATTCTGACCTGGAGAAATCTGAATCTGAATTCCCACAGCAAGTGAACAAATGCTGACGCCCGGCTACTTAGCGTCTCAGCGTGAGCGTGTGCTTGAAGCAAACATGAAGTCATGCCTCCCTCATCATTATGAATACAAATAAAGAGTAGTATAAGCTTTGAGTAAGATGTTTTTGACAAGTATGGCTTAATTGGTTCTCATCTCTAAAGCAACACACAACAACACATTTGAAGGGGAATCTGCTTTTACACTAAACTTCTCAGAGAAATAGTTAATGCAGAAAAAAGATATTGAATCTGGTTAAGAAAACACCCTACTTTTTACTTCTTTAATAGTATGTGATAGAATACAATCCATAAAACCCAAGTAAAAGCAACTGTATTCAAATAGTTGGCTTTAGCTAAGAAACATATAGATGTGCAATCTCCACACTACTTCAGGAAGAGCTGCATAATATACCTACAGCATTGAATGTTCATCTTATGTGACAGTAATATGGATTTCATTCACATGACAGTCATTTACAGACTGGTAACATACCTAGTAATAAAGGTGCATTGCATTTTGAGCAACACAACTGAATCAGTCAGAAGAAAGGTGACAAAACAGGCAAACACTTGGCTAATCATAAGCCGCTGCATTGTGGGAGGACGCTGACAAATCCGCTCTATGATAAGTCATATGCTAAATTCTAAATTTGATTCAAAACATTTTATAAATTAAAAAAAAAAAATCAGCTCAAGTGCTTCTGAACAGAGTAGACAGAATGTGAATCAGCATGCTGACATAGAAACTTGGGCTAAATAATGTAAAACAAAAAAACAACAAACTTGCATGCTAGTAAAACGGGAACATAAACACGTGTCAAAATGAGTCTGTTCTATTTTAATCAACCTTTAATTTGTACCCTGAATATGTCATCAGCAACAATAACTTTAAAAAATGCGCTTTTATCTTTCATTCACATGCGTAAGTGACCTGCGTACGAAAACTCATTCTTGCTCATAATATACACCTGATACAAGAGCGCTCCACTCATGTATGAATCCGTCAGGTAACACTACCCTCTCCCGACAAGTGTTGCAGATGGTTACCAATACTGCCAGTTTTTACGAGCAAAAATATTCAAACTGGCATCAACAGCAGACTGAGGAAAATAAAAATGAAACATTTAATTTTTCATGTTGATTTTTTCTTCTCCTCTGTTTCTCCATGTCACCGTTTGACCTAATTTGTTCTTTTGGGCTTGTCATGGCAAAGCAGCTCATCCAGCAAACATGCCTGATGAGGTGTGAAGCCTGCACCCAAATTCAGCTCTCCTACCCTCTGCCCACATTCCTGCTCTGCTCTGCTTACTGGAGGTATACATCACTCACAGGCACAGTCTCAGGGTCAGATGGAGGCATCCCTATCCAAACCTGAAACCAGTCAGGCAAACCAGAGATCAGTCACTCCCAGTCTCACAGTCTATTTTCTCCTCATAGTTGGCGTTGAACTGCAGTAAAGTAAAAACCGACAATATAGTGTGTGCCATGTTCTGTATATTTATTGTTTATTATTTACTTGTACATAAGAAAATTTGATCAACCTGCAAAATAAACTGTATTTATAGACTTTTGTAAACTGGAGTGAGTCGACAGAGGCCCAGGGATTAGTTAAATTATTCAATATTTACTTCGACTGTCTGTCTGAAAGAAAGGTTAAAAAAAAAAATTAACGGCTGCACTTTGCTTGTAAACATATTCTCTAGAGGCAGAGAAAACAACAAAGAACTTACAAAATGTACCAAACCTGAAAAAAACACCCAGCTTGTATTTTATTTAGGTTAAGTAATCATCACCTTACCAGCCATTTACCTTTACATTACATTTCAAAACAACACAGTGTTTCTATGTTTCTGCAGCTTGCAGGAAAAACAGAAAAAAGTTTGCTAGCAACAAAAGTGAAATGAGTCCGTAATGACAGTGTGGAATGTGTGAATATCAGCTTTCAGAGTCAGGAAAAAAACAAAAAGCATGTAGACTAAGTGTAAATAAAAGAAGAGCTGTGAAATATAGGATGAAATGTGTCGGTTATGAGAAGAGGTACTGTGGATGTTTAGATCTTCACCCCTGGCTGTGTCAGTTGGCAGGTGGTAATGGCTGGCAGGGTTATAGATGTTGACATTACGTGGGCAAGGGAACAACCTGGTCACCGCAGTGAAGAGGACAACGCCGCGGCATTCCAGGTGTTGGTTGCCTATAGCGACTGTGTGGGAGCTCTAGAAGTCCAGGTGTTTGTTGCCGGAAGTGCCGGAGCCACAGGCTGACGCCACCGCGGCTGCTCCTGCCAGCTCCCCCCTGCTCACACGACTCACTGTCTCAGACAAGTCTGGAGGCAAATGCAGTCTCTGCACAAATCAGAGAGAGAGAAGAGGGACAGAGGGAGGGGGCAGAGCGTCAGTGCAAGAAGAAAGCTCTGCAGTGGATCAGCATACAGTAGATGTTACTCTTCAGTGATGCTTATTCGCAGAGAGCCATGTTGGGTTGAAATTGCATTAGATGCTTCAGCACTCCCCTCAGCACTGGCAGCATGGAGTAAACCTGCCAGCGTGTTGCTAAATGCTTCAGAGAGCTTTAGGTCTGTTACACCTCACAGGGAATATATGTATGTGTGTGTGTGTTAGGGTTGTTTTGGAGAATTGTGAATGGGACACAAAATCACTCATTTATGAAGTAAGAGAAAGTGTGTGTTCCAACACAACTGTGCCTGGAAAATCTGGATGGATGCGTTTGCATCAGTGCAGCAGCGCTGACTGCTTTACTGTAACACAAATTGTGCTCAGTTGTCTACAAGTAAGTCTTTTACAGTTAAGCTTATCTACAGAGCAGCCTTGTGCCAACTCAAAGCACAAAGACGCCAAGAGGTTAATGAGGGCCACTCGTGTAAACCCCCCAAACACCAACATGCTTACTGCTATAAAGCTTAAGAGGGGTTTCACTGCCTGCTCTGCTTTCTCCAGATCTGCCATGAAAGGCTGTCGGCGGCCCTCCATGAACAAAGTCTTGAAGAGCTGTTGAGAGCGTGAGAGGAGGTGAAGTATCTCCGGAGTCAAGTGTGGCCCTGACAATGGTGCTGAGTGGCTTGTTGCCCAAGTGTCTATTGAGGAAGTTAAATCAGAATACTGCCATTCTGGGTACAAGAGAAGTTAAACCCTATAATTTCCCCCTGAAAGAATCTGCCATGACATCTGAAACCCACTGGCCAAAGCCTGCACTCCCACACCTAGCCCACCTCAACCCTGTAAACCTTCCCTGCCCGCCACGTCCTTCCCCTCCAGACATCCAGCTTTAGCAGAGCCCTTCCACTCCCACAGATACTTATCTTTTTCCTAATGACTAGGTGTTTGGGTACGGGGTTTAAGAGCGTCATTACTTAGAGATAATCAGACCAACGCCGCACTCTTTACCCCTTCAGGGTAGATGACTTCCAGCCTTTATTTTTTTAGAGTGCTGAAACACCTGAGTGTGTTTTAAATGACTGATCTTCGTGTCTGATATGAAGCCTTCTCTTCCTGCTCCTGTGGCCGACAGCTCAAGTTGTTGAGCATATTGCCTTTGTGTGTGTTTCAGAAAACCATTTGTGAGGCAAACAGAGGAAAGAAGAGTAGTCTTCCTGCAGATTATCTAAGGGAAGGTGAGAACTGAGACACTTGTGAAGGACCTGTAATTTAATGTGAGATGGTAAAGCTAAGGTTACATAGAGGCAAGGAAAAAGATTCCCAGTGAAGAACAAACATGAGGCACATAATAAGCATGAACTAAGACTAGTGAGACCAGAAGATGAAGTTGTTAGAAAAACATGAATCTGTTCAACTTCTCTCTGCATGTTAGTCTTTCTTTCACTCCTTTTTTTTCCCCACACACATGCACGCACGCACACACAAACATCCCAGGCAAACTCATACACCGGCCTTGAGGGGGCCTCCAGAAGCGCTGCTTTGCTTCCATACCCTGCCAAACCTCACCTGTGTAACCTTTCGTGTCTTCAGCTCACTCGAGTGTGATTGAAAAAGAAAAACAATGCATTGATCAAGCCTGGACTCAGTCCTGCTTAGCGCACTGCAGCGGAAACATGTTAGAGAGAGAGGTAGGAGAAAAATCAATCACATATACATCATCCTCAGTGGGTGAGTTAAAGGGAAAAAAAAGACATCACACCGTTGTCTGGCTGTCACGCACCCACGGCCCTGGCTACACCATGTCTGTTTGGCTCTGGGCTCTGTAAACCCACTGAGCATGTGCAGAGCGAAGGTCAAAGCAATTCAGAAGTGCAGCTCAGCTCCTCTAACCTTTGAGTTCAGGGGCAGATGAGAACAATCAATGGTAACATCAAAGTTGGAGGGAGGAGCAAACAAACCAATCGATTGGTTTGACACACAGGGAAAATACAGCCTAGTAACAGCCAGCAACCACCACACACATCACTGACAGCCAATATAAGAGCTGATAAATGTTATCAGGGCCAAAAAACTTTCTTCTATACCAAATGAAGTAATCCTAACCACAGCTAAATGCATGAAGACAATCAAATCATTTTCAATAATTTTGAATTAATATTTGAAATTTACACCAAATATTTTAAAAGCATTGTAAGTACAGTAGATTATTGTAGCAATGTTTGCAGCAAATGCATAACTGCCCTGAGCATTTCACACTGACAACAAATGAATGGAGGTCAGTGTAGGACTTCGAGAGACATAGTCAGGGAGGCTCTGAATTTGCTTCCCTACGACCTGCACACTCCATGATGTAAACAAGGACATCCGGATAACCCTCAGAGGCATAGTGGGGTGTATGTGTGTGTGAAGTCTTTCTTTGCTGCCTGGCAACCTTCGCGAGGGTGGAGAAAGAGGAAAAACATAAGAAAAGGCCGAGGGGTGGGGGGTGGGTGCTGGAAGGGAGTGGACGGCGGGAAAATAGACCATTGGCTGTGGTGCAGTGGTGGAGGGGGGCAATGTGAAATTGGATGTGTGCTACAATGTTAGTCAATGTGTGTGTGTGTGTGCGTGAGTGTGTGTCTTAGAGCTGTGATGTCAGTGTTCCCTCCCTGGTGGTGGGCAGGGGTAAAGGTCTGTGGTACAGCTCCGCCACCACAGCCAGAGGGGATGGGGCCATGCTGGCAACAGGGCGAGGGGTGACAAAGCTCCAAACGAGCGCTAAGCACTTGAAATGAGCCCTCGGGGTCGGCCCACAGACTAGCTTTGCCTAAGAGGGTTACTAATATCACCCCACAATGGACAATTCCCTTCAGCTTACCAAAGACCCCAAAGACCTGTTTCTCAGAGAATACGGCGTTTTATGCTGCCCGGTCATTTCCACTCTCTGTAGTTTTATTTGTGGATATGACGTCAGTCGTTTAAGGGTCAGAGAACACACTAAATCACTGTTTTGGGCATCTTCTTTTGTTTTGGTTGTGTGTGTTACAATGCAAAGCAGTTGTGTAATATTCCAACATCTAAATGGAGAGATTTTTCCAAGTGGAGCTTACAAGGGACCTACTCACACAAAGCAGTGCCATCAAAGGCATTCCAGTGGTGGTAACGGCTTGCTAATGACTGGAGTATTAGGTGCTAATTTAACGAGTCATTTCTTCCATAGAGTTTTAGCCACACTTTCAAATGGCCCGTGTCACTGTACAGCTTTGGACGATGGGAAACCCAACACCTTGTTAGAACACATGATGACCGGTCTGGCTGTTCCAATCAGATTAGCTGGCACAGGAATATGTTTAAGGAAGTGACAAGATATTTACCATAAACACCTACTTAATCAATCAGTGCTGTAATGCTGACAGCATTTTGTAAACTCGGTGATTTCACCGAAATTACATAAAACTGAAAATTGCTTCTCTACATTGAAGTCATTACAATCGCAGTGGAGAAAAAGTGACTGAAATCTGGGTACATGCTGTTACCAATAAGATAAGCTTGGGTCATTTTATTAATGCAGAACAATTCAACAAAATGTATTTTTAATATATAGCTCTAGGTCCAGTATTCATAGACTGCGGTCACATTAGAGGTGATACCTTTTGCCAATTCCATTTCCTTGAGCGGCACAGCTGCAGTGCAGCCACTGTAAACTAATGTGTACATCTGTCCGTGACACCAGGTCAATGTCTTCCATTTCCAGCCCCATTTCTACAACCAGCCAAGGGTCAAAATGGCAGCAGACTGTTTCACGGCTGAAACTGGTAGACTTGCTGATCTGTTCAGTGACTAAACCAAGGTAAATCGCCTGCCAGCGCTGTAATCCCTCGCAACTCTAAAGTTTCACAGCATTGTGTGGGAAATCATTTGCTGTATCTATAGGAACTAGTATTGGCTTTAGCACACCAAAAACCCACATAATGAGGTGATGAACCTTTCTATTCGACAAGTAAACTATGAGCACATTTACCCTGGCAATTTCGGAGAATACTTCCGCCACCTTCCCAGAAAAAAAAATGCAGAAACAACCTGGCATAAATCCTTTATGCCAATCACTTTGGAAATTCTAGCCCACCTGCACCTAACAAAAGCTGAGAAGAAGCTCTACCTTTCTCTTCTTTTGTGGTAACAAAGAGCGTAACACAATCCCTGGCCTTGCCCTAAGAATAACCTGTTGACTAGCAAAGTCTTTCTCCTTTAGACTTTGAAATTTTTAAGTAAAAATTTGTTCTCATCCTTTTATTTTGTCAAATTAATTTGACATTATTAATCAGTTTTAGAATATTTGGGATTTTATTCTGCATTCTTTTTGGTAATAACATGGTTTATTGTAGTATATTTAACCTTCAGCGTTATTTGAATACTAGCAAAAAATACGCATGAAAGGACGGATGCATTTTCTTGCTTGTTAAGTTGCATGCTACCTGATAAAGCTTTTTCCTTTTCCTTTTTCAGGAGACAAGAGAAGAAAGAAACAAACGCAAACTACACTGGAGCTTTCTCAAGTTTCTCTTTGGTAATTGGGTGATGGTCACCTGCTCACCATGTCACCTGCTGCCTGATCCGGGATAATCTAAAAGTCAGGCATACAGACAGTCAGGAGGACTGACAGATAGACAGATACAGACACAGGCTCCTCATCTATTCCGCTTCATGGCCTAATGCATCTGACAGAGTAGGCAGCAGGCAGGCAGAAGGATGAGTAAGCATTTTGAATGTAATTATATTCCCTAACACTGGAAAAAGGGGAAGGGACTAATAACTGACTGAATTTCATTAAAAGCGAGCATGTCCAAACAGGAAATTGATTAGCTGACAATATTTCAAGTTTTTTTTAATACCTAATGGAATGTTTATTCTTGTTCTCTTGAATAGCTAACTCCTCACTTACCCTTCACGCTCCATAGACTGATAAAAAGCAGCATTTGATTGTATCTGTCATGTTACTAAACATGACATGCATGGGAATCAGTTAGCTCTGTGATGATTCTGAATAACTAAATGGACAAACAAGGGCCAAAGTGTAACTGTGCTGTAACACAACAACTTGTTATATCTGTCGTCATCATCTTCAACTAAACCCTCCTCTGGGGTCCTCCGCTTGGGCCTGTCAAGAGCTTTGACAGGAGAAGCGGCGTGGGGCCATTTTGTCTCTTTTCAGTTCAGTTTTGTTTCTCTTTGGAGGGCAGTGTTGGTAAAGACCGTGGGCATTGTAGGGTGAGGGCACATTGACCCTTGTGATGGTGGATAGTGAAAAGAGGGGGGTTAGTTGGTGTTATGAACTTGGGCATAGCCAGAGAGTGCTGGATTTCCCCTGGAGTGACATGGTGCCTGGGGAGAAAGGGAGAGGGATAGAGGGCGAAGAGTACAAACATATCTAAGTGCTGCTTTCACTACCAATAGGCCCATAGCAAAAAGTGCGGTTGCATGGGTTATGACAGCATATCTGGGGGATCTCTTGTGCCCTCCATCCTTCAAACACACATTTTACCCCTCAAACTGTGACTCTGATATTGGCATCCTCAAGCTAAAACCTCACTGGCAACTTTAGTAAGAGCAGGTTGTCTAATGTCCTGCTTTAACAATCACACTTTTGGGAATTTAAAATGATTTAGTAAGAAAAAAACAAAGAAAAGCAGAGCTATAACAATAAGATTTAAGCTGACAATGATTTACCAACTATTGGTGTTTACAGGTGAAGTGTATCATTTCTCCCTGTTTTTTGGGGGGCTACAAATCAAGTTTACTTTAAATTTTACTTCCAATATGCACACACCGGCCACTTTGTTAGGTACTCCTAGCTAGCTGAATCCGTTTACCATCACGACTACCTTAATTCTTTGTGGCAGAGATTCAGAAAGGTGCTGGAAACATTTCTGAGAGACTTTGGTAAATAATGACATGACAGCACTACACAGCTGGTGCTCTGCTGGATTGACATCTGGTGACTGTGGAGGCCATTTGACTACAGTGAACTAATTGTCATATTCAAGAAATACCTGCTGGAAGCAGACACTAGAAGATGGGTATACTGTGGTGATACAGAGATGGACACAATACTCAGTTATGCTCTGCATTTAAATGATGTGCAATCGGTACTAAGCGGCTCAAAGTGAGTCAAAAAATCTCTCCCACACCATTAAACCTCCTCCAACAGCATGAATTGTGATACAAGGCAAAACAGATCCATGATCTAGTGTTTAGGCCAAATTCTCATCCGAATGTCACAGCAGAAATCAAGACGCATCAGACCAGGCGATGATTTTCTTCTGAGGTGTGCTCATGCAAATTGTAGCCTCAGTTTCAGTTCTTAGCTGCCAGGAATGATACCCAGTGAGGTCTCTCGCCGCTGTGGCCCATCTGCTTCAGGGTTCGATAAGTGGTGTGCTCAGAGATGCTCTTCTGAATGATTATTTGGTTTACTTCTGTATTCTTACCAGCTCAAGGGAGTCAGTCCTCTGACCTATGGCATCAATAAGGTATTTTGAGTCAGAGAACTGCTACTCAATAGATATTTTCGGAGGGGTTTTTGGACCATTTTCTGTAAACTCTAGAGAGGTTGTGTGGAAAAATCCCAGTGGATCAGCAGTTTCTGAAAAACTCAGACCAGCAAGTCAGACAGCAAATACTATATCACACTCAATGTCCCTTAAACTTCATTAGGTTGTTTTGATCCTGTTCTTATGTGTAAATGCGTTGAGTTGGTGCCATATGATTGACTGATTAAATATTTGTGTTCAAAAAGATGAGATGAGGACTTCTACCTAATGAAGTCGGGTGCAAGTGTATATGAAATCTGTTTATATTTTAAATCAGAAGAATAACAGAAGTAACAATGTAAAGAAATAATTGAGATTTAGATTTTTTTTACTTGCAGAGGTGATTGGAGCACTGAAACAATTCATATGTCTCATCTCAGGGTGAGTTTGGAGGAAGCACCAGTCATCATAGCTTTGCATAAATACTAGCAACAGTGGGGAATAGACTCTTTCCGAAGACAGCAAAACTATCCAGCTAACAATGCTAAATCTCACTAACAGTAGATTCGATATGCACTAAAGCTGCATGTTTTATGAAGCGCTCGTTACTTCAAAAACTCTACTACCCTTTCACGAAATTGTCTGTCACTGTTTCAGTAACCCAAAAAATAAATAAATACAAATTTGAAAAAAATAAAAAAATAAAACCTAGAACATTTCCACAGATATTTTGTCATCTATTATTCATGTATTTTTCGGTGCTGCACTCAGTCTACAACGCACGGCTACTTTCCTATGCATGTGTCACACAGAGGTACTTACAACATGAGTGCACAAAGCAGAATTGTACATCTAGGGTTACCTAAACCCGGCTTTAGCTCCCACTAACAAGTCTTGTTCTTTCTTTCATCATTTACTGTGATAAGAGTTCACGCAGTTTACAGGCATAACATTTGGCAAAGCAAAAGGTCGTCTGGAGGTTACTGTGTCAGCCTGGGTAAGTGGCTGACCCCTCGGGAGGGGTGTGGGGTAATGACTCTCACAGACGAAGTCTAGTGTGCAAGTAAAAGACCAGAACTGAAAGAAAAATCAAAATAAAAGGAGAACACAACAATATATCATCGGCCATTTAAAATGTCTTCAGTGCTGCACGTGACGATATTAAAACTACAAGTTTATAAACTTAACCTGCTCTTACCTCTCTTACTAACATATTGCACATAGCATTGCTGCAATGTAAGCCATGAGATGCACATGACACCAGCACTCCGGTTAAGCGTGTCTGCAACTGAAAACGGCAGAGCATATACACTCGTAAACAAAGGCACAGCTGTGTATAAGAATTATGGGCCAATTCTTTACACTGGGGCCAAACAGTCTCTCCAATTGCAGGTTTCTGCCATGAAGTTCACCTGCTAAATCTTTTGGAGCCAAGCAGCAGTTCAACAACTAAGATTTAGCAAAAGATGGTTGAAGCTAAGGAGGAAGAAAAAAATTCAGGAAAAGAGAATCTGACGAAAAACAAACTGTGGGGATCACGTCAGGTTCACCAAAGAAAACTATACATTTACACATGTAATGCTTTTTATGCTGAGTGTGACATTACATACATATCTGCGTATACCTAAGACATACATGCTCGCTCGCATCTTTCTCTGTTACTCTGCCCGGATGAATAAAGAAGGGTGGGTATAATCCATCACCAGTTGATAGTCCTCACAAAAAAGAAGCCCTTTTTGCTGAGAGGACAGCCCTTGTGTGGACAAAGACCACCATACTGGGGACTTCATAGGACCCAGCTGAAAAGGTGTTGCCCAGAGTAACCCCATTCACACTAACAGGCATGCTGGCCAAAGCCAGTCATTACTGCTGACTTGGACCAGCCGGGCCACACATAGACCAGCCTAGAGCCTCTAAGGCCATTCACTCCACATCAGCCTACAGGCAATCAGCCTGAACTCTGCCATTGGGGAGCATCTAGAATTGTTACCATTCTATTCGACTGTCCATCTTGGGAGCTTCAATATAAGCATGCTTTCAGTAAATTTATAAAAAGCATAAATATGGTTTAAGTGGTTAATACTTATGCCTATTCATAAAACAATCATAATCATGCGTAAATAAGCCGAGAGATAATTTATCACACGCTGACATCTCATTTATTTACTGAATTTTCAGTAACAATCTGTTTGGCAGCTACTCTGAGCACAAAACCAAAACAGCTCTTGTAGTATTGGTATTAATAGCTGAACACTATATATCCAATAGAACTGTACACCACGGACGAGTAGTCGTTCTCGTTATAATTTTTTGAAGTCAGCCACATGGACGTTGGCATGGAGCTTCGTTCTCAATGACTCTGACCTGTGGTGACCTTAGAAGACTTGTGGGCAAGGAAACTTAAAACACATCTGTAAGAAGAAAAAACTGGTGTTACTGCAGACCACAGACATGTTGGTTGAAAACATAATTTTTCACCTTTTTCATACAGGCCGTCTGGATTTATTTTGTAATTTTGTCTGTAAAATTCCAAAATATTCATATTTTTTAGAAATTATTTGAAGTTTCTCTCTAAGCCCAGAATGGTTAAGGATGTAATGTAAAGTAATGTAAAGCTCACATAGTAAAATCTAGGCACAGCTGATATTTCTGTCTACGTTCAGACAGCAGTACCTTGTGAATGCTTTGTGCTACAGAAAATCACAGAATATTCCTGTAAATCGCGTCTTCTATTCTTTCCAAACCTGTTTGAATTTTGTCTGTAGCACAAATGGTGAGCTAATGGAGTTAAAGAGTGCTTGTAAAACGGGCACACCACCAGGCCAATTGTTTAAAAAAAAGTGGGTGGGGGGGTGGGGGGGTAAATAACACAGTACAGGTGGAATACGTTTTTTCCTTTACAACAGACGATAAACTGGAAAATATCTCCTATCTGAGGTAAATTAAAACAACAAATAGCACTGAAAGTAACTACGTAAACATATTTTGTATTGAATTTCTCTGGCACACCAACATACTTCAGTCCCTCCCCCCTCCTTCTCTCTCCCCCATTTGCCCTCCATCGCCACTCCACCTCCACCTCTGCTCTCCTCTCTAGTTCCCTCCCTGTGGGCAGGTGGTTGTGTAAATTTAGCCACAGCTAGGTAAGGTGCTTCCTGGGTAGACTGTTGGCAAAGCCACCTTTAGGGTGTTCAAGATGTCAAAGGGAATGAGGCATCACCTCGGCTGCCCTGTCAAAAAATTCACCACCTTCCATTTTGCCCATAACCACTAGGTCCTAAAAACACTGTGGGTGATGGGGAATTCTTGTTTTGTGTTTTCTAATTTAGCCTGAAAAACACCAGCCATGACCTAACCCAGAGCGCTGGCTGAGTGTTAATTGTGAAGCATTACTAAAGCTATTAAAACAGTGAGCCAAGGCCTGGGGAGAACACATGCTAAAGTTAAAAATCAGACAGCGCTAAATGCATGTTATACCCTCCCTGCAAATGACCCCATAAGAGGTGACACTTCAGAGAATGTCGAGATTTTAAAAGAATGACAAGAAACAAATGTTCTGAGATAGATGGCTGTGACTATTGTTTGTTTGTCAGCATTAATGTGCACAAAATAACCAAGATGATTTTCATGAAACTAGGCTAGTCAAAAAGTATTGACTAAGGGAGAACCCATTAAATGTTGGTGCAGCTACAAATCACTTCTTTGAACTGCAATGATCACTGTAATAAGCTTCCAAAGCAAAATAAGACATAATATTCTATTTATTAAAGGATTTTACAGCAAGATTTTCAAAAAAGCAGATGTTTTATCAAACAGTGCAGGTGTTTTAAACACCCTTTCACAAAATCATAGTTTTTTGTTTCACTTCTTGACCAATTAGGCATGAGAAATTTTATTTGGTGTATTTTTTCATGCTTTTCTTTTCTCTAAAAGTGCAAAAATGTTAGGTTTGTTGTTGAGGAAAAAAATTACTGCACGGAAAGTATCATTTACAGTTATACGAGTGACTAGAAAATGGTCTTTATCATGCAGGAAGGAAGAAAGGAAGAAGGAAGTGATGAATCAATGCATTAACTCAACAGGAATAATTTTAGCATCTTAAACGGGATCTTAAATAAGCTCTTATGAGGGTTTATTTTAAATAAACTAATTTATAATGTCAAGTATGACAATACAACTAGTGCAGAGATTTTTTTTTCAATGATTAGATAATGTTGCATTTGTGCCAATTATGAAGCACTATTAACTTCAATATGTTAAAAGAACTGAATCGTGAGAATTAAATATGACGTGTGCAGAATGAAACTGTTTCATGTCTTAAAGCTGTGTACCTCTGCAGCTCCAGTTGTGGATTTTTTGAAGTTATGGGCAACTGAAAAAAGTTTCATGTGAAATGTATGAACCCCTGGTATGTACCACTAGCATATTGCAGTTGTAGGTTGGTTATTATTTAGGTTAGGTAGGTTACAATCGCTCAAAATAACACAGTTTTACAAATTTCAGAAAAATGCTTTTGTAATTACTATGTGTTTCATTTTGCTGGTAGAGCTTTAGAAAACTATTGCAGTGTTTCTTTTTTTTTTAAGGAAAAGCTTTTCTGTGGTTAGGGTGGTGAGGTTTATTGTCAAAAACCTTTGATCACAAAACCACAAACGCTTGAGGAGACTAATGAGTAAGAATATTAGTTTAAGCCATGCAATTAGCGTGCAATTATATTCTGTGAAGTTTAAAAGAAAAAGAAAGTATAGAGGTGGATACAGAGTACCGTTGATATCAAAAGAATAGCAAAATTGGAAAGCAGTTCAGATGTGACTATCAGCTTCTTCATTCTCCCTGATGTGGAGTTAGGCGTTTTGCTGGGAAATGGGCGGCCTGCCAGATTGGGGCCAAGTCAGAGTTGTCAGGGGATTACAGTTCTGCCTTGCTCACTGCAGGGGGTGCGGAGTGGGCCTCAATTACCCTGGAGCGGCGTGTTTGATTTGGCCCGGCACTTTTGGGGACAGACCAAAAGCTGAATAATGCACCATTAGCAACTCAAAATCCTGCCGTAAAATGAGTCCACTTATGCATCACATACAGTAATTGTGTGTCTATCAAAGGCTGGCAGGTCCACACCAATTACCCTGATAACAACAAAACAATCTATGCATAATATTATCTGCTGAACACCTGTGGGTGCCCACAAACATCCAAGCTTTCCTGTTTAAAACTTCTACCGCTCATTCAAAGTCTGTCACCAACACACTGCGGGGTAATGAAGTGTCAACTTCGGAGCGCAAAAGCACTAAAATGCAAGGTTGCTCTGATATAATGTGGGAAAATGTGTTATGGTACAGATGTTTGTATTTACAAATACATGGAAGATGCTAGACTGGGGGAGAGACAGAGCGTGTGATGACAGAGCTAGAGAGCAAGAGAAAGAGAGCGAGTAAGAGAGGGAGATCCCACGACTCTGGCTACAGTTAGAGCTGTGCAATTGAATTTCACAGGATATGAGGCAGCAAATGGCATGTAAAGGCTGAAGCGTCAGACGGTTCCTGCCACACGGGCCAGACAGATAAGGGAGGTGTAAGTGAAATCATTAGGTAACTCTGCAGGACATCAGGGGCAGTTTGAGGTTGGCAGGGGGCTATGAAAGCCAAAGGTCCTCCTTGAGCTCCATTGAACACCCACTCAGCCTGATATACATGCACTTACAAACACACAGGGAAAATCACTTATACAAACACAAGCTGCAAGGCAAACAAGGACTCGAGACAGAGACAAGCACACAGCCTAGCGCTGTTTTTCCACCTCCCCCAATCTCCACCCACAAACACATGCACATGAACGCATATGGAAATGCGCTCATGCACACATACACACACCACTTCAGACGCCTCATTGAGGTATCAGCCCCAGCGATTGTATTTGTCCACCTGGGTATGAAAGAGCCATTCTGACCTGTGTGGCGGAGACAGCAGTGTGGTACAGCTCCAACCGGAGCCCAGCTAGGCTACGTCTGTCTCAGGATCTCAGGGAGGGGAGCAGCCAAGTGTGGATGCACCTCATTACCTCACTCATCCACACACCAATTACCCCTAAATAAATACACCCAGCCCACAGGCAGCAACAATGACATCCAGCCTGAAAGGGAAGAAAGGATGGCGTTCAGAAAGCATTTGCACGCAAAGAAAAGTGCTGTTGGATAATGATGAAAAAAAGTACGAAGAAAAGAAGCAAAAAGAAGAACATGCAGGGGGCTCCAAGTCTTTTAAGGAGCTCAAAGACGAAATGGAGGAAGAGAAAGAATGAAACAAACACAGAGCAAGCAGAGTGAAGTGATTCAGAAAATGATAATTTCTTGCTAAATTTCACCCAACACATCCGCAAATGATTGTTGTGGCGGGGGAGGGGCAAAGTTTAATTGTTTTAATGCATGCAGCCATGAGATAGCTCTGCCGCGGACTAAAATGGTGATCGCTGTAGAGCCGACACATATTTGCATGTAAGACAGACTGCTTGGGGTAATGGTAACGGCGCCGTGTCCGAAGGCCAAAAAACCCAAAGCTAGAAAAAAAGACACAGGTTGCAATAACCAGCCGCTCAATTCCCACAAAGTTTGACATAATATCGCAGGTGGCATGAACTGTGAGAAGAAATCCTCACGCCTTAAATATGAGAAAACGGTTTAAGCTGTTAACAGTGAAAAAAAAACAAAACTCCATTACTGGAGTGAGAAGGTGAGCGAAGGATGCAGAAAAGGTGTGTGGCAGAGAAAAGAAGACAGATGTGTTTTCAGGGAAGGGAGGTACAAACGAGGAGAGGAAGCCAAGAGTTCCTTCATGCCCCCCACCCCCACCACCCCACTCTCCCACCTCCCTCCATGTGGGATCTTTCTGCATGAGTGACTCTGTCATACCTGGGGGACAAAATGGTCTCTCTCTCTCTCTTCCTCTGTTTGTCTCTCTATCTGCCCCAGTTCTTCCTACCTCTACTCTTGTATGTCTGATGTGATAATAGTAAGCCACGCTTTGCTAGTTGTGTGGTGCTGTGTGGTAAAACAATGTTAAAACTAAAAGTATATTAGTTCTCACTCCAGTACTGAAAATAGTTTACTACAGTCCTCAATATATACATTTATTAGAGACCCATGAATCCCTTATTTTGGCACCAAAAGCAAAAAAAAGATCATGCACTTGCACACGCAAGCAATCAGGTGACGGGTGTAACTTTAAGTTGCTAAGGATGGTGCGCTCTCCACTCTCCAGGATCATGTAGAAACTGAAAATAACCCACATGACCAAAGCCAACCGGTTCACCTGACCACAGGCAGATTCCTGGTTAACGGAAACAGTGGCTGAGAACATATCAGATTTCCACGCTGTTGATTCGGTTTAATAAATTGAAGATGATGGATAGAGTGGAAGTGAAAGAAGCAGGTTTGTTAGGATTCCTTCCTGATGGAGAGCTAATTGAGGGAAGGCACGTTGTGCAGGTTTGGTGCCACAAGTGGGTGGAGTAGCACAGACATGCTGTGGCAGCATAGTAAGGATTCCTGGCGTACAGCTCAACCCTTAACTGGAATCAGAGTGCATGAGAATCCCAGGCTCGGCCACACAGAACATCACAGAAGAGGCCTGCACGGACTTACCTGCTTTTTACCAACTGCATTGTCTGCTGGACATAAAAATAGGAAGCTGTTGTGTCACCCTCTCTCTCCTTTTCTTCCCAGCTTGACATAGCCTAGAGGTTTCTCCTGAGACCTCCAGTGTTTTAATTTTCTGCACCCTACAACATCAACACATGCTGCTGTCAAACCCTGCAGCACGCTTCGCACACTGACGTATTGTGAACATATCACATTTTCTTAAAGGTTTCTAATTTTTTTTTTTTTAGATTAAGGCTTTCAGGCACACACACACACACACACACACACACACACACACACACACACACACACACACACACACACACACACACACACACAGAAATCAGTATCTTCACAATTTCAGAAAGCGTGTGAAAAACCATGAAAATGCTGCAGCAATTACAGTATCTGAACCAGCTTCCAAGACAGGTTTGCGTGACTTGAGAGATTTCACACACTACCTGTGCCTGATTGGAATGTACAGGAGATATGCAACATCCCCAACACACACCCTCAGGTGTTTTTCAATCTGTACAATTCAGGAACAAACTAAATTAAATCCGCCTGCTGTTGTTTGTGTTCATCGAAACATGTCCAGTGGACAAGATTACACAAGCCAGTCATCGATGTCTCTTACACAACTGATCACTAAATTTATTTACTAATGATGAACTTGCAGCTACAGGTGTATGTGGTCTATAAATACAAACTCTCAATGGCTGAAGGGTGTTTGTACCTTAATGGTACCTCTGAGACTTATGAGTTACGGATCAATCAAATAAAGTTGTTAATGTTTAGCAGAGATAAAAACTGTTTTCTACTGTGTCAGATCCCTCCCTGTTACAAAAAAACAGAACTTCATAATTATATAACAGACACTGTTAGAAATCAATGTGTATTTTACAATGAGACAGTGTAATTCTCCAGTGTTTTATCACCAGAGATAATGTATAGTGGTTTTTTAGAAGAAAGGAAAAGATAAGACACAGTTCCTTTAAAAATAGAATTTAAGTCGTTGCTCTTGTATGTTTCCTAATTTAAATAATGTGTAGTGTACTTCTGTGTGAATTTGTCAGATCTGATTTGTCATCAGAACACAACCTGTTCTGGTGGGTACCAGTAAAGCTTGTTGCGTGAAAACAAAGGTAGCTTTTCCTATTTCTTAAAGACATAACTTCCCGACGGTGTTCATCTGCTGGATATACTTTTTTAGGCCTGCCACTTCTAATTTTTCTCCTCCACTTGAGTGGTTTCCTCAATTTTGTTCTGGACACACTGCACACCATGAGATTTCGTACACTAGCTCTCTGAGGATCACCTTCTTGGTACAAAAATACTATTTTATGCCTGTCAAACTGTGTTAACTTTGGCATTTTTCATAGATTCAAGCAAAGAATGCCGAACAAATGTGTGTTTGTCACAGGCTGCTAGTCACAAAGTGCCGAAAGACACAATTCAGAATTGGTTCTTTGCCAATTTGTTGAACCAGTGTTGTCTAGACACAACACTGGTTCATCCTTTGAGTTAAGTATCTCTTTTTTATGCTTGAATGATTCATAGGTCAATGTTCAGTGACTAAACAAACAAACCAAAAACCTTCCTCTGAAAAGTATTAGTTACAAGGACCCGACTGAAAGTGAGGGGAAAAAGAAGCCCACGTCCAAATAAAAACTTTGAAAGAGCTTCAGAAAGCTGGGAAAAGAATTACTCCTCAACATCACTTTAAAAAAAATTACAACAAACTCTCAAAGTATAAAGAAATGAGGTGTACTTCATGACTTTTGCATTTCACTGTAAATAAAAGTACCAGTTATAATAATATGTTAACTTTCTATTCTTACAAAGAGCAGGAACAATGTCATGTGCTAACATTACAAAGTCAACAAGTCATAACTTATAAAAACAATATAAAAATGTTAACACCTTTGTAAACATGAGGCATCTGCTCATTCATCCACCCAACAAATCCCTAAATTAGACAGCTACTCTGTTTGTCATATACTGATTTGTGGTAAGCAGACAATGACATAACTTGGACAAGGTGCTTTGAGCACAATCTCTGAATTAGCAGGACAAAAATGGCGCATCCCAGTTTCATTGGCCATACAGACTGGCAAACAGACTTACTTCATCTGCCAAATCCCTAAATTAACACCTTTTTGGTGAGAAAGCTCAATTTGGAACACATCACACCAACACCACAGCTGGCATTCAAGGGTAAAATTAATTACTTCAGATACATGTGCTTCCTCTCAAAGTGGCAGACTTATTTGCATTGAGGAACATTCAGCAGAAGTAATCGATGCACACACAAAATACGGCCACCCAATGACCCCGGCCCCGTCTCAAAGTCCCTCCCCATCCCCAAAGCCCTGACGGCTCAGCCATGCATGGAGGAACAAACACAGGTAGCGAGAGCAAATCAGACTGCAACAAAACACAGAAACATGAATGGGAAGCATTACAATGACAGGCTGGATGCAGGACAATGGGCCCGCCATTAAACAAACGGCAAATCCCAGGATGGGCTGCGGGAGTATGATACAGATTACAGGCACCTAGTCCCTGCTTGGGGAACAGGGGAGAGGGAGAAAAAAGGACACAATATTGCAATCTGACAGCTGACGTCTTCATATAAATGTATGAATTTACATTCCAATTAGAGGAAATTTACATCTTAATCACAGCGAGCAGTGTGTCGGTCCCTCGGTTAGTGTGTTGCTACGGTAATGAGGTGGGATGCTGCTGTGCTCTCTCATCCAGACAGTGATCTGTCAGCAGACGACACCTCCCTGTTATGAGGGAGCTGCACCCTTAAATGTAACCGCCACCACAATCCAGTAATATTCGCTGAAATCTGTCTTAAATACCAACAAGGTGTGAGCTGCCACCCGAGCATAATGTGCCAAATATGGAGTTTGAAAAACATCAAACACATCTTAAATACAGTGCACTGAACCAGGAGTGTCTTTAACTGTCACTCAAGTGACAAGCTTTCAGTACTCTGTGGCATTCCATTTCAAATTTCCATACTAATAATGGGTATATTATCTTTAATGGTTTGACTTTGTTTTATGGCATTTGAAATGGATGGTGAAGCCATCTGTGGAATTACTCAAACATACAGTATTATGTCATCAGATCACATGCTTTGGCTCTAATGAAAGCAATGTGAACAGGTGAGATGGAACAATTGCGAATATATAGTCAATATCATTTCGGTCATCTTTTACATGAATGTAAATCACAGCATCCAGCACACACAAAAACTCAACGAAATGACACTATGAGTTCTCAAACAGCATGCATAACTTCGTAATGAGGGGGGAAAAGCCAGCCTGCAAAAATAGTAGTGGGGAAGCAGTCAAATCCTCTTTTAAAAAAAGGACTTTCCTGAGGACTTGAGGACTCTTCTTGTGGTTTCATTTAATTAGCAGGCAAGCGCCACTGGTTTGAGGTTGCAGATTCAACTTCTGCACAAAAATTGCACTTCTGATGTCAAATTTAGCAAGATCAGAAAAGGGTTGATTAAATTACACTCCAACATTTTTGGAAAATGCTTTAATCCAGTGAAATCATGTACAGGAACGCTGACTGCTGACAATGCAGTCAGGGAGCACAGATTAGCTACCACCAAATAGAAGACCACATAAATCAGTTTAACACAGTCCTTTGCCAGCTTCACGCTTGACTTTAATACAAGGAAGTACGAACAAAAAAATTGGGGGGAAATGAGGCATGGCTTCTTTATCACCTACCTCGTAGCCAATCAGACCCCTCCTGCCAGAGACATTGCTCTAATGGCTGATATCTATGGAAGCAGCCTATTACTGAATACTGCCTGTAATTAAGACAAGTCAGATTACACCGAGCCAGTGCATCTCCTCTGATATGTAGGCTGCCATTAAGGTCTGAATTGGTAATGCACTTGTCCGTCGCATTCAAAAAAGGAAAAAGGCCCATGTGGAAGGGGGGCAAAAATCGACTGTAAAATATTGCGTGTCTACGGTAAGTGCTGAACGCATCCTCAAACATTACATGGGGTGATATGTGGGGCGTGGCTGGGATTTCACTTTAGCCTGCAGGCTGTTTAAAAAGGATGCCAGTAAGCCGCACACAACCCCTTTGGGTTGCAGATTGATTCCCACAGCAGTGCTACTTTGCCTGAGCACTTTTGTCCAGGCATCCAAATTAGATCGTCTCATCTTTTTGGGGGGATGTGTGAGTCTGTGTGTGTAAGTGAAATGAGGTTCGGCAGTTGAGTTTAGCTTGAATGTTCGCCATGATTACAACTTCTTAAAACAGGCAGCAGCTTATAAGGTGCCAGGTCGACTTTGTGTCTGGAAGTAAATGAGGTGAGACAAGTGAATGCGAACGCTGTTAAGTTGGAACCAAGGTCATGAATGTAGAAAGACGACAATCTTAAAAAGCTGACTATGATTATAAAGAGGACTAGAGTACGGAAGCCTCCCACAAAAGAAACAGTGAATGAGAGGGACACAGAAGGAGGGACAGCGAGTGAGTATGAGAAGGAAAAGCACTTCTTTTTCTACACAGAGTGACTCTGCTAACACTTTATCTACTCGAATATTCACCACTACACTTGCTTTGATGCACTATTCCTGACTCATCCGAGCATGCAAACCCTCCTCTCGACACACACACTCTTCATCATAAAAATTTCCCTGCCTGTTAATATCTGTGCAAGTCTCCATGCCTCCACACACACAAACACATACTAAGATGTAAAAAAAATTCACTGTACTGATTTTGATTATAATTTTGCATTGCATACCTGCCTCCTTACATGTCCTCTGTTGATTCAGAAAGCTCAAACGATGACTTTGTTTTTAAGAATATGCATTAAAGGAAACTGTGGACTTTGATGTTTATATAGATAAGGACATCGTGTATGATCTTTCCCCTTGTTGAAGGGAACAAGGTATTACTCATATGACTAAATGAAGTCACTGAGTAGGTGAAAAATGTATTATTTATTACAAAGTCCAAAAATATTGGCAATTATATCTTAGTGTACAAACAATCAAAAAGAAAAAAAACCTTTTGGACTTTCCAATTAAATTGAGGCGCTTGAGTTTCTTGCTTTTAATCTAAAAAGTTTCATTACAAGTACTGAAACACAGTTTTCATGAAAACTAAATCAGTATTTTAAACACTGTATAGTCCATGTACACATAAATCTAATGAAAGACTAAATTTAAGCACACCAATACATATATACACTCACACCCATTCGCAGAGGGTGACAAAGCAAGTGTACGGTACATGACACCCCCATTCAAATATTCTGTGTAAGTGAGCATACAACATCAGACCATCAGATCACTTCACTCTCCAAACATGAAGCCTTTAATAGATGTGGAACTGGATCTTTTCACACCACTGAGTCGCAACTCACACAGAAGAACAGCAGGCACAGGATGGCAGTGCAAAAAGAAAACAGAAACAAAAAAAACCCTAATAATAATAATAAATAAATAAAACAATGAAGCAAATTCCAGACAGAAAAAAATAAATAAATAATACACACACACACACATATATATATATATATATATATATATATATATATATATATATATATATATATATATATATATATATGTACTTGTGGCACAGGGATCAAGCAGAAGTGTATTACATTCGATTAGATTCAGACAAATGTTTGCAGACTTGACAGAAAACACACTTGTCTGAAGAGGGGAGAAAAGATTCATAAGAATCCTCAGACTAACATATGGAGTAACCTTTGTGGCCTTCCGGGACTTAGGGGTGGTGGTATGGTTACGCGGGGGGGTCTAACGCTCCAAGGACTGTAGGCACGCTAGGGAGAGGTGAGCTGTCACCCCCCATTATGATCACTGCCTGTACCCATAAAGGGGGAGGGCTAGGAAGAGAGCAGGCAAAAAAAAAACAAAACAAAAAAAAAAACTGGTTCCTCTCTAACCGCCATCTAGAGCCATCCCTGGGCCTCAGAACCCTCGGACTACAACTGCCTCCTGGGAAACACTTGCACGCAAGTCCTTCTCATCCCTGGCTAGCGGTGGGGCATAATGTGTGCATGTGGGCAAAAGGAGGGGTTTGTGTGTGCTTAGTTGGGCTGTGTAAGCAGAATGTATGGATTTTGCGTAACAAAAGGAGACAACTGTGCATGTTTTCATAATTGGTTCAGAGTAAGAGAATACACTGTTATTCAGTTTGCCAAAAAACAGAGATGCAGAGAAATATAGTGCATTATGAAGCAACTCTCTTTCATTAAATGTAAACAGTAATTCAAGGGCTCAGTGTAATAAGAGTCCCAGTAGAAACACATTTGACAATCAGTAACTGACATAATTTGTATTTCTTAAAATATCTGGGATGCAGTGCAGGAAAATAAACCTGAAGCACAAATAAAACAAACAAAATGTTCATGTTTATTATAGTGCAATATTATGTGCTAGTGGACGAGTAGCTTGCCTCAGATTTGACCTTTTGCTGCCTTTTGTGTAAGTTTGGGTGAGCGCTGCTTCTGTGCATTCTGTTCCCCAGATCCCACTCCTAACACCCCTGTCACTCATCATCACTCATCATTGTTAGGGACAAAAGGAAAGTTTGGTTAAGCCACACACTGGAGTGCTCTCCCACCCAGTGTCCACCCCCCACCCTCACACGTTCATGTATGTGTGTTAACACACATACAATCACACACACAGATGTGCACAGATTTCATTTTTATTTTTACAAAATAAATATAAAACCTCTGAGTCACACATGCTGTCTAACTCACAAATAGGGTCGCAAACTTTTCAGCGAAGCATCATCACCTTGCCCTCTAACTTTTCTTTTGAACTGCAAGCTGTCCTTCGAATGGCCCTCTGACTCATCTACTGTGTATAATTAAAGTCTATTCAGGGCTCTATACATGCCCTAACTATCCTCCATCATCTGACTGAGCCTTTCAATGGCCACCTGTGAACTCTGAAGGACAGGGACACTTGCCCTCGTAAAATTCATGAGCACCACTACATTCAGCAGCCGGCTAACTTCACTCAATGGCCAACACCACTTTAAACAACTCTGTGTTGACTGTTGGGTGAATCCTTTTTAAATGCAACCATATTCACAGTAGCAAGGGTTAAGTAGCTCCCATGATTAGCTGAAACAAATGCCTGTATAGTGTGCTTGGGGAAGGAAAAAGAAAGAGGATCAAGAGATCCAATTTGTTTTTGTCATTGAGGGATTGCAGACAGTGAAAGTAATTTGAAAAAAAGGCTAAGTGTCCAACTGATCTGGTATTTCTAAGCCTACTACTTTGTGATGCAAACAAATTAATGAGTAAATGATGTAAGCACATTCTTTATGTCCAGAATCTAGAAATGATGGATTTCTAATACCAAGACTGTTGGAGTAAGAATGGGAAAACGAGCTTTTAAAAAATGTTGACGTTCGAAGAACAACATGATTAAGGGACCAAGTTTCTGCTACTGTATTACTATAGTTATTGCACAATAGCACAGATATATAAGGCTGACTGCAAATCTTTGAGATTTCACCTGACTGAACAATATGGAATCTTAACACAAGGCCACGTCACTACCATTAGTAATGATGTTTTGAGAAAATTTTAGCGACAAAATGAGATGTGTGACCAAAAAGAAGCCAGAAAATGGGTGAAGAATGACATCTTCAATGTAAAATACATTTTGAATTCATCATTTGTTATCATTGAATGGCATAAATGCGCAAACTGTTTGCTTGTCAAACTATTTCACAGGAAGACTAAACTGTTAACAAACTTCAAATTACCTGAAAATTAAAGGAGTGAGTCTCTGGGTTTTCAAATGTATTAATATTAAAACAGCATAGCACTACATCGGCACTGAGTGGACACATAGACACACTCCTCCTCCTGACCCCCCAGGACACTGAGCGGTGAGAGTGTGGGAAAGTTATTTTTAGGACCCATGCAGACTGCCTTCCTGAGTTTGATGCTCCTGCTCCGGATCAACATTCCACCTTTGAACCACACCGACCATAGAGCCGTTTGTGCTCATGATGGCAATTTTAACGTTCTCGGCGGACCAACAGCAGGAAGGACACCATTTCATTTAAAATGAGAAAGCCACTGCCTTTTGCATTTTTTTGTCCAACGATAATCATGGCAACAGTCTTTCTGTGCAAGTTTAGAAAGAACACGTTTTGAATGCAGAACATCTGTAATATTAAGTGTTTATATCTGGATTAATGTGTTTGAAAGTTCTGAAAGTACAAATTACCAAAATGTACCTCTTTTCAATTTTACATGCAAATTTTAAAACATACCCATTGCAGTTATTTATTCAGAGGTCTCTGAAATTAACCACTGAACATTTTTTATGCTGCTGGATGTATGTTTGTTTGGGGGGGTTTGTTGTTGTATTTTTTAAAATCAGGATTGTGCCTGACTATGAGGAAAAGGAATATCAGAATTTACAGTGGCAAACTTGACACTCTTGCAAAGAGTTTTTAAGACTTGCACGGAAAGTGCATAAACCTAAGGCAAAATTAGACACAGTCTTTAAAAAGATAGGAAATAACAAAAAATAAATAAAAATGAAGAAGCCAAATATACAGTGAGACTTAGTTTATAAGCACCAGAGGGCCTATAGTTCTCCAGTCACTACCATTATGTTAATACGAGCCGTTTTTGAACAGGCTTACACATACCCTATAGTGCCACAAGACCCCATGGATGCGGGGTGGCATACACGTTATAGCCTTTTTCCCTTTCTCTAATGGGAGCTGAAGACAACTAGGGCTACTTTAATCAGGTCTGAGTCCAATGTGGCCAGTCTAGTCTGATGGGGGCTGAGTGGTCCATGGACCATGTTAAGGGTTCACTGCTCACTGATGAAACAGCTTCACTTCCAGGATGAGTTCAAGCAGACCACACTCTTACTCAATCTGGCAGGAGGAGCACATATGCCCTGTTTTGTTTTGCTTTAATACTGTCTGTTTGAAAGAAAAGTTTCGGCGTTTTGTTGATATGGTATGGAGGGCAGCACATTTGGCTGCCCCAAATATTCTCGCACTGAGCTTTGACTTGGCTACAACAAACACAACTGCTACTGCTTTTTCTCCCTAGGTGCTGGACAATGAAAAAAAAATGCTCATTTGGACTGTTTTAACCAGTGTCCTTAGTGATTTTCTGAACCTTGACCTTGCTTGCACAAGCACATCTTTAATAGCTTGGCTACAGTGACTTCACAGCAGACCACATATAGCACTACAGGGAGTAACATTTCCACTCCCACACATAAAACTCTGCTGATTTGTTGTGGCATTAGTGGAGTGGATTTGGTTGTAGGTTTGCGCTTGTCTTAATTAACACATTTATCAAAGGTCGCTATTTAAGAAATACATAAACTTGTGCAGACAACCTGAATCGCATGGATGTCAAGTGCACACAAAAACAAACAACCCCCCACACCTCTGAGGAAAAAAAAAACTTGCACATTTTTGCAATCCACACACACCCAAGACTCAGCACAGCCACGGTATGAGCTAGGCTTTTCAAAGACACATGCACATTTGCAGAATAGATAAAAACTCTGCTAAATAATAGATAACAATCTGATGTATGTTGAGAATATTGTTCAGCTGAGGGGTGCGATGGCGTGCCACTGACTGGCCTGCACCAAATTGTCTCTCTCGTTTTCATACACGCACAAACCATAAGCACACCTCATTCCCAAATGCAACAGAGGTTGATGTGCACCAAGGGAGGAAGTATAAATAATTCAACTGAAATATTATTCCAAAGGTACCATTCCCATCTGATCGTGATTCCCAAGCCACATGTGGGAATCACAAGCAGGTGTATGGAGTTTTCAGTGTCATTAATAGGTTCAGGAAATCCTGTAAGCCCACTGTTTCAGATTTCTTTTCTTATCCGACGAACCGTCATTATGATCTGCTATTGGAAGTAAATATTAAATGACTGGGTTCAGCTCTTTCTCCATTTCTGTTCTTCTCAGCATTGGCTTTTCTCTGATCTTTAACACTGGGCATTATTGGAGACTTGGGGAGTCTTATATACGATTAGGCATCGAATACAAACAACCATATAAACAAATGTAAAAACAAGGCCCTGAAGCTTGTTCTCTGTCGAATTCATTATGTATTTTACAATTCTTTCTTTCCGTCCCTTTTAGACGGTTTGGTGCCTCTGAGGAAAAGCCCTCATTTTAATTAGACCTGACCTGAGAATCACTTAACTGCTCCTCTCCGCTCATGCCTTCCCCCTCCTCTCCAAGTCTTCGCTCTGTTCCTCACATAGGTCCATTAACACCCTTCCCTTGGCACCCACAGGCTTCAACAGGGGGCAGACGCAGGCGTTGTCTTAAAGACGTTTTGAGGACATGCCAAGAAACATTAACCTTCTCTATACACCTCCCTCGGACTCTTTCAGTTTGTCTTCCCGTTCTTCTCAAGTCTTATTCTTTTCATCACTATCATTATCCTCTTAATATTATTTTCTGCTATCTTGTGGCTTTCCTCCAACGCACGTAAAAGTTAACTACTCACGTTCATGTCATGTGGGATGGAAGGTTTTTGGACAACTTGAGAAGTTTTTGGGAGAGAGGAGTTGGTAGTGTCAGAGGTAAATATATAATATAGTGTAAAAAAAGTTCAAATATGGTAGACTCTGCATTTTTAATAGCATTTATATATGGAGATTTAAATAATAGAAAAATCAAATTAAAAATAGATTTAGAGCAGTTCTAACAAGCTTGAAAGTCAATATTTGGTATGACCACATCCATCAACGCAGCTTGAATTCTCTTAGACAAGCTTTTTCTTTAAGTAGTCTTCAGGAATTGTTCTTCAGGCTTCTTGAAGGACATTCAAAACCTCCAACACCAGTGGCTGAAGGGCAGTCCCACACATAACCGAGCCTCCACCATGTTTTACAAACAGCTGTAGTCACTCCATGTTCTTCCTCTATCCTGAACTCCTTTACACATAATGACCACAGAAGTCTTTGCTGCATTTTTTGCCATTTCTCAAGGACACGACTTTCAGATACTGTTCGACTGCTGTAGATTTTTTAAATGTATTTTTTGGTCTGCTAGCTCTGTTGTTGTCCACTTGTCCAGTTTCCCCAGATTTTTTAAAGGCACACTGCACACCATGCTGAGATATGTCATTTTCAGCTACTAGCTCTTAGAACTTCACCTTGTTGGTGAAAAAATATTATTTCATATGTGTCAAACGATTTTATCTTTGGAATTTTTTGTTGATTCAGCTAAAAAAAATGGAAACAAATGAAATGTTGACAGGCTGCTAGTAACAATGTGACAAAAGATACAATTTAAAATTAGTTCTTTGACAAGTTGTCTGTCATGTACGGACAAAACACTGTTTCATCCTTCTAGTTAGGTTCCTTTTTGATGCTTGAATAAGTCATAGGTCGACATTAAGAGGCTGAATGAAAAGTATTTGTGCTGAAAATAAGTGAAAAAGCAACCAAAGTCCAAAGAAAATCTGAAGCTATCATGTTTTTATTTAATTTAATAACTGTACAGTACTCTGTTTATAGTAACCATTATCCTTAATGTAAATATGTAAGAAAAATTGTGTATGTTTCTGTTCTGTGTCCCGTGTACTGTTTGTTGTATGTGTCTTTCTGGCTGCTGTTACAACCAAATTTCCCCTTGTGGGACAATTAAAGGATTATTCTACTCTATTCTATTCTATTCTATTCTATTATCCTTCAAAGTAAATAGCAGAAATTAATATTAACTGTACCTTGATAGGTGACAGAAATGGTTAAGCCATTTCTAGTTGACCCTGAGGCTGGTTTGGACTGACACCTCAAAAAAGTGGTGTCATACAATTGAACCAGGATGTGCAATATAATTACAGTAAGAAACTGTGATGTAATCCCTATATTTTATATGACCTTTGTCATCATGTGTCATCCTTTCTTCACCAGCTTCCTTTCACTGACTCCTTTCTCTTTATAATAATGCAAAATACTCTAAAAATATAACAGTTCTCAATGACACGAAACTTTTCCTATGTATACACTACACAGCGATAGCAAATGACTTGTCAGAGCAACAGACATCTCCGCATAGCATCTCTAATAGAGGACTAATTTGACATAAATCCTTGTCTTATGGCGTATTTGACCCCGTGACCTACCCCTGGCACCCCAGTACCCCACGGGCACACTGCCTATCAGTTTAAAGGGTCAAACAAAGGTAAAGAGAATGTAATTGCGTACTATCTACATTCTTCAGGGCTTCATCCTTAAAGCATCTTCCCTTGTGAAACCACTGACAGAAGCCTGTATTAGCTGAGTGGCTGGGAAAATTCTCACACACATTGCGTGTTTTCAGAAAGTGTCTAACAATTAAGGCGTGTTCGCATTTCCCAATACATATTTGCTTGTGCCATTGCATGAATGTCAATATCTGTATGTGTGTGAGAGCAAGTATTGTTTGTATATGTCTCTCTGAGTATGTGTTAATCTCTTAAACACCTAACACTCCTCTACCTGCTCAGACAGGGCCACGGGTTAATTCTGGCTTCAGGCGTCGTGGCTAATAACTGCTCATCAACCGCAGCTTGAACTCTGAGAAACATCATGAGCTATCGTGGTGACCTTAAAAAATGAACCAACAGAATATTATTTGCTAAAACCAAAACCCACCATTTAAAAAATATATTCAAAACTAATAAATACAAGATCACTTTCTTATAAATAATGCCTGCACTCTGTGAGCTGGCAAACAAACACTTTCCGCGTTCCAGAAATGTTAGGGGATATAAACATGAGTCAAACAGCAGTTAAGAAATTAGTTACCAGGACAAATCTATGTGTGGCTGGGGAGACATGCAGCTGCCTGACCGAGCTGGTGAGAAGGTAGCACTGTCAATCATCTGTCACTTTCCACCACCGCATCGCAAATTAATCCAGATAGATGATAAATAGAAAGCTGCTGCATTCAGTGCCTTTCATATATGGAAAATGAGTCAACAGTTGAAAAAGGTACATAGCAACATGGATCTGTTGAAGACTGAGCAGTAGAGAAAATGTTGTATTACGTGGCTCCAGGCAGAAGAGTTGTAGCATGAGTAAATGAGGTGATTAGCAGGGATGGTGTGGGCTGTCACACGTCAGACACCGGGCTTAAAATCCAGTCACCATCTTATGTGTCAATCAGCGGCCCACCGAGGCAGTTAACCAATAGGTCAAACACAGTATACACTGAGCAATGTATGTTTGAGATGCACACCAGTAGACATATATACCCATACTCTGCAACAGTGAAGGAAGAGCACGTGCATTCATACCTTTGTGACATTTCTAACTCAGATGATGTACAAATTAATGACAGCGAATCACAATGCCAGAGAACACAACACAAAGCACATAATAGGGCATTACAATGACTAATATGTGATTTGGCTGATTTGATGCATGACTGGTGATACGATGTTCTCTGGAAAATTCCCTAACATATAGCAATGTCTCATAGGACTGTGATTGACATTTTATATTAAGTATGATCTTGTGTCAACAAGTGCATCCATTTTACAATCCTTAAAAAAATCATAGGTGGATATTGCAGAAGTTTTAAGCATATGTTATAAAGACACCGATATGGAAACGATATATATAAATCTTATAAAGTTTGTATCTGTCTTGTGTGAAACTTATATGAAAAGCATACAAGAGTGAAAACAGATATAAGATCCCTTGAAAAATTATATAAATGAAACTTGTATGTTTTGGATACTTCCTAAATGAATATATGAAAGTAATGAGAAAGTGGCCACTTTCATGAGTGAATCATATAAGCCTGATATGATTCACTATATTAAGTAAGCCAAATCTTATGCAAGTCTTTTATAAGTTTTTACTATTTCTTTTCCATATGGGCAGCGCAAGAGTATGACTCCCACTCAGCAAAAAACTTCAATAAAGCTCCTTAAACAAGAAAGGCAGACAAAGCTTGGTCTTAACAATGTGCTGCTGGAATATATGACAGGGGATCCAGGCCCCACAGAGCCACTGGGATTCTCTAGGCCTCTGAACTCCTGGCCTGCCCAATACAGAGCCTAATTAAAAGACCATTTAGGATAACTACCTTGACTTTTACAAACCTAATAAATCACTGGAGTGGTATGTTGGGGAAATCAGAGAAAGGAGGAGGGATTGGGTCAGACAGAAGAAAGGGTTGGAAGGGCAGTTAAGGCGGGCAAAAAAAATGAGAAAGGATTGACCATAAGATGGAGGGAAGTTTGGGGGTGGCACAGGCATTTCTCTCCTCCCCTACAAATCCTGGCTGAAACAATAGGAGTCACTAAGAGCCATGGACCACAGGGTGTGATAAGGTAATGATAATGTAATGAGGACCAATCATGAGGCTGAGCTAAGAGGAGGGCCCCTTAATTTCTCTCTGGAGTGGCAGCTCAGTGACAGACTGATTGCTCTGCCCGAGAGTGATCGTGCCAAAGAGAAAGAGTATGATCAATCATACATCAAAATGAATGAAGAAAGAGGAAGCCCATACAATCACCTAGGTACACACAGTAAAATAAAATGCAATCCAAGAAAACATTTCCACTCTAAATTCTACATAATTTCTATTATTGATGCCACAGTGGTTGTTGGTATAGGTGGTGTATTGCACTTCATTACATCATTTTGCTCTCTTGTGTATATAATATACTGGATAAAATGTTAGAAACATTCACTAATACTCTAATTAATTTTAAGTCACACATGCAAATGCACTAATGGGTCTTTAGATGTCACACTGGAATTTCAAGCTATCTTACATATTAAGGTAATGTTGCTCCTTATTAGAGTAAGCACGTAATCTGAGAGCTTCTCTTTCTCGCTGCAAACCCTGTTTGTTGCTGTTGCCTCATTCTTGTGGCTGAAAAACAAAAGTACTGAGTGCTAAACTAATGCAGGGTCACATCCTTGGATCAGAGTCATGGCTGGTAACAAATTAATGCAATCCCAACATAAAAACATAGAAAACTACATAATTAACTGTCATAAGCAGCAGAAGCAGTATTATGTATTTATGACTATAGATGGATTTTTCTCACTTTGTTGCCTCTTGGCATTACACTCAAATAACTATGGTAGCAACAGAGTGTAATCAATAGCTTCTCCTTTGATTTTGTCACCCAATAGCAGACAAAAGTAAACAAAGGTTGGCAGAGCTTCGCCTACGTGAGAGAGTTCTCATCTGCACGAAGCAAATGTAATCTTTCTTAATAAATAATTACTTTGTATCGACATCGCTTTTGGTTTTAGGTTAATGGCTACAAGGCAAGTTACAAATAAAATAGACCAGGGAGGTAAAATCAGAGCAACTAAAAATTTAAACATTTTTTTAAAAAAGAAAGAAAAACAAAAAAAAAAAGGTTCAGGGTGTAACCCTTGGAATACTGTCTTTTTAATGAATAGATCCTGGTTATGCTGAGTACCTTTGACAACATACCTCAATACTGAACTGTTTTCTCTTGAGCTTAAAAGCCAGGTCCTTGTGGTCAGGGAGTTGGCTCGCCAGGCAGTTCAGGTAAGGTACTTGGCGTACGTGTAGCAGGCCTGTGAAAGGAAGAGGGAGCAGATTAAACCTGAAATACCACACAAAGTAAGAGCTTCCTTTACTTCTTCCTGCCTTACTACTTCATTTATTACAGAACATGTGTATTTTATTTGACTGTGCCAACAGAAAACCCCATTGTGTTTCTCACACGTGCCATTTTTTTATATAAACATAAAATAAGTGACAGCATTTTACAGATTTACTGAGTTACTACCAACTAGCAAGAAATTAACCTTCATTATTATGCTCAATACCCCTATTTTGGAAGAATGCTGTTCCCCTGCACCTTTCAAGGTAACATTTTAGTATGTAGGCAGTAGCTGTATGAGAAGAGCTAATAAAAAATTGCTAGTGACCCCACGTTGACCTCAGCAAAAACTAATATTAAGTTTGATAAATCCATTCGTAAATGCAAGTCTTCATGTCTTTACAGTATTTTAGTAACAGATTATATTTTTGAATGTTTCAAAGTTTTGCAATGGCTTTCAAATGTCTAACTGATCATTATAAGGTGAAGGATTTTTTAAAGTTTGTTTTGAAAATTTGCATCTGTACAAGAGGATTAAATTTAAGGCACAAATTAATTGTAAAATTACTAACAACTAAATCTGCAATAGAATATACTGAGTAAATGTCATTGGCAGACAGAAATGAAGAAGTATTTTGTTCACATATCTGCATGTTACACTTTTCCTATGATTTGGAGTATGAGCGAATGAAAATTTGCCAACTTACACTGGGACATACTAGAACAATAAGGACACAAGACAAAAACGCAAGCTACGGATTCTTACAAAGTTTTGGTGGATTTTTTCCCCCCACTCTTAGTCCTCAATTCATTCACCCCAGTTTTCTTAAAACTGGTTACATACTGTAAAAGTAGGGAGGTATAAATACGTGTGAGAGAGAAAAGGAGTGATCGAGGGAGTAATGGAGAAAGGAAGACAGACATAAAAAGTGGGGGATGGTGGGTTCTCTCCTCTGTGCACTTGGGTGATTTCCCCTTGCCTGATTTGCAGTGACAGGCTTCCCAGCATGCTTTGAGCAGCCCTCAACTGCTGCCGCAAACACGCACGCGCCTCCGCACGCACACTCTCACACTCGTACCAGATGCGTTTGCACTCATGAACACACATCAAAACAATTGTACACGTAAATGTATTTCATAACCCAACCAGAGATTCTCTGGCTGGTTGAACAGGGCAAACATATATTTGAACAAGGTGTGCAAACAATATTAACTGCAAATTAAAAAGAACGTTCTGTTTTGTTTTTGCAAAACAAAATCATTAAAAAAAAATTATACATCCTCACACTCATGTTGCATGAGCTGAAAAGCCACCTGCCCTCACAATGCAGAGGAATGTGATCACTGCTGGGATGTGTGATCTAAATAAAACATGCTGTTGGATGAAAACAAAATCTGCCATTGAATGTTTTCAATCTCATCCCTTCATCTGTCACAACTAGGGCCGTCTAACACGAGGGGGGGTGGAGGGGGGGTCAGAGGAAAAGCGCAAGAGTGAGTGGGAGAGTTCGAGAGGCACTGCTAAAAATACCCAACTCGCTTAAACTGACCTTTATGCGTGGAGGGTGTGATAGAGTGACTGAAAAGAGGAAAACATGCTGGAGAAAGAGGGAAAGATGAAACTGTACAGAAAAAGTGATGGTGAGGACGAGGAACGCAAACACAAACTACGGTGCCTGCCCTCCCTTCGTGTTTCCTTATTTCTTTCTCTCCGAGTGTCCCTTACCAGTGTCCTTTCCCCTACTGAAAGCCTTGCCCTCCATTTATTAGCAGAGCATGCTGGCCACGGAGACATTGACCGAGGGATAGAGCGATAGAGGCAGAGAGGAAGAGAGAGTGATGGTGAGAATATCGATTCCCCAGTGTTGGTCTGCTCTGCTCCAGAGCCTCAGGGGTATGGGACTGGGGATGAGAGTGGGCGAGGCGAGAGGGAGAGAGGCTCTGCTGGAGGGGGGAGGCAGGGATGGAGGGTGGGGGCAGTGGGTGCGAGGGAGAGGGGGTACAGCGTGGCAGCTGAATCCCCCCCGGCCTGTCTACTGAGGAGCACGTCTGATTGAGCAGCAGCACACTAACGCGCACTGACAGTCTGGCCTGCAAGGGGGCTGCCCTGCCTCCATCCACAGCCCAGCCTCAGCCTTAATGCACTGCCTGTATGTATGTGTGTGTATTTGATGGAAAAGAGACAGAAAGATAAGCGTGTGTGTTCTTACCATGGTAGTCTTTGTAGAGAGGGTTGGTCTCTCTCTCAGAGCCTTTGAATGATTCCAAGGCTATGGCATTGTCACATAGCCTGGTAATGTTGCCCATTAGAGCCCGGTCCTGTAGGACAGAGACAGACCAAGATTGAGGGAGGGAGGGAGGGAGGGGGAAAGACACACAGAACATTAACAGGTAATTAAAAGCCTCCTGACGGGCCATCAGAGTTTCAATTAAATTAGGTCATCATTTCCTGTGACCAGGTCATTTCTGCCCATGGCTTATGTGAATGTGATGAGGGATAGAAGGGAAAGTGGTGATGGGGCAAACAAATGGAGATAAACCTTAAGTCATAGATTTGAAAAAAAAGAGAGAGAGAAAAGCATGGGAAAATGTGCCACACTGTAAATATTTTATTTCATCAAATGTTTCACGAAAAAGCTTATAGCTGGTGCACAAACTTAAACCTGCACCCAGCAGGGGAGGACTGGGGAGAAGTTTGAGAAGTAACATAGGCTTGGAGTGGATAGCTCCCCCTACTGGTTTGCTCAGTGACTTGACAATAAAGTGGACAAATTAGGGCTGAATACAGTAGAGAAAAAGAATGAGGAAGGAATATACAAAAGGGTGGAGGCAGAGGGTAAAAGAGTGAAAGGGAGGAAGAGAGAGGGACATTGGGACATAGGGGGAGAGGGAGTCCTGCATTATTAATCCCTTTGCCTCCTGAATCATTCACATCCTTCTCTCTGTGTTGGCTGCCACCGCCTAATGCAGTTTTCATGCCTTCATGTCTTTTCCCCACTCTTTCTTCTTCCTTTTCATTTTTGTCCTACTTTTAAAGTATGCATATCCTACCAGTCAGTACCACCAGCACTTACAGAGAATCTGAAGTCACTCGTGCAGCAATTACAGCCAATTCGAGAGTTTCGATACGCATTATTCAACACATTATTAAAAACACTAATGGCACAATATGACTCAGTATCTGAGTGATAGCCCATGAAAAACTTTATCTGTACAAATCTGTTTAGAGGATTATAACTCTTCTGTGTGCACATAAATAGATAGATTAGATTCCTTATCAAGGAGTGATTTCAAACTTTCCACATACAGCAGCTCAGTTTAATAGCAACAGGGCAGAATGAGGTCGGTAAGACACGCACATGCGCCTCAGCTTCTTGAGTTTTTAAAGCAATAAAAGAAATGCTCCCCTCTGCTGAATATAATTCTTTATATGTTATTTATAATTAATAAAGGGCTGTAACAAGACTCGTTTGAGTCCTGTAATTAAACTCTGTGCTACCTCAATAAATTCAGATTACATCAGTGCAAATCCCCTGAAACCCTCAGCTTCAGCGGATGACCACTGTCTGACAGGTCACAGAGAGGGCCCAATGTTCACCTTATGCTGCAACATTACAGCTATTGTTGTTTTCATTTGGCTGTTTGACTCAATGGCATACAACTAATGCCACTGAGTATACATGTCATTAACTATTAGACTGCAGAAATAGCAAGTAAACAATCTTATTAATATGATCCCAAATCAGTCTGAGTGAGTTAAAGATGACTTTCTGATGATCAAAAGTTGAACAAAATGAAATCCAATGAAATAAAGTCAGTAACAGGAGTTATTTTGCAACTGAAAAAACTGCTCTGCTCTTTGGAATTACAAGAATAGGCAAGTGTTATATTCATAGGTAAGACTGCAGCTTATATAAATGGTGTAGAGGCTATGTGGACATCTTTCTGGACGAGCTGCAATATTTACGTCAATCAGGACAACATGTTAGTCTGAGCACCAGGTGAGTATAGATGAGAGTATAAATGCATTATGGGGAAGACTGTGAACTTTACATTTGTGTGTGGGATGGGTGTGGTAGCAGGACCAAGTAAGATTGAGGGGAACCGGGCTAAGACAAGCTTAATTAATATTTCAGATGGGTTGTAGCACTGGGCTGCTGTGAGTAGGCTTTCAGTGAGTTGTTCAGCTTCCCAAGCTGCTCAATAATGTATTGAGTATTGTAGGCTAGCAGCGGTGGGCTAGCTGGCCAAGACAATAGAGCCTTGGCCAGGTAGCCCATTGCTACTAGTCTAGACAGTTTTCCAAAGGCCATAACTTCTCCATTATAACTATTTAAGAAATGCTCTGGCACAAAGAAACTCTTCTACCAAGTCAAACTAATTTCTGTTATCAGTTTGAAGTGAGTAGGTTTTACACACCACTGCCTTCAAATGATTAATCACTTTACTGAGTGAATGAAATTTACATTAATTGTATAACTAAATTATATAACTAATAATAAGGTCACATAGCCCTAATTACCTCTATGTTGGCTTAGTTACTGAACACCTGATTCAGTCCAAAATCTCCTCTCCTGTTCTTCCCCAACTCATTCACTTCTCTCCCCAGGGTGGAGGAGGGGGAGGGGACAGATTAAGGGTTTGGAAGCTTGGCCAGAGTGGGACAGGGGGACCGCTCCCACCACAGCTGACATCTGCTAGTTAGCCACTCTACCTTTTTTTGACTAGGCCAAGGCCGCTGTGCAGTGAGCACATATAGGCCTGGAGCCAGAGCAAGTTATGACAACACAGCTGTTCTGTAAGTTACTGACCTATATCTTTGTATAAAAGGCTCCGAAATAACAGTGTTTTCATGCTCTTGTGATTGAGTGAGTGAGTAAGAAAGTATGGTGTTACAGTAAAAGAGTGGGCAGGTTGAAACATTTTGGCAGAAAGTCTCAGATGGCTTTTCTGGTGAGTGTGCTTCTGTGGTTGACTGTCTGGGGGAGGGCTGTGGTTTGCCATATGCCTCAGCAGATGACTCCATCTTCACACTGAGAGGCCAGACTGGACACAGGCGCATGCACGTGGACTCCCCCCAATTGCCTAACCACACCACCCACCTCCTCCCAAGATTTACACTTACAACTCGCAACTGCAAGGACTAATATTAGTAAGATAATAAAATGCATACACAGGCTCACACTCTGCTTAAAACTCTAATTTTAAAAACAGCACCATAAACCCCCTCACAGATTCAAAGGCCTTTAAAATAAGTATGCAACTGACTGTGTTTGCTGCAAAAGCATGGCTTCCAGGAAGTGGCCTGAGTCATACCAAGGTGACACTGAACTACAGGGTCAGGAGGATGACACAGTACAAAAGACTTCATACTATGCACTCTACTAATAAAAAAGACATAATCAAATCAAGTTTAGAACATCCCACTGGAGGAAAGAGACACAAGAATAAATGTTTTTGCACGTCATAAAACTACCGACAAACCTCTTTCAAAAAGAGATTCTCAACTATGTTTAATTGTTTACACGTGTCAACCAGTGTTTTACCTGAATAAGATGAGAAGGAACAGTAACTACTGCAACTGACAGTGATGACCTCAGTAAGGCACGCAGTCCATAAAGAAAGGTAGTCAAAGCGTGGCTATGCATGGGGTCGTCGTGGCAACTCAGGTCATCATTCCACAAAGCTGACCCAAGAGAGTGAAGCCCAACACGCAAGATATTACGAGACATGGACTATAAGATAAAACAAAAACAAAAGAGAAAAAAAACAGGGTCAGAAATACAGAAAATATTCAAGAAAAAGCCATGCAAATGTGTTTTATTTTACAGTACAGTCGAATGCAATAACAATGCTTCTGAACATTATCTGAGAACCGCTTTTAAATGATTTCAGTAAGCTGCTGTGGCCTTGGGTAGTATTCCCAAACTTTGGAAGAGAGCGAATGGACAGTCTGCTTACCAGCACAGACAATCGGAACACAGTGCCCAAACGTGACTGGACACAACTGCCCAATCACAGAAGCCATCTGACACACGCACAATGGACCTGTCAGACAGGCTTCCAATATGGCCGCCACCCAGAAACTCCAGCACATTCTTGGCACCACAGCGATGCGCTGCAGCCAAGGGGGCCTGGGTAAGGGTGGAGTGCCTTCCCTTGAAACCCCCCCCACCTCACTACAAGAGATCAACGGTAACCCACTCTCATGGGCAAAGAAAAAAAGTGGCCAAACAGTGGTGGGATATATATATCACTGAAACTGAAAGAATGGAGGAGCCTGTCCAAAGTGTGAGAGTTTTTTAGCCTTTAGTACAATTGCCTTTTATTTGGGGTTTCGTAAGGATGGCTCCTAATTACTGAGGTGAGAGCCAAAAGTGATTAACAAAGTCTTGGCCTAAAATCTGCTCACTTTTTGCTTTTGTCCCCCAGTCTCTTCTCTTCTTTATCCCTCCCCCTCTATTATCTCAACCCTCCCGAAATCTCCTCTGCCCCACTCCCTCCTGCTTCCTCTCCCGACAACATGACCTAAGCTTCATTTGGGTCTGGAGCAGAATCACAGGGATCTTAGAAAAATAAACCCCATTGTTTCTGGGAGATTTTTTTATAGTCAACTCGTGTTGACTCATGTTATTCACCACCAGTGCTTCATTTCTATACCTTACTATGCTTAAATATGAGTTTAATGTGCGCTTCCCTTAAGTCACTTTCTTTGTTGAGCAGTCTCTTCAATCACAGGTTTTGTGGGACACAGAATTAGAAATTTATTTCTGATCCAGGAGATTTATTTTTCTCTTCTTTCTCTTTTTAAGTGCCCTTTCTCACTGTCCCTCTTCCCTTCTGTTTTTCTTTTCCTTCATCTTTCTTTCTCCCTTTCCTATCCCTCAGTCATGTCTGTCCCATCTTTAACAACTGAAAATAAAATAAAATAAATAATAACAACAAAGGTTGATCAAATGGACCAATACGGCAAGGCCGTGATGATCCATTTGGCAAAGTAAATCCATTGGGTATCCTTGTTGGTCTTCAGACAACAATTCTGACGGCTAAAGAACCAAATGGGACAGGCAAAAAAAAAGAAAAAGAAAAGAAATTTATTTCTATGTGCAGCCCAGCAGGGGGGAGCTGTGGTAACATCAGTGTTGCTGTGGCAACATTAGCAAGGGAGGCCAAACTTAACTCCTATAGTTAAGCCTATAGAAAAATCAGGGAACAATGCCAATAAGGTCCAGCCAGAAGCCAACCATATAGACTACAACAAGCCTGGAACCCCGACCTAATCAGCCAGTGTTTGTGGAGGCTCACACAACTCACACAACTCAACGGAATCCACCAAAAACATGCACAGGGAGATTAATCAACATTGTAATCTGTTATTTACAATTTATATTAAACCATCACAATATGAGCAGTATCCCAAAAGCAGATAAACAAATCAACATAAAGATGCATACACACTATCATCCATACTGGCCTTTTTTCTGTGTGTGCCCATGTCGCCCTGTGCTAGTCTGCATTCCTGGGCTGTGCCAACAGCACATCGGGCGGCCACACTGCTTTAATGATGTCAGCAGTTAATCTGGTGTGTGATTGACAGCGCTTGGGGAGGGAAAGTGGGGGGTAGGGGAGGTAAATCTTGTGCGTGAGTGACAGGGGGGGAGAGGTGGCTCCAGGTGACAAGCAGAGGGGTCACAGAATGTAGGTGAATAAGGCATGCACATATGTGTGTGTTCATACATGCACATGCACGCACTGGATCACAAATAATAGAGTTTACATGCTTTTGTGTATGAACACTACTTATTAAGTATTGTTTTAAATTAACAGTAGGACATTTAATAAACAAGCATGGAAAGTGAGGTAGATAAGGCCACAAATGCTTCTGGCACTCTGAAGAGGACCGGTGATTATTCAGAAGATTTATGTCAAAGATAAGACACACAGCTGGGAACACACAGGTGAGGTCAACCTGAGCAGGTGAGAAAGAGGTAAACAGGCTCAAGCAGTGGTTCAAATGTGACAAAAAAGCTTGGGGGTCACAGATGCAGATCTAGTATCTCCCTCTGTGCTACTCCAGTGCTTGTAACAAACATTTATATGAACAATAGCTTGTAATTAAAAGTGAGCTTAAGACATGGTATTTGTAATCTGGTACAGTTTCAGAGTTCAGCATCGTTGCCATACGCTGAACATAAACTATAATGCACACGAAACATGGTTTAGGTCAGCGGTCCCCAACCTTTTTTGCGCCACGGACCGGTTTATGCCCGACAATATTTTCACGGACCGGCCTTTAAGGTGTCGCGGATAAATACAACAAAATAAAACTAGTACCGGTACCGAAAAAAAGAAAATTTATTCATAACACACGTGAAAAGACCCAGGAAAACCGAGTAAACGATAAAAACGATAACAAAATAACGCTGAAAACCAATAAAAACCCTGAAAACTATGCATTTCACACCTGAGCCTCAACTCTCGCGGCCCGGTACCAAACGACTCACAGAGGTCCGAGGCCCGGGGGTTGGGGACCGCTGGTTTAGGTTATATCACAGAGATTTGGATCACCCAGCACTGATAAGTGTTTCTTTGAACATTTTAAAGGCTGCAACTGGTTGAATGGGCAGAAAGGAGCAAATTTAAAACTGAAGGATCACCTGAAGTGGATCATATTTTTATTCAATTGTTTTGTTTACAGTTTTAGCCAAAAAATTTAACCCATAGAGTTACATCTTGCTATGTGTATTAGATGTTTTTGTTGAAGGGACGGGCTGCAATAATTGAAAATACAAACTGTAATTGCAAAATCATCCATTTTCAGACTCAAATGAAACAGATACAAAACAGATATAATACTGGTTCTTACCATGGGGGTAGACAAATCAAAGCCTTCTCTGTGTATGACCTCTTGAAGGGACTTCAGCAATGCAGAGTAAGACTCAATCATGCGACTGGAGAGAGCACAGGGTAGGGCAGAAAGAATGGGAACAGTGAAGCAGACACCCAGAAAGAGAACACAAAAGGGTTATTTAATATATGTAAATTGTCACTGAGACTATTTTGATAAAACTGGGCCAAGCCTATCACCGCAGTAGTTTAATCGTCTATGACTGCAGCATGTTCTTCCTGACTGTGCTTTTCTGTGGCCACTGAAGCAGACAGATGATCCATATCAAGAGATCCAATTAATTTATTTGGTTGATTAAATTACAACATGACTGGTTCTCTGTCAGCTCCCTGAGGATCTGATTGTGCCGAGACAGACAGATAGACAGATGAGACGCGCATATGCACAAACATACGCACAGCAAAGATGATACGTGAGAAGGACAGGAGAATTAATGGGTTGATATCTAAAATTAACAGGGAACAGCATTTTGGGTTTAATCAGGGGTAAGATGTGCACCACTGTCAAAGGGCATACAGTGTTATCAGAGCAACATTTAGCAACAATCAAGGGACTTCCGTGTGTCTATAGGATGGCCGACAGGAATGTTAACCCCATCTTTTTACACAAGGCCCTCCACTTAAGAACGCCCCACCATTGTAATGACCACTCTGTGGTAACTCACACTGGGCTGCTATGTCAGTTGTCAATTCGACCTGCAGGCTACAAAAGCTGATACACATAGATTGGTCACACGCCAATAGCCATGTATAAAGAACAGTAATACACACTCGTGTTGATTACACTTGGCCAAGTATATCCATGTACTCTATTTCAGTTATTCAACACAACAATGGTGCCTCCTGACCCCGCTGTGGCTAATGATAGAGCTGGCTTGGTGAAAGAGGGACACCTACCCTCCACGGCCTCTCTGCCCATGCCCCAGCTCTGAGGTAGGGGGCTGGGATGGTGTGACATGTAGTTGAGGAGGTTGCTACTGGTTGGCAGCCATTGTGATAGGCAGCATTGTGTTTTAGCTACCCCTACTGAGCAGCCCTCATTCAGGTACCAAAAAGGTCTAGGTGCTTAGCTACAGGGGCTAGTGCGTCAGCTAATTAGGATCATGCACAGGGAAGCTTCTTTATCTCAGCGTTCCTATTTCAGCAAGGGAAGAAAAGAGGAGAGAACAGGGATGCTTGGTCTTAAACAACAGGATCTGTATCACCTAGAGAGCAATTTGTGCCAATTATGCCTTCAAGTGAAACGAAGCAATTTAACAGCTAGGGTATCAACATGGGGCTTTGGACACGTGCAAGGGGGAGTAGCCTGCTTAGGAGTTTGTGTGGTACATGTGCGTGTGCAATGCACTGTGTATGTGAGCACATGCATGTGTGTTAATACCGGGGCGGGCTTGGGGCACAATGCTGCAGTGCAGGTGTAGTTTCCCGCTGTCAAAATGCCTGTGAGATCTATAACCCATTCAGACACTACAACAGCACCACTATGTCAGGCTTACTCAGATTCATCAGTGGACAAGATTTTTTTTCTTTTATGTTTTTCCCATTAGGCAATGTTGAGTTATAACAGCTAGTGGTGTCCACTTTACCATCCACACTTTTGAAAGTGAATGTTAACAAAATTCAGTGTATTGGGACAGTTGCTCTGCGAAAGAGTCTGTTTGCTGACATAAAAGAAGAGTGATACCATAAAGCCTCCTCCACATCCTCTGTGCTCCAGATTGCTATATTTACCCTGTGTGTGTGTGAGTGTGCCTTCGTGTGCACTTGTGTGTTCAGCAACACTCTTTGAGTAAAGAGCCTGCATGACCTCTGAACCCTAAGTACACTCAATGCAGGAGAAATCAAACAGACGCTGAGCAAACAAGGCCCTTATTTGAATAGACATACGCAACCTTTCCAAGAGCCTGAATGACTTAGGCCAGTGGGACGCTGCTCAGAACAGAAGACAAACCAGCCAGATTTTAATGAATTTGCATCAGTATATTTTTGAAAGTGGACATTTGACTCAAAAGTACAAAACAATGTGGATACACACAAAAAAGCGATTTCAGCCTTAAAGATATGACTTTTTCATATTTTGAAGCAAATCAATGAAAAGCATAAACTATTAATGCAAAATTTAGCAAGATGCATGCTTGCTTTGCTGCTATAACTAATAAAAACACATATAAACTTGACTGATTTGGGGAATAACAGAAAATTAGGAAATATAATAATCATGGTTCATATAATTAATTCAATAGCAGTGGATCCTAGACTCAAAAAGGGACATATATATGACAAATTACGTTTTGTAAGCCATTAAAAAATATACTGTGTAAAATTATAGACAGAAAAAAAATGTAATCAAGAAAAGAGAATATAATGATTATTAATCAAATAACAAGGAAAGCAATTATACCTTGCAAGCCTAAAGTTGAATAATTTCCTACAAATCTTAACCAAAGGGAGAAACCTCAGTCCTCTCATACTCTCTTCTTTAATTCATGTGACAGTTACAATACAGTAATGTTACCTTAAAATGATGTTGGTCTGTTTGCATTGTACCTGTATTCTGTGAAAAATGCCATGTTTGCTTACCTGTGTTCTGTGGATGATGTCTTATTTGTATAACTGTGTTTTGTGGGTGGTGTCGTGCTTGTGTGCCTGTGTTCTGTGGATCGTGTCTCATTGGTTTCCATGTGTTCTGTTGATAGTGTCTTGTCCTTTTACCTGTTTGTTGTTGATGACTGGGTGGGATGTTCTGGAAGGTAGAAGCGGTGGCACTTGGCTGCCTGGCGAATTTCTGGCTCCATTGTCTTGGAAACATCATAGTAATGCCCAAATCGGGAAGAAGAGGCCAGGGCACTCTGAAAAGGTCAAAGGGTCAATTTTTGGAAAGTGAAACAATAAAAAATCTAACCCAATTAATTTAAAAACCACTTTCAATAAAATCGGACACCTCTACCTGCTTTGAACTTTTTAAAATAATTGGTGTGTATTTAATGTTTTTCAAATAAGAATAGAACAGTTCACAAGAAAATAAACTTATTTGTTTTCCTAATTTGTAAAGAGTTTGTTTTTCCGCTCCATGGTAAAGCAATTGCATTGTTTATGGGTCATTCCTCCACATTCCTACAGCAGAGAAGTTAAATAACCACTATGACCACACTCTTAATCATTTCTTCACATAAATGTCCACTTCTGGCTGTGAAAGCAAACGCATCACGGACGCAGGGAAGGCGGATGTTTTCCTGCAGCTGAAAGAGAGAGTTTTAGCTCTTCTCTCTGAGTGAAACCAGGGATTCTATTGTTAAAGGGGCCCTTAATCTACTCCTAATCTGGATTAGGGCCCCCGGTGTGTCCCTCTCCTGGCGGGACGAGGGGGTCAGGAGGGCAGGGGGGTCAGGAGCTCATCTTCTCTTTGTGAGCTAGGCAACCCGCTTAGCGTTCCATCCCCGCCCTGACGGCCTCACCTTTGATCTGATGTCTTCATCGGGAGAGCAACTCAGTGGGCTATGCCAGGAGAGGTGTGTGTAAGGGGAAAGTAAGCGTTGACTCTGCGGGTGAATTTGGGATGCAAATCCTCTGGTTGGGCTTACTAGTGGTTTGTAAAGACGATTTTACAGGGGAAGGGGGAGAGGTGAGGAAAGGACACAGATATAAAGAAGTTTCCAGGGAGAGAGAAAGAAGGAGAGGATCCCCAGGGACACACTGTGTGCTGTTAATCCACATAGCGATATGGATTATAGAGCGACGGGGGTAGACTGCAGAGAAGTAGAAGGGGAGGGTCACCTCTCCTCAAAGCGGAAGAAAGAGTGTAGGGCTGCCGACCCTAGCAGGGGGAAAGGCAGGGATTTGGGGAAAGACAGAGGCGCAGGTCTGGGTCATAGGGTTGAGCGAGCAGACATGTCAATGCACAGGCTGCAAAGTACTCTTGTTTCCCAGGCTAAGCAGGGGTGCAGGCGTGTGTATATGTGTGTATATGCGAGTTGGGGACCAGTGAAAAGCCTACCTATTGCCAGTTAAGTGTGAGTAATCTGGCCCAGCTCTGAAAGGAGAGGCTGAGGCCTCATTCACCCCACAAAGGAGTTTAGAAGCTGATAGATTTAGTGGTTGAGACAATTGCCAAACCACTAAAGACCAGAGTGCCAGTGCAATCCATTGGCAAATCATCATTAACAGAGACACATTTTGAACTTTTAAGAATTAAAAAAAGACTACCTTTACTCCAACACAATATGAGACATTATATATAATGTATATATCAATCTGACTACCTGTACTTTAGGTAGATTCTGATAGCGCCAGGCAATCTTCATAGCATCCAAATTGTCCTGGGGTTCACAAGACAGCCTGGGCTGTTCCACAGGCTTGTGAATGGCCACATCGTCCAAGATGGGAGCAGGGAGTTCCTGTTCAAAACAGTACATTACACTTCATGTAACTGGTATAAGGGTTAGTTATTTCCATTGGCATAGAAAGTTTGAGTAGAATATGGGGACTATAGGAAGTCCCAGTGTAAGAAGATGTTGTTGAACCTGGGCATCAGTTTATTGTGATAAAATTATTTTCTGAAATCCATGTAAAAGAATTAAAATAAACAGATACCTGGCATTATTACCAGTGGTGGGTCAAAAACTAGATCCTGAATGATTTAGCATCATAAGTGCCAATGAGTTTCTAATAACATGGTTTTTATAAAAGTTTATGTGCAGGCCAAATATTTTAAACTAAAAACAACTGTAGTGGTAACACAGCAGGATATATAATCATGTGTATTACATTACAAAAAAATAATAATCTAAAGACTGACTCATTGCAGAATTTAATCTCGGTTTCTAAGGCTTAACATAAATACAATATGGAAAGAGATCCTGATAAGAGACTCAAAACTAAATCTCTGTAGTTAAGTAACAACAATACTAGAGTGCATCACAACTTCATTTCTCCTTCTAAGCACTTAACTGCATCTTATGGTAATCCATAAAGAGGAACCTTAACATCAGAAAACTAGAATACTGCAAATGTAGCTGTGAAAACACTAAATGATGTGATATATTCCCATTGGGAGCCCCCCCTCTCTTAATAAGTCTTTGATATGTAAAGAGAGGGTGACGCCATGACCCCTCCCACTATCAATCAGTGGGAGAGAGGCCCCCCTCCCTTATGCGGGGTGGCAATCAGCTTCTGGGGCTATGGTGCTCCTCACAAAGTGATACGTCGGGAAACATTTCAACAATGCTATAACCAGGCCACCCTCGACCTCCCAGATACCCCCATTGACCCTGACACATGTTAGCAAAAGCTGTGTGCCTGCACTGTAAAGCAGGTGGGGGTTTATATGATGAGCACAAAAAAATCTATCATATCTGTATAAATATATATATATATATATATATATATATATATATATATATATATAAAAATTATACAAACATCCACAAGTACTTTCCAAAATTCAAACAAAGTTCTTTTTGTTTGACAGTTGTACGGGAAAATGTTAAAGCAGACATAACAACACAAGGCCACCTTGGCTTCTTTGCAAGTGGTTTGTTAAAACTCGCAGCTTAGAAAAATAAATCATCCTTTGCAGTACCTCAGTTTCATTTCAAGTTGTTACAGAATTGCTGACACCTCCCCTCATACCTGTAAGATGTCATCAGGGTTATCTTGAGCTGATGCAACAAAAAGTTCATGCCGACACACCACTCCTTCTGCCAGGAAGTACTTGAGGATCATGCGAGAGTAGCTATCAAACCGGTCCTCCTCTAAAAAGAAATATTGATAAAACAAAGACAACAATAATTAGAATTTGATAATAAGTAAAAAAAAAAAATCTCTGTTTAATGCCAAACATTGTTGATATTCTTTCCTTCTTCAACATTCATTCACACATCACAGATCCAGCAGTTCATGACCACATCACAACTGCAAACTGTAATTGATGTAAGGACCACATTCTGGTTACCTTAAGAGGGACATGAAGTGGCAATCGACATGTCACAGGAACATGTAGTGTGATCTGACTATCAAAGTGGAGATGACATCTTCACCTTTCTTGTTAGGGTCTTAAAACAGTATTTCTATCATTTCGCCATACAGCAGTGGAGGTGAGACAAAGACACCTGCCTTAAGCATTCACCTGGACCCTCCCACTAAATGGAAAGGTACTACAAGTGACAAGAGAAGGCAGAAGTAGGATAAGGTAGGAGCTTCTCTCAAAATGCTTCCTGACACAGGTTCACATGAATCTCTCAGATTTTTGTGTGCATTCAAGTGGCAATGGCATCCTTTCACTATCATTCTCACGTCATTTCCATCAGGTGTAGTTAACAGTGTAAAAAGTTAGTTGTGTATGGTGGGCAGATCTCTGCTCTGAGGGATGACATTAGAGCCACATTAGAGGAGGCATTAAATGGACCGGCACATAATTCTAAACAGCAAACACACTTTCCCAAAAGTAGTCTTTGTTCTTGCGTACAAAGCAGCCACCCGTCCATTCCTCACCCCAAACCAGCAGAAAAACCTGCATCATCAATATGAAACTCTACAGAGCAGGGCCCAGAACCCTTCACAGCATGCTATTGCTGCTTCCTGTCACAATCACCATTTTGTAAAGATTTCATAGGCCTCTCTTCACAATGACAACCAGTGGGCACAAGGACAAAGGCAGCAGTGACAGTTGAAGGTAATGGGCATACAGCTGACAGCTTGGGAATGACATCCTGAGGTGTCATCCTCGAACATCCGGAGAATTCCCTTCTCCTCCCACGTTCCTGGTCCAGGTCCTCACCTACGGACTCAGGATGGCTAAGGAAATTCCATGGCTCTTCAATTTGTTGTCGGTGGGGCTCCCTGTTCTCTTATTGATGGGTTTCTAGGTCAGCAGGCCTTTGTGGCTTTCAGCAGGCCCCACAAAGACTCCCAGATGGGCCCTCTCAAGATGGGGCCTATTGTAGTTGTGTTTCTATGGGAGCCTTACAAATGGAACCTCCAGGAGTCATTAGGCAGTTGAGGCGGGGGGTATGAGGAGGAGGCGGGAGGTGGCAGGGTATAGGAGCAACAGGGGGTGGGGGACAGTCATATCTTTGAGGTAGATCAGTCACTCTGGACAGTCATGGGATGATTTTTTCCCCCATCTTTGTTTTTTTTTTTTTTTGGGTTATTCTGACTAAGGTTCGATAAAGGGGAATGCCTCTGCTTCATTTGCCTTCAAACAAGGGAGCGGGAGAGAAAGAGTCCTGAATCATATCTACTAAAGCTGCAGGGGAGAAAATATCTAGGTCACAATGTTTCCCGTTGTATGTCTTTGGTCCATAAAGTACTATTATTATTATTTCTGCTGAGCAGCTGAGTTAAATTTAGGACACGCAGCAGGTAAACAAAAGAATACAGTTGTTTAAAAAAGCTTTCAAAAAGTGAATCACTACTATAAACACTACTACAAATAAGGGTTAATTTAGCAGCATTTGCAAGCCTTTAATGTCTATTAATGTATCTCCAATGGTAGGGTTCAACTCACAACTGCCATTTGTCTTTGCGCAGTTTATTAATGTTAAACCTGTGGTGTTATGATTTTTCTGACTGATCACCTTGACACCAAAAAATGTACCTTTAAAACATATTTAAAATATTTGTGTCCTTAAAGCTCAGATAAGAAGCTATTCATACAGAAAATACATAGAAAAAACATCTCTATTTCCTCCAAAAGAAAATACTTTTATTTTATATGTAAGTCTTATAAGACCTATATGATTCATGCTATTCTTTACTTATGAAATTCACAATTCCCTCATAACTTACACTTGATTTATACGTAATTATTATCGAGTTTTAACAAAGAACAGAGAACCTTTACTCGATTTTTCTTTGCTTTTATCACTTCTTATAAAGTTTTTTGTTTACCATTTATTACGAAGGAATCTTAACGTATATGTGAGCTATATTAAGCCTTAACTGAGTTATTTATCACCAAGAATACCCATTCAACCAATAAAAATAATTTTGCTTTGATTTGGCAAAAAAACGAGTGATTTTCACATCTCTTTCAGTAGGCTCTGGGACAGTTTAATATTAAAATGTATTGAGTTTAAAGTTTCAAATATCTAATCTACAGCTGTCACATCAGAAATAAAAAAAAACTAAAGTGAAAATGTTTATTTTATTGCTTTGCGCTAAATCCCAATATTAATCACTTTCTGTAGCATTAATCTCTCATCTTTTGCTATTAGATTTTTTCTGTTCTATTGCCATTTTATCATCATTAATTGTTAATGTCTCCAACTGAAGTAGGTGGCACTCGTAGGGATCATTTTGTGCAGAAAAAACAGTCATATGACTTGTGAAATCCTCTTTTTATGTGAGCATGCACATAGCTTGAAGTTGTCAACTACTGTTGTGATACCCATTATCTCTGACTGGGGATTTAGATTTTGTCAAGCCAGCCAACACAAAGAAAACCCAGCTATGTTGAACTTCCTTACTTCATAGTATACCCTTCAGTTATCTTTTGTTTTTCATCTAAATCTGACTAAACTGAACCAACTGGCATCCAACCAACTCTTACAACTGAGTTTGAGTTGTGAGTTACTTCAGGATTGTCCTTTTTATCGCATATTTAAGTTATATTGTTCAAGCCACCTATGCCACTAAGCATCCTAGCGGAAATTCTACCATAATAATAACGGTTAAACATGTCATCTTCTAAATCACCATCCACATTATAGTCAATTCTCAACATAGTCCATATGTATATAGTCAAAGAGCACCTTTATTCACGTGTCATAAAATGTAGTAAAGAAAAGAGACATTTACTAAAACTATAAGAATGAGACCATACATGACCAAAATAATAAAAGCTTGGAGGCTTTGTTCCTCCTCTTGCAAAAACACAGAGATGAGAGATCTTCAGACAGCAGCCATACTGGACTGATCCCCCTCTGGATGACAAACCAGGATGGACAGCTCAAGACACTTCAAAGGCAGACAACGACCAGTCTGATAATTTTATGTCTGTGTCTCACAAACAGGCCATCACAGCTAAAGGGGCAGAGTGTAGGAGACGACTGCCTGAAACAAACACAAACAAACACACACTCCAAACTCCCCCCATTCCACCCACACAACAAAACAGACACAGAGACAGCACAGTGTGCACACACACACACCATCTCTCTCTCTCACACACACCACTCTTTGAGAGACAAACACAAGAGAATGCACACACACGCATTTCACCTTTACTGTGTCTCTCATTACCAGATGAAACCAACCGTACATTGATTCACAAAATGGAAGGGAAGAACGCATTAGTGTGTAATCACTGACTCCTGCATCGATTGGGGGGATGAATTAAAGGGCAAAGCAATATCATCAGTTGGTATAGGCCTTGGCTACACACAAATTACAGCTTCAAGGGGAAACATGACTATCTTAACCTTACTGTCCACCAGTGCATATAGCCTAGCCTATGATGAATGATAATAATAACAATAATAATACAGTGGAAGACATTTATGTCACCAGAAAATCCACTTGCTTTGAATGTAATTCTGAAAAGTTCTATAACACATCTGCAGATGAGCATATTAATTAAGGATCACAGTAAAAGTGTGAACACCTGGGATTCTAACTGGAGACCAAAGGGTCATCAGTCTATTTGCCATTCTGCTAGACAGCGACATGTTAAAGACAAAGATGGAGAGAACAACCAACAATATTGTCAGCTGTAGCTTGCTGATTTCATTTCTGGAATACATTTAATTTTTGGCTCTACACGAATGAATATATGAATATAAGAATAAAGAATAAGAATAACTTTATTGAACCCAAAGGAATATAGAGGATAAAGTAACTATGTGTCTTGAAATCTCTTCATTGAAACTGCTGCGGAGAGTTTCTAAAAAGCTAATTATGCAACAGACTGAATTCAAAAAGGCAGAATTTCATGTCTTCTATATTCATCACATAAAGTGGAATATTTTAAAACCTTTTTTTCTTTGAATACCTGAAATTATTCGATTATTTATCTCTGTGTTCAGGTAAATTACTACTCGTGCTGCAAAAATATCGTATATCTCTTGGTGTCATTCAGTATAAACAATCGCAATCATGATGAAGACTGCTGACTTGAAAGTTGTCCACATGATGATTACCGACATACTCCACAAGGACCATAAGGTAAAGAAGGTCACTGCTTAAAAGGCTGGCGGTTCTCAAAGTGTTGTATCAAAGCATATTAATGTTAAGTTGACTGGAAAATGTGACAGGAAAAGATGAACAAGAGACAAGAAAAGGAATGCCATTGAGAAGATTTTCAAGAAAAGTTGATTCAAGAACTTAGAAAGCTTTGTAACGGGTGGCCTGAAGCTGGTGAGCACTGTAAGTCATGTTTTTCGAACTTTCCAGTGCATTCAACACCATAAGGCCGACCCTACTGGGCAATAAGTTGAAAGTGATGCAGGTGGATGCCTCTCTTGTGTCCTGGATTGTTGAGCACCTGACAGAAAGACTACAATATGTGCATCTTCAATATTGTGTGTCTGAAAAGGTGATCAGCAACACCGGGCACCACACGGGACTGCCCTCTCCCCTTTCCTGTTTACCCTCTACACCACAGACTTCAGCCACTACACAGAGACCTGCCATCTTCAGTATTCTGATGACTCTAGAATGGTTGAATGCACCTTTGAGGGTGATGAGACAGAGTACCGGGCTGTGGTGGACTCCTTTGTCACATGGTGTGAGCACCATCATCTGCAGCTCAATGTGACAAAGACCAAAGAATTGATGGTGGACTTTAGGAGGACCAGGAAACCTGCGATCCCTGTTTCAATCCAGGGGTTCGATCTGGACATTGCGGACGACTATAAAAACCTCGGAGTACACATTGATAATAAGCTGGACTGGGTTAAAAACACCACTGCACTCTACAGGAAGGGATGTAGGTATGGAGCTGGATGGAGCTCCCTTAAAGTAGTGTTGGAGAGATGGATGTTGTCCAAGATAAGGACAATGATGGACAACAGCATTGTGGGAAACATCCACTCCCACCCAGACCATGATGTGCTGACCAGTCACAGGAGCATGTTCAGTGAGAGAATGACATGACCCAAATGCACCACTGAACGACATTCCTGCCTGTGGCTCCCAGTACAACTCCTCCATGTAATGCACAGTACACAGAATAATAGTTACAAAATAACAAAGCTTTTAAAGTTTACAGTTTAGAGTAGAATGTCAATCATATACCTTTAATCTCTGTAATATTCTGGATATTTATAATTGGGCTATTTGTATACATTAGAGCTATTTCTTATATTGTGTATGTTTGTAATATGTTGTATTATTTAATTTAATTTAGTAAAATAAATATAAAAACCTAAAATTCCTTTGCACACATATTGAGGCTTAATATACAGTAAGGTGAAGATGAAAGTTTCCACATAGCTTTATGCAGTCATGTGAAAAACTAAGTACACTCTTACTGCTTCCATAGGAATTAAAAGGGTGCTGCTAATCAAATGAACTTGAATAACTTAACTCACTTAACTGTCTGTCAGCAAGTGTGACCACTTCTGTAAATAGTACTAAGAAGGAAAGACAGCAGCAAAATCAAACAGCTTGGAGTCCACAGTGAGAAGCATTACTCTCAACTGGAAAACAGTGGAAGTCCTAGCAAATTCATTCCAAGGCCAGACCTACATCTCAGAATCCAGAGGGCTTAGTTAGCATGTTAAATGTTAAAAGTTCATGACAGTGCAGTTAGAAAAAGACTGACCAAGTATGGCTTGTTTTTAAAGAACATAAGATAGCAGTGCATGAACACATACCCACAAATCTTAATGAATAACAATGTGAAAATGATTCTTTCAAGTTATTGCTGCTAAAAGTGGTTCTATAAGCTACTGAATCATGGGGTATATACTTATTTTTTCACATAACTACAGAGTCCTGAGAAAACATTCTTTTTTATATGACTGCATCAAGAAATTATTTTGTTGCACAAACAATTTTATGGCAGAAATATAATTTATAAGAAAAGGAATCAAAACAATTTTAGGGCTGCTAAAGCTTCACTTTTGACCCAAAATTTTAGGATTAAACTTCCTGACAGCTGTGGGCAGCAGGGATATGTTTAACTGAGTTGGAGTCTGATTGGAGGAAGCATGTGAAGTTTGTATATTTGTTGCATTGTGGCTGGACAGATCCTTGCATTCACAACAAACTGCAGTGGATGCAGACATCCACACAAAGCCTCACAAACACGTTCTATTGATTCAATTCAAGTCACTCAGCAGACCCTAGCATTTTTGAAGATGTGTGGAGTAAACCACTGAAGCAATAATAATAATAGGAAGAAGAAAGACTCTGAAAAATTACAGTGTCTGTTTTGTGGTTAGGACTATTTGTTACTTGGACCCCTAAATATTTAATTATCTTTTAAGACTGATTTCAAGCTTTCTCATATCGAGCCCATTCAACCTGAATTAACAGGATAGCTAGATAGTGAGCTAGGTAGCTAGCTAGCTAGATCCTTTATTGCCAGAGTAGCAACACATGTCTGCTACCACATATCTCAAAGACCAAACCAATATTTAATCATAATAAAGTTAATACATATATAAATAACAGCCACTAACTAATTAACAAGTATGCAACACATAGATAACATCATACTGGCATCACTGTACATTAAACAGTCTTATAGCAGCTGGTAAAAAAGGACCTCCTGAGGCACTGACACTTGCTCTTTGGTCCAATTAACAGAAACCATAAACTAGTCAATACTTAGAAATTTAAAGTGACATGCTCACCTATGAGAAGCACTGTTCCAACTGCTAATCCACCACCTGTTTGCGGAAACAAAAAACAAAATATTGGTTACATGTTAGTCTCATATATACAATATGTCCAAATCACTATGAACCCTCCCTTTGTTCAACTGCTGCTAACATCTCTGTCCTTTTGGATCTACACAAGAGACACTTAGACTTGTCACTATGTCAAATGAACCCACGAACGTGACAGTGAGCACAACAGCAACTCTCTACAAGTTCCAAGTTGTGACGAGATTATGTTTTCACGAGCACTGCCAATCACTGTTCAGTAAAGACGTGTCAAAACATTTGTCTATGTCTGTTCAACCATGAACTGTACTTCAGCTGTAAAAAACTATTTTGATGGCCACATTCTCTATGTCAGCTGCTCATCTGACAAAACGTTTGTCAAATGACAAATTAGAACGACAGGTGCAACATACTGACAAACAGGTAAACAATTAACAGACAGTACAGTTGCCACAAAGGTTCTGTCATAACTAGAGAGTATTTTGAAGTTGTGGAGAAATATTTTTTTCACACGTTTAGCTGGCAGAGACAACATGAACATGTGAATATAATTGTAGTACTTTTTTTTTCAACTGTTAGATGCTTTCAGGCAACCGTGCTTTTTACAGAAATGACTATTTGAATAATAAACCTGCCCTATTTTGTTATGCCAGGAGCTTCATTAAGCGTTAGACCTTAAAATGGCAGATATCCTTTTTTTGCTCCATTTAACCCACACCTAACCTAAGACTAAAGTGGCCTTAATAGATTTAGTCTGAATTAAGAAAAGCAACAACTCAGCAGTTGCCACACTATCGAATTAGCTTACCACAGTGCAAGACAACTAATAAGAATGTAACTGATTATAAAATGTGCATAAAAAGTAATAGGGAAATGGATTTAACTGGGAATGAATAAGGCCCTCTAGGTATTTTGTTATAATCAACATTTATTGTGAAAATTACCTAGTTGTTTTCACTGTTTTCTCACAGACAGCTTTTCCATCTAGTACTAATTAGAAAATGCATTATGCGTTTAAAATAAAAGCATATTTGTCTTGTCCTGGCAATGTCAAACGTCATAACTCGTCCTTAATATAATGGCTTTTCTTCTCATTCTCATTGCATTGATAATATGAATACAGTACGTTGCAGTAACGTGAAATCCAGCATGCGAAAGTTAGATTGAGAAATACTGCTAGCCTTTGTAGCTAGCATCCTAATGATAGACTGACCGAGCAAATAGTCGAGTGACGTGACACCGGTGGAGACTAGGAGCTGTCCATTTTGAACCGAAGGTCTAGTACCAGGTATGGATATTAACTTGCTCCTTGTTTTCTTCTGAAAACTCGTACTATTGAACGGTGGACGTTCGGCTGAGGGTTTACCCACACTATTCACGGGGGCTGCCATACTGTCAGTAACGTGCTGACGCGTGCTGATGTTTTGGCACGTGTTATCCAATCAAATAGGAGTTTGGTGAGGCTCAACCAATGACTTCCGCTGTTGTTACAGTGCCGCTCCTGGAAGTCGTAAAAGGGAAGTTCAACTGTTATTGTAAGTGCCCGGTGAGAGCTTTTAGTCACACGCTAGAAAGTGAGTACAACTCCACTCATTATATAGTTTAAATGTCTTGTTTTTAAAATTTTCTACAAAAACCTAAGCTTATCTGTTGTTGTTATTATAACAGGAGTTATTCAGAAGTCGCTCAGTCCCTAAAAGTATATCGAGTCTCCCGATTATGACCTCGTTCCCTCATTACACAAAATCTGAACATTGTGTCTTATAAATACGTTAATGAATGACAACATTTGTATGTAAGGAGCTTACACTGAACAGTTTTACCTTTATACTATACAGTGTTAAAATGTTTGTAAAAGAGACTATTTAAATCGTTTTGTAATTTAATACACAAATTGCTAAACGATAATGCATTACGTTGAAATTCTAAATAATATGAATATTTCCTGAGAATGTACGATAATGTGTCGCGGTATTAAGCCACTCCTCAATATCTACAGGAGATTTATTGTATCTGAAAGTCATGTCCTTAAGCAATGGTTAAAAAAAAAATACTTAAAAATGATGTCACTGGACGTGGCTGTCAAGAAGATATTCCTAATGAAGGGAAACGGATAAAAAGATGAGGGATGCTAAATTACACAAAGACTGGACTGAAAATCAGTGGCAATAGGTATTGTCAAATGATGAATCCAAATTTTGAATTTTTAGTTCAAATTATCATTATGTATACAGGTCAAGAGAAGGGTACACCGGTGAACATATACAGGTATCTTTAAAATATACGGCGGAGGCTCTGTTGTGGTTTGAAGCTGCATACAGCCAGTGTTATAGGGGATCTTTTCAAGGTTAATGGAATTATGAACACAGAAAATGCGCAATATCAGTCATTGACTGGCCAGCCCAAAGCCTGGACCTCAACATTACTGAATTAGTGTGGGGTCATCTTGTCAAAGAATGATACAAAAGGTAGCTAACATCCAAAAAAAGAGCTTTTAAGAAGATGTAAAACTATTCCTGGAGACTAATGAAAGAAAGCTTGTCTAAGAGAATTCAGTCTGTAGGAATACAGGTGGTCATACCAAATGTTGACTTTTAAACTCTTTTTTTTAGGCTTATATATTGTATTCTATATATATAAATATATAATATTTACCATTTTCCCATTAAATTATAGAGAAATAAGGGGTGACTAAAGACTTGCACAGTTCTCTATTGTGCTGTAAAAAGTAAATCACAATATTTGTAGTAGTGATTTGTTGTTTTTCTATTCTGTTTCGCATTAAAGGATGGCCATCTTGATGTAAGAATTTTCAAAGTATTCAAGCCCAATTAATGTTTTAATTTTATGCCAGAAATTAACACAGGGACTTCAAAAGAATAAAAGGTTGTGTGTTAAAAAGCAAAAGGACAACTAGCAACAAATCAATCAACAACAAGTGCTTCAGAGAGCAACTTGGGGTTAGTATCTCGCCCAAGGATATTTGGCATGCAGACTGGAGCAGACTGGGATCAAACCACAAACCTGGTTAGTTAGCGCTCTGCCACCTGAGCTGCAGCCACCCCATAGACAACAACCTTTTCAAGGGAGGCCTTGCTTTTTTCAGCAAGTAGTATCAAATCATAGATTATAAAAGTATAGCTCCACAGACCCAATGTTAAACTGGCCTTTGTGCAATGAAGACCAGACAACAACTGGAAAATATTTGCAGATTATAGAAGAGGCCCCAGGAAGCAAGTGAAAAACTACATCAAGCAATAGCATGAAAATGTTTTTCTTAGTTTCCCAACCATAAACAATATCCAGTAATTGAGATAAATGTGATATAACATAATAGTACACATGCCCCTGTCCCAACCTGTAATCTGTTTCTCATATCAAATGTATTTATGACTGTGGCCGTTGAAGGTGAAGGTAAATAATGGAATAGGAGACATTTGTGTTAGCCTTTATGTGGAATTGGTGGCATTATCAAAAATTATATTATTACTGTTATTCTTCCAAAAACCCTTGCACCTAATTAGTTTATTTTTAATGTTATTCAACATGCTCAAGTAGCTGTTTGCATCTCTGTTGCCAGTAGGATTAATTTACAATAATTAAGTATAGTTTGACTGCTTTAGTGTGATCAGAAGTCAGTTTTTAGGGTAGATTTACACTTTTATGTAGAGTGTAATGCACATGGGTTTTTGGCAGATACATAAATAATAACATAAAAAGCTGATAAATTGCAGTAAGTTCCTTTGATTTCAAGGTACTCATATTCTGCATGCTAGTTCGCTGTCACACTGCCATGAGAAATTTGAATGGGATTGAATAATATCAGGAGCATTTGTGCTTTTCCAGAGAATTCAAAATGTGAATTTGGCCTGTTCATGACGAAAACTATTTTGTGAAGAACTCCTACTGTTTTGTTAGGAAAAGCTAGTGTTAGGAAAAGTTGACTGGTGAGTGAATGGTGTGATCCTTAAGACATCTGCAAAAAGGTTTGTTTGGCAGAGAGAGGCCAGAGGCAGCATAAGATCGCAGGATGCTGTGATGCTCCAGAGGAAACAATTGCCCAACTGCTCACTTTACAAATGCTCTCAGCAGACAGTCCTGCTGTTTTGACAGCACTGTGAGATTTATGTGTGCTGACAGGGGACCAAGGGAATATATCATGACTGACAACGCTGGGCATTGTAGTAAGCCTATATGAGGCAAATAAGATGCGCTGACTGGCCTGGGTCTCAAAAGGAGGAGGACCTGCATCAGCAGTGCAACTTGCGGGATGTATGAATGCGTCTCTTTCCCTACATTCTCTGTACATTTCCTTTCATCTCCTTTTTAATTCTCTTAAATCTCAGTTTAAGCCTTTGGCTCTGTTGCACTCTTCAGTGTATGATAGTGTACACAAAGCAGTCTAACTGCAGAAAAAATAGCACAAATTTCCCCCCTTTCAAAGTGTGATCTAGTGTTTTTCTGTGGTGTTTTTGTCATTTTAATCTGTATCTGATTGAGCAATATAATGGCAGCAGTCATAACATGTCAGACCTTTCCTGGTTTGACTGTTTGGATTTCTTTAGTCTAATTCTGCCATCAGCATTGAACTGCGAGAAGCGGCTCCGTTTGTGTGTTGGGAGGATGCAAGATTATCATCAACATGCACATATTTGTTTTGTTAACACTGAAAGAAAAGCATTATTCTAAAGGAACAAGTGCAATCAGCATAGGACAGGTCTTGTACACAACTAATTTTGTCTAAGGATTTGCCTTTTTCCATGTATTCACCATCCCATATTTTGAATAGCTTTATTTTGGTTTCCTGGGATTTTTTTCTACAGATGTAGTTTTAAAATACACTGAGTCATATTTAGCTGACCTATACAAAAGGGACGTAGAAAGTATGGAAACTTGAGTCAAAGGAAATCGCATTTTTAAAAATTGTAGGTTTGCTTTACGGTTGAGGTTCCTGTCAGCAGTTAGTGTTAAAATATAAAAGGCCATTTCATTAGCTGAGCAGTGCATAACCCAAATGGCTTTGTGAATGTGATACAACACCAGATAAAATCTGTCAGCACAAGGCCAGCACAACACAATCACTTGTGCTCTGCACAATAAGGCTTAGTGACTGATTTTTTTTTTTCCATTCAATATTATTGGCCAGGGACTCTGTCAACCTACACTTCCTTTCAATTCATAGCAGTTGTATTCATATCACTTTGCTATTATTTGCTCTGGTTGACCCATTGATTGCAGGTTTAAATCCTCGGCCCCAAATAGTAACCTCGCTCAGCTGTGTCACGGCTGTGTTGCCGTTAGCAACAATGAAAAGCGCAATATGGAGATCAGTCCCTTCAATTAAGCTTCTGATAGAAGGCAGACCTAGGAGAGATGGGGACCAGACATGGTACTCAGTGACTGGGACTTTTACATCTGTCACTCCCCATCAAGCCAGGTGTCTGTGTTTAAATCAGCAGGATTATCTGTGATTGCACTGATAGTTGAAACAGACCCCCTGTGTTGCCAAGCCTCCTCCTTTTTATAGCTCACATTAAGATCAAGTCAAGCTCTGCGCAACAGGACTTATGCCCCACCCTCCCCTGCCTTCTGCTGCCCAGAGGAAGACATCAGAGGTAGGATTCATCCCATCTCTGCTCTGCCTGCTTCTCCAGACTCCCTTCCATCTGGGATCCTTAGGGAGAAGAAGAATATCTGACAAGGGGCTCGTAAGCCTCTTAGCCCCCCTGTTGCCCAGTTCTCTCTCAGCCCATGTTTTCCTAATTTAGTTGTGTAAGAAGTCCACCGCAAGGCCCTTGTGTGCTGTTTGGATTGAAATTCCCTTTGTGGCTCTAATAGACTGGCCATGTATATCAATTAACACTATTCAGCCATGGCAGGGTCAAATCTCTTGAGACTAGTAGCCGTAATTCCTTTCTGAATATTTCCTTATGGCTTCAATAATATGAGTTTAATTAGGTGTCAGTTGTGATAAGCTTTTATTGGCTTTTGGCTGTTTTTCTCTTGTTTTTTTTGTTTGTTTGTTTGTTTGTTTGTTTACTGTTCATATATTGGCAGACTCTAATTGAAACAAATCGGCAGTGGAATCATTTCACTGATTATCTTCATTTTTGAGACGTTTTCCCCCTATGTTTTTTCCAAGCAAATACATAATGTAGTTCAGTTTCTTAATTACAACTTTTAAGAAACATCTCATGTCGATCCATTGGTAAGCTGATAGTACTGAAGCAGCATTACTTTTGCTGAAATTAAAGAGAAAACATTGGAAACACTTTTTTTTGATTGGCTTTCATTTCTTTCTCCTTGTTGTCATTGCAATATTCAGGAACCCTTTTTTATGTATGCATTCTCAAATTTTGGACTAATAATGTTTTTGACAGAGGTTTAAATGTCCTGATAGGCTTTTCCACTGCTGCAGCACTTTATGCTCATATTTGGTATAGCAGAATTCACCCCTCCTAATTCATCTACTTATGATTTCTGCTCTGAATGAGCAGGGCTTCTTCAGGAGTAAGATCACAGAGTTAAACACACAATGAAATGTTTCCATCAAAAGCTACTCATTTGGGCTCCCCCTTTCTCGTCACTGTAGCACTGTTCTGTGACAATGGGAGGCCAATGGCCACAGATGGTTCTGCAGCGAGCGCCGCACTAGCTGTTTTTTTTTTTCCCATGAACATGTTTGGCATGTAATCCTGGATTAACAGTGAGACTTTTTGTGTATTTACAGCTGTAATACAGCATTCATTTAATGTTGATATCCCCCTAATAAACATGCACTGGTTATTAGAAGACCGAGATAGTGTGGGTTATCTGACTCTTTGCCCAGGGGATTTAGAGCTAATAGAGATCACATCAGAGGTCTCTGTGGATGTCCACCTTGTTCTGAATCCCAGTGGAGTCTCTGCAGCTAACATATACACTTGCCATGAAACACATAGGTAATGCTATTGTCTGTGCACATTGACACACCAAAACACCACATGTACACGCACAGACACACACTATCAATGACAGAGGGTGCCTCAGAAAACCAGCCGGCTGCATATGGACTCTCTTGATATCAGTCACTGGCCGTGTGATCTTGTTATGCAAAGTCCCTTAATCCCTACCTATGATGAATGCATGCTGGAATGGAGGGGGGTGATGAAACAGAGATATGAGGGCAGCTGTACGGGAGGCTGTCCACTGTGCTTTGAGAATAAGTGCTAACAAAGATTCCTGATCCCTGGTCTAGCAGAGGGAAGAGCACATGTGAGATCATGTCTGAGACTGCAATACAGTAACAGAATGGCAGAGATGCTGGTGGAGTAAGCTGAGAGCTAGATGAATATAGATGAACATGTTGCTTTCGTGCAGACCTGAGGTTCACATTAACCTTTAGACCATTTGCATCCCAACAGAGGAATTATGGGGCCAGAGGTGTTATTGTACCAGCTGGGGGAGGACTGAGTTTATAGTTCCTGTGGAACAGAACAAGACCGGAGCAAGCTGCAAGTGGAAGGGGGCACTTCATCTGGGCCCTGTCCTGACCGTATATTTCTCCCTTCACCTGCTCAAGCTTTGTCATTTGAAGTAGTAGTGAAAAGCAGAGGGTTGCCAGTGGTGATCGGGGAAAGAAACAGAGTAGCAGCACAGAGGGAGGTGAAAGGATGGAGTTGCTCTTTTTTGGATCAGAAAGGTTGGTGAATAGACCAGAGACAAACCATGCTAGGGATAAAAGAATAGAGGGTATAATAGGTGATGTATAGTCGGAATGAATGAGAGAGCATTGTGTGTGTCTGTGAGAGTGGAGAGGAGTGGAGGAGGGTAATGGGATTAGGGGTAACACCTTTGGCAGGGCTGGGAGAGCCACCTGACACCCGGTCTGTTGAGAACCTGGGGAGAAAGGGAGTGGAGGTGGTGGGGGCAAAGGAGAAATCGGGGGTCTAATCCTTGTCCATCTTTGGGAAGTCATTCCCAGAGCTCTGAGGATTTGGGGCTTTGGTTTCCGCTCTGCTTGCTTTGGTTAATAATACCCTGGGAGGGAGAGAAGACATGGAGAGAGAAAGAGGGAAAGAGACAGGAGGAAAAGAAGAGATGGAGATGAAGATTTCTTTACCCTGTGGTGGACTGGCAGGACAGCAGCGTGAGCTAAAAGAAAATGTTTGAGGTGCAGGCTAACATCAAAATCAAGCTGTATCTATTGTTCCTCAGTTTGCATTTGTGTTTACGCAGGGGTGTGTGCGCGTGTGTTTGTGTGTGTGTGTGGGCTCGCATATGCACTTTGTACAACAGTGTGTAAATACTGCCTCTCTTTTCTCCAACCACCCCACAGGTTGCAGCTTGAGTAAAAGTCAATAACCTAAGTGTGCCTGGGATGTTTGCTTAGAAGACACATGGGTGCTCATTGTGTGTGTTCATGTGGCAGTGTTTGCAGGGCAGTTGTTTGGGTGCTTTTGGTGTCTTTTTGTTTCTATGGTGCTGACAGAAGTTGATAACTACTCTAATGACTGTGGTGGTGATGGAGGCAGCACAGTGTCAGGGACTAGCTGCCGACAGTGCAGAGCTGCTTGGCTGGATGTGTCACAGCTTCTGTGTTTGTCCATCACCTGAGCACAAGGTGTTGATTGGTCCATCCTACGCAGGATCAAAGTTCAGGGCAGTTTTCTGGTGTGAACTGGCCGCTCAGCCTCTGTGAATGAAACACCATAGAATGTGCCATCTTAGCAGTAGGCCAACTGTGACAACCTTGTCCACACCTTTAAGCATTAACCCTAAAACAGCTTTTGTTTTTAGAAATCCCATAAAGAACATAAGCCTACCATAAATGGATCAAGCATGTACTTCGATGACATTGCATTATAATCCATGGCTGCTTTCTTCTGTAGGTTGAGATGTTCCGCCGTGTGCTGGGGAAGACCTTTGGTTTTGTGGGCTACACAATCCAGTATGGCTGCATTGCACACTGTGCTTTTGAATACATTGGAGAGTTAGTCGTGGTTCGTATTAAAAGATTACAGATTTAATGACTTTTTTTTATTCTTACAAGAAATAATTAAGAAAGAATTTTCTTTGGCTTTTATTCAGTGTTCTGGTCCATCCATGGAGCCCACCATTGTCAACGAGGATATTGTCTTCTCTGAACGGATGAGTCGGCATCTTTGCAAAATACAAAAGTAGGTTGCACTTAGTTTATGCAGTCGGGAAAAAAAGATGACAGCAAGCATTTTAGAATATTTATAGCACACATTTTAACATTTCAGTGTGCATTTGTGATTCACTGCTTGATTTGTGACCATTTCTCTGCTTTTTTCCCCCTAAAAATAAAAGAAAGCACAACAATACTAATATCCTACTAGTCATTTCAAATGGTGTCTTAGATCATATGGGATTTTTTGCATTTTCTTATTAAATAATCGTGTTTTATGGTTTCCTTTCAGGGGTGATATAGTCATTGCAAAAAGTCCATTTGACCCAAATATGAACATTTGTAAAAGGGTAATTGGATTGGAGGGTGACAAGGTCTGCACAAGTTCCCCATCAGATTTGTTCAAGACCCACACATATGTAAGTATCTTTTCATCAGGATCATCATCATTACGCCCACATTTTCTGAAGATGTCATGCTTCTTAGCTGCTTTTCTTATACATATTGCGATTACCTGATTTACCAAGTAAGGTTTCTGGTGGCGGCTTTGCAGTTTTACTTCAAACAACCACAACTCAGTGACTGTCTTTGAAAGGAAAAAAAAAAAGGTTAAAAAGATACAGTGCAAATAGAAAGTGATTGAAGAAGGTGTTTACAGCAAAACACTTGATAGTTTGTTTCACCCTAAAAATGACAAGCAGAATCTCTATGCATAATGCAAAACTGTCCCTCGCTTATTCTTTGTGTGTACCGCAGTCTATAGGCTATCATCCTGTTGTTTACATTTTAGACCGCACACATCCATTTTGTGTCATTGGTCAAAATATCAGTTTTGACAACACCTATATTTCCTCAGAACAGTGATAAAACCAGAGAGTGAACAGGGGTTCTGCTGCTGAAACCACTGTCATTGCTTTTCTATTACTACTCTCCCCAACACCCACAGCTCAGGCCTGCAATCTCTCTGAAGCCTGTTAGAGTTAGTGCCAGCCGAATGGACAGACTGATGGGCGGGAGGCTGTGTGTGTGTCGGTCTGTGTGCATGTGTGTATGTGTGAACCAAAGATTTTTATCTTGCATGGTTTTTAAATCTGTTGTGTATTTAAAAGACTTAAGACACAAGGCCTGTAAGCGGCATTCACTGGATGAAAAAGGAAATGTATATATTTTCTCTTTTACAAACAGCATTTTCATATTATATACATATGTACATATGTATATAATCTTCTGTATATATATATATATATATATATATATATATACAGAAGATCGAACTTTGAACTTAAAAGAGATGGTGTCACTCTGTTGTGATTTGTGTTACCAGAATGTAGCAACACATATCTTAGTTTTGAGTCTCTTTTTGAAAAATCTGCCACTAGGTGGAGAACTATTATTATATGACTTAGACTCACTTTACATGTCCTTTCACCTTAATTCACTAATTTAAGTCCTTTCACAGGTTTAGTATCTCAGTTGGATGGATTATATATCAGGTTACTAAGAACATCTGAATCACAACTTGCCAACTAGTGATCCAATTATCATCATCATTGACGATCGGTAACAGATATAATGTGTATATTGGGGATTCAGAAACCAGGATATCTCTTTGTGTAAGCAGGTGCAACACCACAATTACCAGTTAGTTTGATTGTTTGTTTTGCTTTTTGTTTTGTTTTGTTCATTTTTAAGTAGAGCGTTTATTTAAAAGGGCAGTGTCTCTTTGTAACATCTTTGTTAGATTAAGTCAAAGTCATTATAATTAATTACAGTTTGCACATGTATGTGTGTTTGGTGCTTTTTACCCACCAGCAGATGGATAGATCTGTTTGTGTGATTATTACAATAGTGTGAGGCATTATGGGTGGACCTGTAAAGATGAATTTTGGAAGGGAGTGTTACACCCTGTCAACACCTCATTTTCTGTTCTGACAGACAGGCAGGCCCTCTCCACCCTCAGCTATCCAACAGCACACTAATTGCCCTGTCACCTTTTAGGAATGATTTCTGTGTCAGAGCTATTGTGTCAAAACAATGACACTCGATCCCTAATATTATACCAGAGATGGAGAGACGAGAAATAAGAGCGATGAAATGACGCTATGCTTTCTGTTCTTTGCAGTAAAGATAGACAGAGCAATATGATGAAAGATGAACTCAGTATTCCTGTATTAAGCTTTAACATAATTCCCCACCCCAATCATGTTAACATAATGAGCACTTTAATGGTGTGGCTGTTAAACAACACACCTCCACAGTGAATACAGCTCCTGTTTCAGCTCTTCTCGACATGTCTCTGACAGCTACACAATGCCTGGCGTCAACCCAACCTGCAACCACAGGATGGGTGCAGTCATTGCCATCCATCACACCAGAGTCGCAGGCGGAGCTGATCAAAGTGACTCCGCCTCTAACTGCAACAGCTCTGGTTTTGAGCCTAACAGGATTTTTGGAAATACATGTGGTTAGAAATGACATTTGTTGATAACGGCTCCTCTGTCAAAATCAAACATGTTGGTGCTATTATGTGGTAAAATGACAAATTACTGGTTTATGTCAACACCCTGTGGACAGAGAAACATCTTAATTATAACCTTGATGTGTACCCAAAAAGAAATCGAGCGTTCCTCATAGTCTTCTCTTTACCTGCCTGAAACTGCAGTTTTCTTTGAAAAACACTCTTTGAAATGTGCATTGTTTGGTTTATGACTATCTTGCATCCATTTCATTTTAATTGAGAGATTTTCTCTTGACCTGCTAAGTTTTTTTTGTTTTGCTTTGGATTATTCACACACCTACAAAGTGATATGAATAAGCGTTCATCCTCATGCTGGTCGCAGTGCAGCAGGTTCAAGTTTCAGACCTCTTCACTTTTTCACTTGGTGAAATACTGCCTAGTGGATCTTTAAAGTCAGACTTTACTCAGGTTTTGGTTTGATTCATAAACACTGAAACAAAGTGCTGTTGTCAGTCAGACGTTGCTGGTCTGAATCAGTGTTTTTGATTAGGCCTTTAAATAGAAATTATGCCATCAGGAGTTTTTGCTTTTCAATGATTTTTACACTACGCACAAATTCTTAAGAGGTACTGACTAAGTAACCTTTAAGATAAGCACAGTAGAGATAATATTTTTAAAAAAGATGAGAATGTGGAGAAACGGGGGGTTCTGGTTTGGCAGATGACAAACGGTTGTGTTTCTTTTTCCTGTGCTTGGGAGCCAGCATATGTTACCATGTTAATGAGGTGTAATGGTGAGAATCCAGCATGCTGACATATGGTTCTCAGATGACTCCTTTAATGATATTCATTTGTGTCGTCGTTATTCAGTGAGTTGTTTACCTCGTGTTAGGTCAACGTGTCACTGGCTTGTGATTATGTCACATCATCTGTCTCAATTATCAAATATGAAATGAAATGCAGCATCCCACAGTAGTACTCAAGACTCTAATCAGAGAGCCGGCTGATAAGGAATACAGAGGGAAAGATGTGACGTCACCTCAGTGCGGATAATATTCTGTCTTTATTCACGTTATTCTCTTCCTCCAGAGGACTTTTGCCGTTAAAAAGTTAGGCAACACAAAAATAGACTCGCGGATTGTGATGCCCATTATGACAATATAATGTGTTGTTGATCCTGTCTGCACATATAGGGGGGACAGCGCACTTAATTAGGGACTTGACAAGCCCACTCTCCTAAAGTGATGAGATTAATCATAATTGGTGTCACTGTGAATTAGAGAGCGCTCGGATGACCGCCCCACTGGCAGGTCGGACTGCGGTGGAGACCCTTGGACACTGCTGCTAGCCGCAGCTTAGCTCTCCCTCATTCTCTCTCTTCCTCTCTTGCTCCCTTTCTTTTTGCTGCCCAGCTATCTCAGGCCTCTCTCTGGCTTTGCCCTCCTTGAGTAAAAGGGGCTCAGATCTCAGCCAACAGCCTAATGACCCTGTTTGAAGTTCTTCTAAATCCCTTCTCGCCCGACCCTGCCCGTTACCCATGACCCCTCTCCTAAGACGGTGCGAGGTTAAAGAGGGACAAGCAGGTTAACGTTAAGATAGGCTAAGGAGGGAGGGTTGTCTGGAATATGGGGAGGGGTTCTCGCTAAATGAGATCAAATCACTTGTGTCTCTTAAAGTTGAGTAATGGTGCAATTTAAGACTCTAAGACTTCTATCTCATTCCGTTTTTGTGGACTAGAGTCTTTTACATTATGAACTTTTGTTTTTGCCTTCTTCCAATGTGTGCCAATGTTTCCAGGTTCCAAAAGGCCATGTGTGGCTAGAAGGGGATAACCTTAGGAATTCTACTGACTCAAGGAACTATGGCCCAATTCCCTATGCCCTCATCCGAGGGCGTGTTTGCTTAAAGGTAATGGGGGAGGTAAACTCTACATTGTCATATATGTATATTTAAAAAAGCATAACAAATGTGTGGGGTATTTGTGGAGTTTCTTCCTATAAGAGTTTTAGGGACTGAGCTCATGGCCAACCTATATGTGTGTGTGTGTTTCTAGTCTTTTATTGTTTTTTTAAATTATTATTATCAAACAATGTCTGTTTTAAGCACAATTTAATGCCATGAGTCAGTTAAAAGTTCAAAGCAAGTGCGTCTGACTGACCAAAGCCTAGCCAACATATTGTTTAGCTTTCCATTCTGCTATGTTGTCGTGTCACTGGATGTCATATCAACCACGACCCTGTAAATGGGTCAGCCAACCTTCTGTCCATCTGATTGGACAGCAGCACTCCACTGGAGGCCCTACTATGACAGCTGATGAAATCACAGGATTTGCTATGATGTCAATGGTGTCATTAAAATTCATATTAGCAAATGTGTCACACCATGTGATAAAGTGTGCAATATGGTTAGAAGCACCTTTATTCTGTATTTATGCCAGTCTTTTCTCTCTTTTAATCCATTCTTTCTTTGTCACCCTTTGTCCCGTACAGCTCTGGCCACCACATAGTTTTGGGACCCTGAGTGAAAGTCCAACAGAACGGATCATTAAAACTCAGAGCGACTCGGACTCAGATTGACTTGTCTACTTTGTTTATATTTGTACTTGTTCTTGACTTTTTCATTTTTGAATAAAAGTGTTAATTCTTTTAAAAAGTTAATCGTGCCCATTTCATTAAGATCAAGATTCAAGATTTGATTAAGATGCAGCAGTGAGAGACGCTGCATCTCTGTGGAACTGCTAATGGCAGAGCTGGCAGGGGCAAATATGCATAAGATTTAAAGCTGACTTAGTAATAGCAGCTATGTCAATGTATTAAAAGCCTAATCATACCAAACAGCGCAAACACTATTCAGGAATCAGAAGTTACGATTGAGTGAGTTCAGTTGCTTTATGTAAGTGGTGCTGAAATGCACCAAAACTGTACATTTAATTTTTTTGTTGGCTATTTGTAAATCTTGAAAAAGTGATATCTGTCTGAACTAAAAGGAAGTATTTCAGCATTATGTGTCACATTTCCTTTAAAATCCGTTATTTATTTCATGTTTACCCTTCCTTGGTATTACGCTACAACAAAAACTCTCTGAATGTTTAATATTTCATCAGGCTGCCAAGGCAATTGAAAAAATCTTAGCACTTCCCATTTAACCATACAATATTAATACGCACTTAGTAAGGGGCTCTGTGTGTGCGCGCATGTGTTCATGTGTGCATTTAAAAATATCGAGTCTCACACTCAGTATGTTTACATGTACTGGTTATAGCTACTACTGCAGATTTCTACTTGGAAAAACTTAATTCCTTTGTCATATACTTTATAGGTTTTAGGTTTTACAGAACTGCATGGATGTGTCTTAGAAAGACCCAAAATTGGGTGTAGTCATTGCTAATCATGGGTGCAAAATGGGTACATCATTAGCTATATGTCCTTGTTTTGTAAAATAAATCTTTTGTAAGTAATGTGGTTTGCACCTCTGAACAGCAGGTAAATATTCAAACACTATCACAAAGAAAAAATCCAATCCTATGAGCTGTGGGCAGAGAATATTCACAGAATAGAATGGATCTAATTGCAAAACCAAGCTAGTTGTGATATATTTTTCATCAGGGTGTTAACTCACTTAAAGCATTGTGCTGCTGCAGATTTTGAAGACTTTCTCATCCTGCTTAGGCCTTTCTGGACACAGGGACATAGCCGTACAGTGGCATACTGAGCCCTGGATGCTCAGCTGGTCATTCTCTTAGGCAGAGAGGGACTCTTCTTCTTTAAGCTCCCCAAGGGAAGTGAGTTCTAGGCAGCCGTGGGTCCCTGTCCAGCTGCTTCCTCTGTCTGGAGGGGGCCAGAGGGTCAGAGACAAGGCGCTCTGTGACACTGAATTATCTGCCTGAGTGTGATTGTGCCTGCTGGGAGGGACACTCAAGATTGTGTGAGCGTGTGCGTGTGTGTGTGTACTATATTTGTGTATATAAAAAATACTTTTGCAGGGCTTTGCTTCAAGCACATTTTTGTTTTTTGTAAGATTTTATATTCATCTGTTGTGTGTCAACACAATGCCACCACTAAGCTACAACGCTGACACAAGTAATCTTAGTGTGTCCCTTTAAAGATACTGCCCCATAGAGGGAGCTATGGCTGTTCACTGGTGTAGCTAAAGCCCCGTGGATGAAAAGCTGTTTATGATTTAAGTAATGTTAACAAGGTTAAAGATGAAGATAGCGGATTTACTCCACCTCAGGTCTACTGGATTAAGTACGTCTGTCACACATTTCCCCAAGTATAGAGGCACTCTGAAGTGAATGTTTTGCCATTAATGTAAAAAATACTGCATTAAGCTGCATTTTCCTTGAGGTAGGGTAAACAGATACGCAATGTACAGTATGTTGCCTTTGCTGTCATACGTTGAGTTGTACCAGAGCTACAAAGAGATGACTGGGCAGAGGTGTATATCATTATCATGCTGAGTGGGCACAAAGCGGGGAGTGAGGCAGGAAGAGATAGAGATCGGAAGAAACGGACAACAGACAGCTGTGCTGAGGTATGCAGCACTGCAAAGTCAGGCTGTGGGTTGTCAGTGGGGCGGAGGTGTGTCTGCTGCCTCTGTAAGAGGACATGGAGACATATAAAGTTGATTATCAAACAAATGGCACATCACAGATCAGTTGGAATCCACACGTTGAAGAGGTACGTCGCAAGACCTGCAAACAACCTCTGAGGTGTCAAAGAAGTTCCCTCTTTTTTTTGCATTTTTAAAAATAGTTTTTAGTGGAAACTCATTGCATTGGTAGTATATACTACATCTAAATCAAATTGAATGATCCAGAGCTAAAACTAACAATTATCAGCAAGAAACAGCAGCAGACACTGAACTGAAATTAAAGAGAGTAGATATACATAACATAACTAAAATACTTCATGCATAAATCACATGCTTTGTGTTTTAAAGCCTGTATATAAAATATAAATGTAGTCACCAAGTTAAGCCAATTAGCAAGTTCCTTTAAGTAGGCACATTACCTCCAATAACCACTGATCTGATTTATCCTTTGGTGAAAATAACGATAATAATCATTTCATTAATTTATCTTTGTGTTTTAAAGTGGGATAATCACGTCTCTCTCTTTTTTACAATTCTTATTTATTTTGGGGGGTAGTCTGCTATGTCATCTCCCTTTTACACTGCATTATGTGAGGTCACTTGTGTGAAGGGACTTAGATGCTGTAATGTGCACACGCAGCTGTAACAAGCTTTTTGATTATGGCAGACACCGAGGGTGTGACTTTACTGTCAAAGAATACCTTCTTTCCATAACAAATGGCTGTTTGCTGCTATTTTATGTTAAAAATCTCATGGATGATTAAACATTTCAGAAAAACACCTTCAACTTTTTCTTTGGGGGTACTGAGGGTATTTCCTGTGTCTGGCCTGTGCTTTTGTGGCTATGAGCTGGTTTAGTGTTCAAATTACTGATGATCCAGCCTTCCTGTTGCTCTCACAGCAGCAAATTACCTTGATAAAGTGTCTTTTACAAACATGTAGTAGCTATCTTTCCTTTCATGTATTTACTAAAATCCGAAGTTCTTAAATTTGCCTTTTTCTTCTTCTAGCCAATGGAGATTTCATGAAAAGATCTGATGCTGTTAAATGACATTCTTACACTGGGAAGCAACACATTTCTTAGTTTCATTGTAAGCTTTTCTTTATTTCTCTTTTCTTTAACTGAGCACAGGGTTCTCCCTCGCTCTTGCTGTATTTCCTCAAACTGTTGCACGTTAAGAAAAAGGAAGATGAGAAATAGCTGGAAGGAGCAGATGGGACAAAAGGGAACTGGAGTGGAGAAAAGCTGAATATAGGGCAGTGAAGGGAAGACAGGCAATATCTTTTTGCTTGATTCCTTAGTTCATTTCAGGTTAATTGAATCCTTTAAAAGTGCAAAGACACGTGAAAGAGGAGAGCGGGAGGTGTGGGTAAAGAGAGTAAGAGAACCACCCATCACTGGTAATGGCCTGGTTTGTTTGTTTTCATACCCACGGTGGAGATTGTGACCCAAAAATAAACTTGGGTCAGATGCAGCGGCATTACCCTGACAGCCAAATGTCTCTGTTAGTGCTGCATGCAAACGAAAATATGCTCATTCCCAAGCTATATCTCCCTAGCAGAAGGCCACTTATGAAAACCTGTCCAGTCTTAATTGTGCTGAACTTTTGCTTGTCGATGCTTTATTGAAGTTGAGGAGTTGAAGTGATATCAGTCACTCTGCCCTATGAATTCAGTCATGCCTCAGTTCCTTCTCTGTTTGCATATTTCCCATTCTATTGATGCATCCTGTTTTCTTTCTTCACTTTCCTATTACGCTCCCTCCTCTCCCGTCCACTTGTGTTGCAGTTAGCTGATAAGGGAATTACTCCTTTCATTGATGGATCCTTTCATTCTCTTCTTTTAATCAAGCCTGTTAGTACTTCTTAATTAAGACATCACAGCAGCGTTTGATCACTTTTGCTTTTCTGTGAGAGAGAGAGGGGGAGGGAGGGAGAAAGACAGTGAAAGAGATCATGAAAAAGAGTGGGTATACTCCACCAGTCCCTATTCTGTGTGTGAAGATGACTGAACAGCTTCAATTGGGGCATACACACTTCCTTCAACTCTGTTCTGCCAGCCCTTGAGGCTTGTGGTGTGTACATCTCCCAAGCCAACAGACGTCAACCTCCAGAGATCCATAGTAGACAGATGGTATTGGAGGCTGGGTCGGATGGCTATCGAGCTCCCTACTGTCAGTTTGTTGTGATGATCACACACAGCAGGCTGTCAATACTCACAGTCCACTAATCAAAGAGTTTTAAAAAAGAACTAACAAAACTAACATACTAAAAGTTATGCTTGTATAGCTTGTGTTGAAACAGGGTATGGGACATTAGCCTATCTTTGGTCGTAGTTCCCACTCCCCCTCCTAAAGGCAGTGAACAGAGTGAGTGCTTCTTTCCTCTAATGGAACGGGTGGGTGAGATGTGCATTGGGTGTGAGGTCTCTACTGTACATACAGTACACTTACTGAGGGTCCAAATGGACGAGGTATGGGAACTCAACCCTCAGGCAAGGAGTGATGGAGAAAGGAGGAAGGGTGAGGGCTGATGACAGAATCCTTAGTCTGACAGCCATGACCTATATCGCTTTGAGTGTAAGAGAAAGACGTAATGCATAATTGGAAGATGCACATTTGCTCAGTTTTTGCTGAAAGTCTATCAACCCAAACTAATCTTGATTTCTCAGTGATATCCTAACATAATCGTAACACACGCATAGAAATCTGATGCAGTATATACACCTCTTGCACTCAAACGCACACACCCACATTCACATATATACAGTGTGTGTCTGTCTTTCTCGCTAACTGTCAGTTAATTAGTGAGTTGATGTGTGCTTGTGAGTCAGGGAGAATAAGGTACTCTCATTGTGCGTATGTGTATGTGCCTGTGTATGTGGTCCCCCTGGCATGTCCTGGATCCCGTAGCGGGATACGCAGCCCTTTCTGCCTGGTTTACTGATGGGAGCTGTTTGGCTTCCACACAATTTAGCAAAGGAAACTCTGTACAACAAACATAAACAGACAGAAGCTGATCCTGGCAATAACAGTGAGAGCATACACAAAGAAACACACAAACACACACACAGATGGGACACGTGTAGTCACGTTGGTGTCACATAAAAAGCTCGGATGTCATTCACCAGAGCAGCTTTGCAACTTTCTGTGTTGATAATTCTTCAAACTAAGAAGCAAACTCACGAGTCCTGTCTCGTTTCTCTGCGATGGCTCTCTGCTGCTTCACCCCTTTTCCATCTACGAGCTGACGATTCTCCTCTTCGGAGCTTGCAGCCTTTCTTTCTCTCAACAAGTAGTCCATTTGCCCCTAAGGTACATGAGGGTAGGAGCAACAAAGGGAGGGGACAAAGAAAGAGGAACTTAGATCCTTAGAGCGGGGCATGGGCCCGAGTGGTGATGGAGAGCTGGCATGGGGAAGCAGAGCATTGCGTGCGTGTGTGTTTGTGTTCCTCTTTGGTCACTGTAGTTCAAAAGCTGAACTGCATCCAAGCCTTGGTAATGATGCAGCCGTCCACAACAGACTACAATAACCAACAGTCTGTTGCTGGCCAATTACTGTCCGCAACAATTATATTTCCAATTCAGAGGTAACAAGGGAAAGTGGCCCAACTCAACTAATCATTTCGAGCAATTACTTTTAAAACTAATTAGAATGTCAGGTTTGGCTGTGCGTGCCTGAGCTTGGGGGAGGTTTTTGTTTGTGTTTTTGTTGCTGTTTTCACTTTGTCAAATGGGTGGACTTGAAAGGAGAGAGCAGGGGGAGGGGGCAATATCAGCAACAGTGCAAGCCAAACATCAACCATCACCATGGGTTGAGAGACTTGGTCATTACGGCAGTTCTGTGAGTTTGGGGAATCCATTGTGTATGAGAAAATGCTGTGTTCGTTCTGTCGATGCCAGGCACTTTGCTAGACTGGTAAAATGAGTTCTTGGTGATGTCAGCTGAAACGCTGTGAGAGACCTAACGGACCACAGATCTCTGGAGCCTCTAAGCTGAAAGAGGGGGATGTGAAGGGGCACAAGCTATTGAAGGCTAAAAGCTGAATGTAAAAATGCTGTTTCGATGAGCTGTGGCGAATAAGACATGTTTCTAGAAAGGATGAGAGAAGACAGGCTAGCCAATATCATTTGAGTGCTGAATTACATACTACATCCTCTCTTTCCTTTCCTTTGAACACAGGTTAACTGATTTTGTGTGATTTAATGTACTCTCCCAATATTGTGATTATTTTCTGTTGTATAAGATAAGATTTAAATTACTATTGTGATAATAATTCTTGCAGAAACATTAAACAGTCACAATCATTGTCACAATCAGGAAGTCAAGGTCAGTACTAATGCTATCTGTAATAGGCATATTTACAAAAGTGAGGAATAAAACTCACGTCTTGATCTGATGCATTAATCCTGATCCCTAAAGGGGTATTACACATTTTTAAAATGCATTTAACCAAGGGATACCTTGTGCAGAAAACAGGGTGTATATTTCAATAAATAATTTAGGTAACACTTAAATCAAATGAACCATCTCATGTCGCACAACTAAGGAATGTGACATAAAATGGAACAACAGACTCAAACGGTCGAATTTATAAAACTTGTTCTTAAATACATGATGGTGCAGCAGCATGTGAGAGCGCGTGGAGTTTGTGTGCACCAATGTTTCCAATTGGAAAATCTGCAAGATGGGCTGTGTTATATATTTTATGAGACCTGGGGGTTTCTTTTTATACCATACCGTTGTTAGACACGCAAATACCTTATGTATGTACAGCTGGTTAAGACGCACACACACGCACACGCTGACTTGTAAATGTAAAACGTTCGCCTTTAAAAGAAGCAGATTAGTCACATCAGTGGGACTGGTTAATGCATAGCAGGGTTACGGCAACTCACACGAGTCTGGTGAGAGTTTTTTCTCTTTGTGTGACACTTTTCTTCCCTATGATTGTTTCATTTGTCAATAAATGTAGGGTAATGTGCTAACTATTCCCGTTCTTTGCAATAAAATTTTCATGCGCATCACTGCAAATGTACTACAGGCCTTAAAAAAAATAAATCCTAGAAATTTGCATTATTCAGTGTTGGCTTTGGGTCACGAGTGTCCAAATATATGCAGACATGTGTTGTACACAACCACACACATACAAAAAAAAAACACTAAAATGCCTCTAGTAGTTGTCATAACACACCACCCCTGATGGAGTGACGTCTCATTACTAGACAGCTTGCAGCAGCAGCATGGCGTTACCTCTCCCACTTTTACAGGGCCATGGTGACAGTTGTGATTTTATCAACAAGCCCAATGAATGTGACATGAGTCAGTAAGTTTCTATTAAAGATTTTATAGAGTAGGCAGTTAAAGGTATTTGTAGCAAGCTGTCTTCATTTAGTGAGAATAAATTTGTTTTATTCTGCAAAGAAAACAGCTAGTTCCAGCTTCTATATCAAAAGTCACACCCTAATTGCCAGGACATTTAGAGAATGAAACCATACAGTAGGGAAAAATAAACGGTTTAAGAAGCATATGTCCAATTGCAGGCTTCAAGCAATGCTGGATGAAACATGCTGCACAGTATGAAGTGAGTTCTCTGAGGGAAGTGGACATTTGTGAAATGATACATTTCCACAAATGAGCCTAATTATATTGAGCTACTGGCCCTGCAATTATTTAGCTTCTGTACTTTGGCCTAAATAAAAAGAAATTAAATAAAGAAGAAAATACTGTATCACTTCAATTGATATCTTTGGATTTAAGATGTCTTGGGAAATTAATTCAAATTACCACTGCAAATTGAGTGGTTTGTTACTAAAACCCAAATGCATTTTCGCTCAAATTGTTGTTTAATCACCACTTAGATTACGCTTTTTTTAATGTACACACACACACACACAAAAAAAAAAGACAACAACAACATCTTTTGCACTAAGGCAGCATAAAATGGCAAAGACAGGATGATAACAGGTAAAGCTGTAGCTGGAACCATAGTGTACATGCACATTCAGGATGCCATAAAAGGGCTGTCTGATGACAGAAAACAAATCCTGTAGCACTAGGAGATAAGATAAAGAGTTGAAGCTACCAATGGGCATTTAATGCTCTGGTGCACTTATTGCACATGCAGTGGATTAAAACCTGTAACTAGACTCTGTAATGCTCACATATTCTGAAACCTACAACTCTAACTTCCCCAAGGAAGGAAATACATTGTAGTTAATCTGGGAAAAGGGAAATAGTAATGTATATGTTTTCCACAATCTCCTGCAGTCTGCAGGTAGGCGTTTTCAAAAACTGTTTATTCATCATACAGTTGATTTTTTTCTTCTTTTTTCTTTTTTTTCCCTATTTGCTATTTTCCTCCAAGTGAATAATTTAATTCTTAAAACATTTTTATGATTAAGTCTTGTATGAAACACAAGACTTTTTCCCTTTCTGCAAGGCAATGTGACTGCGTTGTTGTTTTTGGCGGGGGTTTTTTTGGGGGGGGGGGCTGACTCGTTTTCTTTCTGCTTGAATAATGCGCACACATTTCTTCGTTTTATTTTTTAAGCATTAATATCTGGATGATACAGACTCAGAGATACAAATTAAATTGAGAGGGGGAATGCACTTTATTCTCACAACAATTTGTTTCATGCCAAACAAGCACAGTCATGTAATTATCATCGTGGTAATTACTAATTAGGTAAAAAGAGATTCACAATGGTTGATTGTTATTTGTTATCTACGGCACTAAGGGACGAGATTAAAAAAAATCTTTGCAGAGTATATTCCAGTGTTTGTTTTCAGTTTTTGCGTAACTTTCTCATACATAATTAGCTGACCCCTTTAAAAGCCTGATTATTTACAATTACACATCTGTAATTGGTGTTTTTCCTTTGGTTTCCCCAAACACTCCTTGTCAGAACATCATGCCCATTATGTTCACTGTGATGATATCCAGGCTGGAGATTTAGTCCAGAATTTCCTTCAGTGGGCCTACTGCGAAGGAGAGAGACCAAGATGGTCAAAACAGAGGCACGTAGAGAGGAGGGGCTGTTGCCACCGAATGTGGAAAAAAGAGGAGAGTTACTTTGATTGACAGTTGTCTGGCCTGGTGCCTGCAGAGGTTGTTCCCCCCGCCGACTGCTATTATCAGCAGAAGGACTTCCCCATCGCCTTGGCAGCAACTGTGTCACCCCTCTCCCTTGGAGGATGCTATCCCATTTGGGAGGAGATGAATAGGGGTCCCCTCACCCCATATGAGGTCTCTGTGGACAGAATCTTTACAGAGGAAGCACAGTGGAGTAAACAGACTTTATGTCAACACCAACATCTTCAACATCTTTGAACACAGATGCACTCACACACACACACACACACACACACACACACACACACACACACACACACACACACACACACACACACACACACACACACACACCTGCACACAGAGAGAGAAAGAGAGAAAAAATGGTCTTCCAGTACTTGGGCTTCAAAATAGCAAATTTGGGAAATATTTGTTTTTCCCAAATATGATATCGATATTCTTGCTGTAAAAGGGAGACCTATCTAAATTATTGCCTTCCACTTAAATATGTATGATTTGAATGCATTGGGCTATTCAAATATAACAAATGTGAGTTTCTGGACTGATGTTAATGTTTAAAGATTCTCCACCTGTGGATTAACAGCAGTTGTTCAGAAACCGCTGTCTGTCACCACGATTTATTTCTTATTTTGTTTTTTACATTTTTTTTTAGAACATCTTGATATAAATCTTAAGTTTAAACTACAGTGAGGTTGCATGACAATAGCTAGCAGCCGAGCTGCTCTATATTCATTTGCGCACTCTGTGATGAATCACTGAGGTATAAATTTAACATCTTTTTGAAAATTCTGAGCATTAGTCATTCCCTCATGTTAATTAAATACCATCTCAGTGAGTCTGACATGTAACTGATGGAACAGCTTGTCGTGACATTTGTCCCCACTTTAGCATTTAAAGCTGCATGTCTGAGAGTGTTTTAGGTGCACAGTTAATTTCTAAAGGAATGCAGACAGCTCACAGACAACACACAGACAGCTGCAATGCTAGGTGATTGGCATGTTCAATGTACTGTGTGTAATGCAAGTAAATCCTTCACTTAGGCAGGTGTGTGTGTGTGATAGAGAGAAAGAGAAAGCACCAGGAGACGCAGAAAGAAAGAAAGTGTGTGTGCAGGTGTCATGGACAGGTTTTATTAAATTTTGTTCTTTTGACAACATTCCTGCAGCTGTGGGCATGGAGAGCCTCTTGACTCGCACTTAAATATACATGTATTGTTCTTTCTTACTTTTGGATCAGACGCGAACAGGCCGTGAGAGGGTAGATGCCTACATTTTTAAGTCCATGTCCAACATTATCTTATCATTCTCCTCCATTAAAGAGCCATCTGGGTAAATAGTAATGCTTTTATCAGTCGCGACTGTAATAAGTACAGACGACAGTATCCATGGTGAGAAACTGCAGGTGTATTGTGTACCTTATGTATATCAGTACACCTGAACTCACTCACCTGTGCTGTCATTCCAGCTGCCAGCCTATAGCTGACCATATTTGGCTCACACAAAAACCTTTATTCTTAGCCAGCCACACGCACACACACGCACACACACACAATCACACATCACTTCCTCACTCTCAATTTAACCTTAGTGTGATGGGGCCCATGTTTAGGCTCCTTGCGGGTGTTAATGGCCAATGGAGCAGATATCGTAATGAGTGATCAATCTAGTTGCTCACCGTCACAGCAACACATTAGCCATTCATACAAATTCAGTCCACTCGCCCAAGCAGAAGATCTGGATGCATATTTAATGTTTATCTTTTACAGATCTCATTTAAGCAGACCTGTTTGTGAAGCTTTGAAAAGGTGGCAAAGTCCATACATAGTCTGCTCCTACCTGACAGAATCAAACAAGTGTGTCTTGCATCCACGCAAGTGATGCTCTTTTTTAATGAAGACCCTGGAAACGCTGCATCTGTGAATAATAACTTGATGATTATTGTGATCAGTTGAAGCCATTTTACAATTAACACTCGTGCTTGGAAAAGAGGCATCACATCAATTAAACAAGAGCCAAAAACTAAATAAATAAAAATGGTCCAGAGATGAAAGAGAGCTGATGCATACAGTATAATGTCAGGATATAAAACGCAGCAACCCTGGAGATGGAGAGAGAGGAGGACAGTCACTAAGAGTGTCTGCTTTTAAGTACCTCAATCATGCACCTGTCACTCCGTTTCCTCACATAGACATCAGTGTTTACCAAAATGAGGGCTGACAGAAGACATCAGTGCTGGTTTGTGTGCAAACAGCTTGTTTGGACAGCCTCGTGGAGCCTGCCTGGTCTAGCACACGGATGCATTTTTCTTAAGATCAAATAATAATCCATTTAAAGTGTTTAGAGTAGGAGAAGCAGATAAGACGAGCATTAAGAACCAATGTTGTATTAGCTTTCTGAGACAGTATTTATATAGCTTATATATGAGATATATAAGCTCTTTCTCTGTCTTTATAGATAGATAGATAGATAGATAGATAGATAGATAGATAGATAGATAGATAGATAGATAGATAGATGACATTGTATATACATGCTAATATGTGCAGCAGCACTGTATTTCAATAGGCAGTGAAATGAAGAGTGAGGCACAGTCATGAATCACACTGAGTATTTGCGCAAGTTAAAATAACCCTGAATTCATTTGCAATGGATCTCCCGTTTCTAAAAGCTCAACAATTGCAGCATCATGCATCCCAAGTCACCCGAGCAAAGTCTGAAAGCAGGTTTCAGGCAAGGCTGGTTCCAATTCAACTGTGATAAATGGGCAGATAAGACAATCAGTGCGCACTGTGACATAGTGCAGCGTCAGACCAGCACTCTGCTCGGGAGTTCAGGTGCAGCCATGGTCCTGCAGCCAAGAAAGGAGGGAAAAGCATAGGCACAAGGAGATGTCTTGTACCTTGTGTGTATAAATACCCAAACTACAGTATTAAAGGTGACTATTAGTTTCATCTTGTTTGTCTATTCTACTGCCAGCTATGTGGTACTAAGGCCTCTAAACGTGAAGATTCACCTTTTTTGGGAATTAAAACAAGTATCTTAAGGACTTGTATCAACTCAAGCAGGAAATCACTGTGTCCTCAAGCCAGCATGGAAAACGAGTCTGCAGTTGAGAAACTTGTACCTGTGTGAAGTGGTGAGTTGGCCAGATACATAAATACCATTTGCTAGTTACTGATAAATGAAAACTGTGTTCTTGGCTGACTAAAGAATGTATGAGACTGTTTGACGTGTTTCTGTTGTCTTGTGCTGGGAAATGTGTACACGTGTACATGATTCACTGTCTCCAAAGGGTGCCAAGTCACAGCAGGGGAATGCCTGCATTGCATTTCCCTCATCCCTAGGATAAAATAATGAATCTAATTGTGTGTTGCTCACTTGTACAAATCATGAGACTATTATGGCTTCTCTTTCCAGCTTATTCTCAGGGTTGGAATGAATGCTGCTCCGCACGCATAGATCCCACCCACCCAGAGCAACACACCTCCATATAACATCCGTGCACACAAACTAGACCCTGAACAAAATACGTCAATGAGATGAATTCCTGGTTGTAAAGATTCTCCCTTTATTGTCTTCATTTCTGTGATCAGCTTTGTGTTGTTGTGGTTTGTACAATGACTGAGGAACCCTCTTGAACCAACTGAAAAGGTTTTTGTAATTGAAAAAAAAGATTTTAGACTGGATAGGTGAATGCAGGAGTAACCCAGGGAGGAAAAAAGATCCCTTTAATGTGTTTTTTATATACATGTTAAGTCATGGGTTTAATGTATTCCCTTTTTCAATAGCTTAAGCAAAATCTGCATTTTAAGCAGGAGGAAAAACACACAGGGAGATTACTTTATATACATATCAAGGAAGTGCAGCAGTTGTCCAAGTATACAGTGTGTTCAGATATCTGTGGATGTTGAAAGCTTGAGCATAGAGAGGTTGACATGGTGAAGTGAATATGGCAATACTGCCACCTAGAGGTGTGTGTGTGGGGGAGAGGAACGAGGTATAAGGACAGGACTGTTAACTCCAAGCTCACTTAGTTACAGTTGATGACAAAGTACTAAGTATAAGAGCAGATTCCATTTTACAGTATAAATCCTGGGTCACCAAAACGAATGCAAAGCCTTTATGTGCCTGCGTGCATTTGTGTGCACCAGCATGTGTTCACCTCTCGTCTGTGACTATCAAAAGAATAGAAAAAGCAATTCTGGCTACATTATGGTTACATCAGATGGGCCATCCACCGAATCCCATCTCCACTGAATCCCATCTGTCCTGCAGAAGTAACCCAGCACATGCTGACCTGCTCTCATTTGCTGTCAGAGAGACTGAGATGCGGGGCAGGACTATAAAGAAAAGACGAGGCAGTGAAAGAGAGAGGGCTCACCTGTGAACCAGAAATGCCCTGTTCAGGTGGGACCTGTTTTGACCTGTTGCCACAGGGACCCTAATGTAAAGGGTGAGGGGGGAGTGGCCATCTGGTGTGCGTTTGTGAGTGTATATGTGTGTGTGCTTTTGTTTATGTGCCAAAAGGCATTAATAGGCCAGTGGATGTCTCAAACAGCTGTTACCATAAACAACATGAAAGCATATTAAACATTTTCAAATGCTGTTGTCTACAATGTGAGAATTTGCTTTCAGTCACACATGACATAACACATACATCAAATTAAGAAATCTCCATTCCAGGGCATTGAGTACATTTGAAATATTCTTTTTGACGTGTGCAACTCAGCTAATGTGGAAACAGAGCAGACAGCAAAAAAAAACTATGTTACTCTATGTAGAGTCCATCTTACAAACTGTTTTAACACAAATATTGTCATCATCCAGTTATGTTGCGCATGTTAATATTTTCTGTTTCAATGGGGAAAGGAGAGGCTATAAAAACTCCTCTATATTCTGCTTGTCTAATAATTGGACGTTAAGTGTTTTTTTCTGGAATTATATACTTTATTTATTGATGTACGCTGTATAATTTCACGATCAGTTCTGACTTGCCATAAAAAATGAAATTGCCTGACAATGACAATAATGTGATCTTCTATCTTTTACAGTCAAAGGTCAGCTGTTTCTACAGTTGTAACAATAACAGTCAAAACAAAATCACACACACTAATCGGAAAAATGACATGCAACGACTCAGACGTGGAATGACCTTTGTTGTTTATAGAAGAGCTGGTTCTCTTACAATCCACGCTCATGCATGTGAACATACGCTAAAGCATTCAGGAGTAAATATGGACACACACTCACCTCTTGAGAGACTGAAAAATCTAATTGGGATTTAAATTGGTTAGAGGCCTGGGGCCTTGTTTGGCTGTGTGGCTCGTGTGTGTCTTATTCGTTGCTCTCTAAGGTCATTTAGAAAGCGCTTGTTTAGGGATGAGTGATTAGCAGAGATGTCCAGGGGCTTCCAACTCATAGGAGGCTTCCTGGAAAGGCGGGATAGACCTGCTACAGTGACATGGCTGAACAGTAAGGGCTCCAGGGCTTTGCCATCCAGTACAGTGGGGATTTTTGCTGCGGTTGTGAATCAGCGTAATGGATACTTATCTGTTTGAGCTGCATGTGTGAAATTACATATCAAAGGTGAGTTGCAGGATTCCTGAAGTGAAGGTATTTCACCCGTTTTATATTATTTCTGTGACCCGAACCCTTAACACCAAGAGACAACATGTTACCACATTTAAATGACAGCACTGAACATATTTATGTGCGCGTAGGGTGGCACATGCACACAAACAGACGAGCATTCAATGTAACAAAGTCCTCTGTTGAACCTGACATCCAATTTAACAAACACCAGTTTAAAGTCCTGTTGACAAGAAGCAGGAAGCGAGAAGAGAAAGAGGATATGACATGAGGAGAAATCGGCTCCTTCTGTTCCTTGTCACTCCAGATTATTGAAGACTTACCCAACATGCACCTGGGGGAATCAGTGTCTGTCCACCCAAGTCTCTCAGTCTCATGTTGCTCTGCTTCTCTCTAACACACAGACACATACACAAAACACACACATACTCTCTATCTGTCCTCCTCCCTCCTTTCCTCCTTATCAAACACGGGCCTACTGTACACCCTTATTTGCATTTTTTCCCTTTGTCTTTAAAAAAAATATATTATTCTATTTTTTTTCCAACCAAGTGTTTCCAAAGGGTTCAACGTGGGCATGTATGTCAGCCTTGGTATCCTTATACATATGTGTACATGTGTGAGCAGATGTTCGCTTGAGGCAGTCTTGCATGCTTGTCCCTGATAGCTCAATAGAAATATGGGACAAACTTGAAATCACAAAAGAACTTTGCGTCAAGACGTATTCGGCATACAAACTGAATAACTAATAGGAGTGAAATCAGTTCATCTCCATCAAATCGCACTGTCCACATTTTTGGCCTGACTATTCATTACAAGACAATTTATTATAATTTGTATTATTTCTACGTGTTCAAGGAGGAGGAAAAATACATCTGTTAATAGCGTGAATCCCTTGATAACGTCCCCGCAGAATAGGCTTCGGCTCTCCATCTGATATTAATAGGTCTTCGAAACACCGCTGTAGTTATTACAGTTATTTATACATTTTACTTCACAAAGCCAGCATACCTCAGTGAGCACCAAATACATTTTGTCAAACTCTTTAATGGTAATTTAATGAACCGTGACCTTTGGATGACAATTAATGCCAGATGTATTTCCACAATATTCATTTATTACTGGCTAATTTTACCTTGCCTGCGTTTTCTCCTGTGCAGATATTCATGCAAGTCTTGTTTAAATGAGCTTTTCATCATTAGTTAGCCTCACTGGGACAAAGACTTGCCTGTCCACTTGCTGGAACTGGATTTGAAAATCTACCTATCAGTCCTTAATGAATATGTTTATAAAACGCAGAAGCTCGTGCATTAGCTGCCCTTTCATCATGAGTGGTTTTGATAAAGATGATAGATCCAAATGGGTGCGTTCATTATTGGGGTACAAACAATTTCGAGCTGGACTTTGAGATGCGTGTCACAGAGCTTCTAAGAGCATCTAATGAACAAATGTCCCCTATTGATCGGGTTATTGACAGGATTGATGCAGAATCCAACAGACTCATGAAGTGCTTTTAATTTAAACCTTATAAGTCTGCAACATTTTTTTGGGATCAAGTGAGATAATAATCACAAGATCTCAGAAATATCTAGTTTCCTCTTGTTCTTTTTTTCTCCTTCTACCCCTTCTCACTATGTTTCCAGTCTATCATACATCCCCCCCTTACTGGGATCAGTGGGGCCATCACGCGCACACCTTTGATGTCTCCCAGAGTTAAGCTGGTTTTGAAGTCAGATTAGTGAATTGTAAACACCCTTTTAGACCTTCAGACTCTCTCCACAGAATGAGGGAGAGAGCGCGAGGGAGAGAAAGTGAAAGAGTTGTGGGATTAACCCATACGCCACAGCTCAAAGGTTAGCCGATCCAAAACCACGCTCCATATTGCCATGTGCACAAACACGAATTGAGGTGTTCAACTCATTTATCATCTGCTTTTCTCCCCCGTCTCACCCTTTTTCATTTCGTTTTATTTTGGTGAAGCTACGGAAAAGGCTGGATTGAAGCAGACAGTAGATTTGTGTGGGAGGAAGAGTGCCCTCTCTGCTCACACACACACACACACTGACGTGCATGCGCACACATATATACACACGTGTACGGAGAGAGGGCAGTGTTTTTCAGAGGAGAAGCCCGTCTGTCTCTTTCACATTCCATTAGTTCCTGGAGCTACATCAGAGGGCAGAGGGAGCACACAGACATTCCTGCAAGACGCAGATGTCAGGATCAAAAGTCAGACTGACTCCTGTACGCAGCAGGGGAGAAAGACAGAGAGGAAGAAAAGAGAGGGAGAGAGCAAAGGAAGAAAAAGAATTTATGCTGGGTACGGCGAGAAAGTGCGGCCGCATCTTTTTGAACATCCTGTGTGCTGAAACCCAGAAAGAATTATTCGCTCCTTCAACAAATTCTCCAATTTTCTGCAAACAAAGGCCCTATCCACTACCACGTGTTTCCATCTACACCTGTAATGCTTTGTGTATTTACTGTTCTCAGGGCTATAGTTGCTATTGTTACTTACTGCTCTCTTGCTGCCAGGCTGATGGGAAACCATGCACCATGCTGCCTACATCTTGTGCCTTGTTTCAGTTATTAAAAGGCACGGGACCAGATGGTGCGTGTGTGCCTGTGTTTTGTGCGTGTGTGTGTGTGTGTGTGTGTGTGTGTCTCCAGGTCTACACTTTGGCTCCAGGCTCTCCCAGAACTGGCACAAGCCCAAGTGGGTCATCCATGCAAAGATTCTCTCTCTCTCGCCTCCTCACCGAGAGCGCATCTGTGTAGGCCTTTACATAGGGAATGCAGGCGTGTGTGTTTGTTTATGTGTGCTTCTTGTGAGGATACATTATGGGTTATAGAAAGGATGTGGGTGCTGGGCAAACAAAACATAATTTCTGTTCTGCATATGTCCACCTCTCCTCCTGGGTCTTTCAGTTTCTCTCTTCTCTCTGTCTGTTTTCCATCTCATTTGTTGTTGTTTTTTTTATCTCTTCCTTTCTCTAATCTCTAGCCAGCAGAGAAACCAGGTGAACATTCAGTCAAGTGATCAAGGGATGTTTTTTTTTCTTTCTTTCCTTCCTTTTTTCCTGCTATTTTCACACGATAACCCTAGTATGAGAAAAAGAAAGAGAGAAAATAAATAACCTCGCCCTCAAGAGACTAAGAGAGGAAGCAAAGCAAGCCAAGGTGGGTAACGGTGAACTGCAGACATATGTGCAGGGACACTGAAGTAAATGGCAGAGGATGGGAGGGTAAAAGGAAGACAGAAGGAGTTAAGAAGAGCCATGGGCCTAGTAGAGCTGTCAAGACGGCCAGGGAGCTGCAAAACTACAGACTGTCAAGAAACATTGTGTCCCTCCAAGATCAACCAGAACTTGTCTCGGCTTACAGTGCAGTTGTGATTTCACAGATACGTCTTTAAGTAGACAAGCACTGTTTTTAATGCGCTCAGAGATTCCACTCCTTTTTTTTTCTCTAACATGTCACTATTACATTAAGCAGACTTGAGATCCAGCATCAGAGGTTAGGATTCAGCTTAGAGCATCGCTGCAGAATCTTCATCTATCATGTTGTGTGCATTTCTGTTACAAAACAAAGATTTTGTCAAGTGGGAGATTTTCTGTATTTGCTTGAAGAAATGCTTTCACTCTGTGTAACCTCAAAAGAAGAAGGAAATTTATGTCTAAATCTGTGCTGAATCTGTTTCCCCTCATGTTCTCACCTTGCATAATAGATTGTATTAACTGCAAATGTATCTTAAATACTTAAGAGATCCCCCACCGTTTCCCTCCATCCTTCTTTTTTCCCCCACCTGTCTCACTGCTATTCTTGCTGCTCACCACCTGCCTTTCAGCTTGCAGCGGCAGAGGGCACTGATTACATTAGTCCTCAGAGAGCTGCCCGGATCAATACAGAGCCACTGTTCAATCCCGTGCAATCACAGCCACTCGCTAATGAGAGAGGGAAAAGTACAGACGGAGAAAAGAAAGAAAAGAAAACTGACGTTCGCTTCTGTTTTCATCAAAGTGGAATTGTATTATAGATTTGTCCTTTGACGACCACACATAGTGGAAACTTCCTTGATCAATACTGCATCAGGGTTTTTCCACATGTAGGTGACTGTAACAAGACCTCATTTTGTTCCATCAGGTTTCTTTCATACGAAGTGCCCGCCCATCTTCCATTCTGCTTCCCCATTGTGTATCACACGCTCTCGTTTTTTGACTCCCTCTTTCTCTCTCTTGCACATCGCTGTTTAATGATGGTAATTTTCCACCCAGGTCCGAGTGTGAGCTGATGTGGTGAGGCTCTTGGCCCCCCGCTGTTCCTGATGAGGCATGATGGGAAATTACCCAGAGCTCTCTGTTGTCAGATTGTAACTCACTGTTTGGTTGTAATAAGCAGGCAAACCCCTGCATGTGTGTTCTCACACACACGTGCGCAGACACCTCTGATTGTGTGCATTAATTACACTGTGTGAGATCACCACAGTGACCACAGCTGTGTGGGCCATGCCTTGCTTTCCAGGTCACTTGGGTCATCGGCTCCCTATAACAGCTACAGCACTGTCACTGCCAGACACAACAGCACATAATGAGACTTCTCCTTGCTGCGCTCGCTGTTCAGATACCAGTGAAACGTTCTTCTCCATCAATCCATCACTTCCTTTCTATCACCTTCCCTACACTGTCATGTCGCTCCCCTTAACATGGTGATGTGAGTGCGTGTGCGCGGCTGCCTGCGGTTTATTGATGGACACGAGGGAGGTACAGGGCTCACTGGGGCACCACCGCTGGGTTAGAGTGGATGGTGGTGGAGAGTGTGGAGTGGGGGGGCTGCCCCTGTCACTGTGGTGTGTCACCTCTGCAGCAGCGCTGTCACCAACAAATGGCGCTTTAGTGGAACCCTGTAAAGAGAGTCCTGCTGAGGTACTGTTTGAATCAGCTTGGGGCCAGTGGGGGACTGCAGGTTCTGTTTGATCAACATCAGCGGATGTTGGGAGGATGTCCACTGTCAGCCTAACTACAGATGACCATCCACAGTCAATAGAGACAGTGGGTATATATTTTTTTTTATCACTGTATATTTTTCAAGATTTAACAGGACACAATATAAAAACAAAGGGAAAATCAGAGGTCAATAATCTCATATGTTATATACTGCATAGTCTTTCTCTGGCATTACAAAAATCCAGCATACATGAAACTGATACAATTTTAATTTCATTTCTGGGCGCAAAATATCTATTACTTTTAATTCAAAGTCAATTTTCAATTGACTTCAACTGAAAATTGACTCAATTCAAAAACTGAGTCAATTCAAAGTCAATTTTCAATTGACAATTTGCAGTGAGTTGGAGTAAGTGTGTTTAATTTTGGAACCATTGTTTTCCAAATGAGTGAACATACATGTCTTACCTCCACACCGAAGGTAAGTGGAGGCTTTAACAGATGGATTTGATAGGAGCTAACATAATTTTGCATGATGTGGATGAAACATACATGAAACACGACAATAAGCATTTGTGACTGGAGGCGAAAATGATTTTGTACATTTTTACTCCCCTAAACCTGTTTATGTTACACTTCATCCCTGCTGGGCACCAATGTTTCCTCACTGGATTTCAGTTTAAATGTAAAACACTTTATTTCCAAAACATATGCACATTTATATACTTCAGATCAATTGCTTTCGATGGCCAGCAAGTTTTAAACAATCAAAACAGCTCAAAGGAGACAAATCAAATCTAAGTTATTAATGGATATGATAAAAGTACTTACAATATGATACGCTGAGGCATACGAAGTCCAGTGATGTTAAACATTCTAACACACTAATTTCTCGAAATATGGAATAACTGGGGTCATAATGTGCTATATTGGCCAATGTGAGCAGAAGTCAGGATGTTCATTATATAATTATAATTATAACCAGTGTGCTGTCATTTTTTATGATAATTTCAAAGATTATTATTGTATATTGTATTTGGTATATTTAAATGACCATAATAGAGTATGGTATGTATTCAGTAAATTGGGATTAAGGATGATGGAATGATCCCCATCAGATTACCCGTTTAGTAGATACCCACATCAGATCTTTAAGATATCTCTGATCGCTATATCATATTGAGGGCATTGTAATTACTTTTCTCCCTGCAGCGCTTGCTGCTGTGCCGAGCACCTCCTTGCACTGCCGAGGAGATACCCTTCTAAGAGAAGCTTTTGCTAATGGATAACAGTCAGCCTTACCACTATCATAGTGCCGCTGGCGGAATGTGGGCAAAATGGCAAGGCCCAACTAAACTGGTGTGACTGAAAACATTCTCAGATAGGGCACAATCCATCCATATACACACATATAATTGCACAGCAACACACACACCCAGAGGCCAGGAGCTGACAGTAAATAAAACCACAGTCCCTCCTTAATTAGCTCTCTGCCTGAGGGTGAAAACACAGAGAGAAAGTGTGTCAGTCTCTCCCTGTGTTGGACGCTAAGCTGCCACTGCATTCCTCTGTCCATGTTTGCTAAGAAAAATGGCATTTCAGCACAATGATTTGGGTACAGATGTAATTGCACAGCCCTTTGTGTACAAAAATATCAAGCGATTGTTTTAAAGTTAGTTGTTCCTTACCTAATTTTTATCAATTCATTTTTAATGGTCTATTTTGGGACAATACAAATAGATAGTTAGACATTTACTCTAATTAATAGCAGTGAATTTGCATTAATAAAGTAAATGGAAATTTAGGTCATGAACGTCACGAGGCATGTGAGTGCAGTGATGCCTCACCCTTTTACTTGTGTCCTCATTATAATTTAAAGATTTGTGCTCTCCTTTCAATAGCTGACCCTAACCCACATATTAAATAGGTGCTGTAAGCATGAAATTATTATTATTGAACTGCATCTTATTTATTTTTCATTATTGCAACAGAATACGGAATATGATGTAAAGCCATGGAAATTTTTTTTTATATAATTTAAATCATCAGTGTAGTAATGGACAATTTTCCTGGTTTGAATGAAAGGCAGTCAGAAACTAGGATAACAGTGCACTACTGACCCCTGCTGGTGAATTGTTCGCTTGAAGAAAAAGGTGAATGGGACAATCCAAAAATACACAACTATTGACTTAAAATGACCTTTTGCTTTTTCACTATTTTCTCCAGCTCCTACCCACACTTGAAAAGGCAGGTACTGAAAAATACATGACACACAGTCCCTGACAAAATCTATCTATCTATCTATCTATCTATCTATCTATCTATCTATCTATCTATCTATCTATCTATCTATCTATCTATCTATCTATCTATCTATCTATCTATCTATCTATCTATCTATCTATCTATCTATCTATTATGCAAGCATACATTTTTCGCACATGCTCTCTCAGCACAAAATAATGTATTTGGCAATTTCTCCTCTACCAAACAGGCTTGTGTGTTACACCTGACTTAACTTCTTTAAGGGCAGCGGATTTACACCTCGTTGGCCATCTGATGTCACTAAGCCAGCGGTCAGAGAGAGGAGGAGAGTGCTTGTAAGTAAGACCACTGGGGGAGAGCAGCTTTAGGAGGTTAAGTAAATCTTGTAGTGGACAAAGGCCAAATCAGATGGGACACAGAGGGGGTTTGTTATGACTCACTTCATCATTCAGCAGCTGGAATAAAGGGATGAGGGGGGATGATACCTGCTTGAGAAGCACGAAACATATGTGCATTAGTATTTATCTCCTCCTCTGCCCACAGTTGAGCGTTGTCTAAATTCTTGCAGGACGAGGCCAGCAAGTGTATGAGATCAGACAAGCACAGGACGCACGTCACTAAGAGCGCATGGCAGTGGCCCTGGAGCCATGGCTAACTATGAGTGCACTATCATTCGCCACTGTAAGGAAAGACCCAATTAAGAACATTAATTATGCTTCTTTGGCACTAACTCTATCACTCTCTTTATAGCCTGGAGAGCATTTAAGTCTAAGGCCTTGGCTGCATGCTCCCTCTCATGCTTTAATCCAATCTAGTAGACGAAGTTTGTCATGTTTGGCAGAACTGGACTTTCTGGGATAAGTTGGGATATCCAGATGGACAGAGTAGGAGAGTTGAGCTCATCCACAGGGTAAGGATGTGTAGTCGCACAGAAAATGCAGTGTGATCTCAAAGACTAATTCTACAAGGTTCTCCTAATGCAGTGTGAAAAACCTGTGAGGGAGGCAGATGCAACATGGTTCACGTCAGCATGCCTCACAGCTCTTTGCTGACACAGAAAATGCTAAACTGATACAAGCCTAACGTCAATTAGAATTTCTAAATACAGTAAAAGTGAATGTGTGCATTAATCCTCTGTGTACACTAATATTAATTATAGGGAGTGAAATGTGCTTCCCTTGTTCAAATCTATATACTGCCTGAAGCATGCTGCCTTAATATATAAAGTGTTTTATTTGTGAGGTTTCTTTTTACTTCAGACTCTCTGCCTTTGCTCACTAATTAGTAACATAATTAGAATTACTGACTGTCATACAAAGATTTCTTTTTTCAGCTACATGGTGATGGTTTTAGAAGGGTTTTTCTCAGCAAGTAACCAATTTCCATTGTGACAAAAAACATTAAAATTTTCATACAAATGTGTCTCTGTAAGAGAGGGAATGACGGTCCAATTAAGGACACAAGGTTGTTTGGTTTAAGATTTGATTAAAACTGCTGCAAAAAAGAAAAAGATTTGCTATGAAGGAGATCTGTTTTGAATATGAAATCCTTCATTAGAGCCTGGACGATAGAGATGATACAGCTCTACACTATGTTAGCTGATTTCATGTCCTTGTTCAGTTAGTGCACTATGAAAAATGAATGATAATTGTGAATAGTGTCAGTCAGTGAGCGTTGCGTGTCTCAACCTGATGTTTAGTCTAATTTAGTTGTGAAAGTGGCTTCAGCATGAGCTCCTATTCTGGCCAGACCTGGACAATGTTTCGTTGATTTTATCCATCCAGTTTGTGTTTTACCCAGGCCTACACATTCATGTCTTAACCTCAAATTTGGACACCAATAGCATTAACCTCCTAAGACCCGAACTCTTCCACGGCATACATTTTTAATTTCTCTTTGATATTTGGGCATATTGGGGCCCGATGAATGTAAAAACAAAGAATTACTTTCTTTGTTTGTTTGGGGTTTTTTTTTTTACTGATTTTTTGTTTCTAAGAAAAATGAGAGCCACATATGAGGATATTCGTTTAAAATTTCGATAGACCAGTAGCAGTATAACGTCCTCGTAAGTGAATATCAGGCCCTTGTAGAGCAAAATGGAGTATTTTGGTCTAAATAACCCAAAATGTGATGTCCACATATGTGGACAACAGGTCCTAGGAGGTTAAAGAATAACAATGTGTCAAGCATTAAAAAAATCAGGATCAATAAGTACAAATGTGCTAGACATTAATGTCATCGTTTGTGCCTTTGGCAAAGTATCCTGATGGTCATGGCAAGGTCACGTCTTTAGGACATACCGTGTTATTGTGCTGTTACAGTTTCAGCAGTAATCAAATATCAACATACACTCGGATATTATAAAGTTTATCCAAAAAGTTTATCCAAAACATGTACATGTTCAAGTTCAAACAGTTCTTCTGCTTGCCTTCAGGGCATGCAGAATTGAAGCATTTTATTTCAGAGGTCTGCACTGAGCATTTCTGATATAACCACTGCTGGACGACATGGTACATGGATTTAAACTGTAACATTATCATAAGGAATGTGGTCCCTTAAACACCGCGGACTGAACAAGTTTGTCTTTTAAGAATGAATGAATCTTCTGCTGCCCCGACCTGTAGCTCCGAACCAAACACAACTCTTGAGATGATCCTGCTCATAAAATATTACCAGATTACCAGACCTCAGTTTTCATGGCCAACAGAACATTAACATGCTTATTGCTCTCGCCGATTATCCTCACTATGTACGGTACATTAGTGAACTGTACGATTGGCCAACCCCCTGCCTGTGCAATCAACAGAGAGCGTGAATGAATGATCAGCCATTAGCAGGTCGGGTGTGAACTGTGAAAATGGGCTCTCACACCAATGACTGCAGGAGGCCTTGATTTGCTTTAGCCTAGCTTAGCAACCTGCTAGCAAGGACCGAGCGGTTGTTAACACTGTGGCAGTGCGTGAGCTAGCGTTAGCCTGCCCAATGTAATGCAGTGGAATACGGACTAGTGTAGCGTGTTGAAGCCCAGTCTAGTGGAGTGCTGTGTGCAAGATCATAGTAAGACTCCTTGCTAGCATATGCTTGTGTTTAATGCAGCGACCTGCTTCTGCATGGTGAGTTTACACATACCCTGCAGTGAAGGTAGTGTGTGTGTGCGTGTGCGTGTAATATCAGTAATCAGTGTACCTCACACAGACAGAGTATAACTAAGCCCGGTGTGGTGAGAGTGGCTGAGACCAGCTCTCTGCCAGCCCAAGTTGACTGTTTCAGCCGCTTTGTGTGTGTTTGTGGTCATGGATACTAAGACTGGAGGCTCCACCTTCAGATGCCGTCTAGGCAGCCAAGGCCCCTCAAGGTCCAGGTAATAGGGAGAAGTGTCTTTGTTTGTGCTGTCTTCTCTTCATGGTGCATTTTATTTATTTATTTTAGAGAGTGGGGGGTCCTTTAATACCCCTGTGAGTTCTCTGTGTGTGTGTGTATGTGTGTGTCCTCCTGCCTGTGCAAATGTTAGTTTAATGCATTTATGACCTTTATGCAGTACACATGAGGAAAGCAAAGAGAGGAACTCGGTTATCAGTGTTACAGGAATGCTGCAGAAAGGGTGCACCGAGCTTTGTGTGTGCCTGTGTTTGTGTGGCTCAAGCAGTGTTGGTCTGCTCTCTGTGGATCGGATGCTATTAGAGTTACCAGCATGAAGGCAGCAACATGTCCAGGGTCAAGAGAAGCTTTCTGATGGACAGGGGAAAAAAAGTGCCAAGTGATCCTCGGTTGTGGTTTGTTGAAGTAAATGTAAAAAAAATAAAACACAAGGAAATAGAGAAGGGATTCACTTGTGAGGAAAGTAAAGAAAAATGGGTATTGTGTGAAATGTGACCCTTTTGTTGTATCTAATTGAAATAGAAAATGCTGGGAAAAGTAAGAAGGAACTTATTAAACCAGATTTTTAAAACTGTTTTATTCTTTTTAAACTGCTAGAGATAAAGGAGACGGTAGTTCAAACAAGCCAGAGCCAATGGCACATTAGTCACAATGAAGAAATCAAGAATCATGTACAATTTTCCACTTTATCTTGTTTGACAGTGTTGAGAGACGGGCGTGAGAGGGGTGAGAAAGCGTGATACTGTATTTCAGCATCATGCTTATTTGGTTTTTCCACCTTCACACCCCAGTCAAATTTCACGGCACAGAACCATAGCTGCATGACGGTTCATCGTAGTCCCTCGAATCAGTGGACCAGAGTGGACCCGAGGCCGCTGACTGAGCACACAGCTCGCTGGTATTAGCTCAGCGCGCTGGCGTCTGCAGTGTGCATGGTTAATTCGGCTGTTGTTGTCGCTTATGTGTGTCCCAGTGGAGCCAGGACGCGTTGGTTCGCAAGCCTGGTTTTAGTTCCACTCACTAGTCTACATGCACACATGGAAACTGATGTGAGATCCCTCTGGGCTCTTCCATCACTTCATGTGTGAAAAACCTGAAACTCTTATCTGATACTGACTACATTAGTTTGGTATTTTGTATTTGATTGATGGCGATGATTGAGGCTCAGAATATATATATATATATATATATATATATGCATATTTTGTTTTGTTTTTTTCTTTGCACGAGCTTCCAGGTTTATTTCTGAGTCAAAAATAATTGGCTCATCTATACTACAGGCTAATACATTTCCCTCTACATGAACATATTTTGAGACATAACTCAACTAATTGTAAATTATGCTTATCATTAAACTTTTAAATGATGTGTTTACATTGTATTTGTTTCAGGTGCAATAATAAAAATATGGATGTGTATTTATGGGGGCTGATGCAAGACAGTAAACATGCATATAACCTTACATTTCAAGGTCGAGCAGCTCTTTCTGTTTTCTATAATGATGACCTCTCTGTTCCCTGTCACTGAACAGCTCAAGGACCTCAGATCCAACTGTCATATTCACATCACAGCACTTACCCAGGCTACCCTGTCCATCACCAAAAACAAACATTTCATTATCATTCTAAATCACTGGCAGATCACTAATTTATCCCTCATGCACTCAGATTTAGGCATATTTTTGAATAATTCAGTGTTATTTGTTCATTCAGTGTTCTTCCTTACATTAACATCTCACTTTCTGCATCCTTACTGGCTCATCTTTGTGATGTGACCAGTGGCTGTGTGATAAGAAGGCTAAATAATGAGTAAGCTTTAAAACAAGTAATGGTTGAGCTTTACTATCAAACTCTCACACTGGGGATTTGTAGATTAGTGTTGCTTTTGATTCCACACCCTCAACCCGTTGATGTGGCGTTGCATAGATGTTGTTGCCCTGATCATCATTCAGGCTTGGAGTCATAATAATGAGCAACAGGATGGGTGCAGCAAGAGACGGCGAGACAAATACTGGGTGCATGTGATGTTAAGTGTAAACTCTCTTAACTGGATTCACCTGATTTGCGCCTGTTCATGCCCCAGTGTGCTCAGGCATGCTAGCTGTTCAGCACCCAGGCTCATTATAAGGCCTAATTCAATTGACCTGGGGATGTAAACACATCTGTACGCAAATATAAGCGGGCCAATTTGGAGTGCCGCGACACTGAGCTGCAGTGATTTGTTGTACCGAGAGGATAATCAGCACAGAGCCTGAAAAGTAATAGTGAGGAGGCAGTAGCAATAAAGTAGTTACTGTCTGCTCAGGGACAAAAAAAAAAGATTGAGGGGTGGGGGCAGTGCAAGCTCAGCTAGTGTCCCATGCTTACTTGGGTGTAATGACCCATCAGTGGTGACATCTTGTTTCATCAACTTCTGCTTCCTTTCACTTGTCTATCTGGGCTGGGTCTCTCCTTATCTGCTGCCCTTCTCCCCTCCTGCCTACTGAAATCTGTCTTCCTCTCTCGTGTTTTCATTTTCTGTTGGCCTGTATCCACTTCTCCTCTCGGCTAGATGTAAAGGGTTACCCTGAACCACATAGTGGAGGACGTACAGTTTCAGAGCATCTTGTATTCTGTGAGAAGGATCAAAGACCCATTGATTTTTTTTTTTGAAATCGCTGCAGGCATACAATCATTTAGTCAGATTTTGCTAAATTAGCGGGTAATAAATTTGATTGTGTAATTGTTATACAGATCAATTTAGAGCAAATAGCAGTATTTAAAAGTGGAACAAGCTTGATTAAGTTATCACACAATTTTGATAATCCAGTAATCGTGCAATTCTTTTAAAGCAAAATAGCAAAAAAAAAAACAAAACCTGTGGAACTGAAATGGATTGTGAGAAAACAAGAAAATGATTGCCATAATGACCAGTAATTAAAGTAATAGCTTATCAATTATTTGAATTCTAATTATTGCATGGTTTTAATTTAGCAAGCTGGCTTGACCTTCGCTACATGTCGTACCCCTGCTGTCTCTCTCCATGTTTTCTGTCTGTATCTAATACACAATATAAATGCACACTTTTTTATTTTTTAAATATCCTGAACAGACAGAAGTAAGATAGGTGAAGTAAGAGGAAGCAGTGTGAATCAAAAACAGTATAACGACATTGTAACTGTCTTTGTCAGATGTGTGTGTGTGTGTGTGTATGCGCGCACATGTACGCTTGTGTGTGTGAATGTGTGTATGGGAAGAGGCACGGGGGCCGAGCTGACGAGGCCTCTCACTGGGATACTGGCAGGCCTTACTTGCCGCAGGCCCAGCTCTCAGCTCCACCTCTGACAGGCTTCATACTTATTGCTCAATGACATTCGATGTTTTCCTTCAGTTTGCTGTAAGATTGATTTCTCAGATATGTTTGAAATATCTCCAGAGCCCTAGAGCGTGGTGACTGGCACAGTGGCACAGAGAAAGAGAGAGAGACAGAGAGGTGGTGCAATCGGGGAGTAGAGGAGAGGGTGGTGTGTTCGAGGCTAAGGATAAGTTGTAAGGAAGAACAACAATGTAGAATTCTCCAGTTTTGCATGAATGGGAGGACGTCTTTATGATCCTTTTAGCTTTTGAACTTTTTGCCGTCTTTGAAAATTTAGCCAACTGAAAATTTACAACACAACAGAGAAGCATGAGCCTGTTCATTCATTCAGTTCAGTTTTATTTTTATAGCTCCAAATCACAGAAACGGTTGCCTCAAGGCAAAGACAGTAAGGTAAAGACAATAATACAGTGAACACCCCAACAATCAGATGAGCCCCTGTGAACAAGCACTTGATGACAGCGAGAAGGAAGGAGGTTTTAACAGGAAGAAACCTCCAGCAGAAACAGGCACAGTCAGGTCTTGGGGGTAAGGGGAGAAAGACAGGACAAAAGACACACTGTAGGAAAGAGATGATTAATAACTAATGATTAAAGTTTGTGTGTAACCAAATAGTGCATTTGTAAATCTCATCTTATGTTCAGATTGTTCAATTCACATTATTAAATGCCTGAAAAAAGAGGGTGGCCCAGTGGTTGAGTGTCTGGAGCGCATACCTCAGTAGCATTCTCTTAGCAGTGAGCTTTCGGTTTCAGTTTTCACCCATTTTTCCTGCCTGTGTGCACTTCCAGTATCAAATGAATGCCTGAACAATCTTCCTCAAAATAATACCAGAAAACAGTAGAAATGGCTTAAAACATGGAGTCCTAGAGCTGTGGTTGAGGCCACGATGTGAAGTTTCCTTGTAACTAATAAAATGTATGTATTGCCTTTAGGGCTGCCACGATTAGTCGACTAGTCACGATTACGTCGACGATAGTCGACGACTAATTTAATAGTCGACGCATCGTTTGAAGCTTTGTAAGATCACAAAAGACGCAGGAATAAGTAGTAGGATTTAAGAGTGTAATAACGGACTGAAACAGAAGATGGCAGCACTACATGTACAAGGATGCCAGCTGCCGTTAAACCCCGAAGAAGAAGAAGTAACTCTGTCCCAGAATTCATAGCGCAGCCCAGCTCAGTTTCCAACAATGGCGGCAGCTAGTTAGTTTTAATGTTACTCTTATTATTCTTTCTGGGTCACAAAATAAACGTTTAACATATTTTCAGGCGAGAATGTAGCTGTGTAAACCTCAAATATCTGCTCAGTTTATCAAGACACCACATATTTTCAAAAGCGCTCCTACGTTTTCAGAGACGTCTGTTACCCACTAGCTCGATAGCTAGCCGGGGCAAGGCTCACTAGAGCCGTGAGAACACCGGACTCCCGGCTTCAAACCCACCTCCGTCTTTCGCTACTCAGGTTAAACATATATAAGTCACTTAGATAACTTAAAAATGTTATTGTTTGGCTTTTTTTTAGTATTTTATTTCTTCCTGAGTAAATCGGTTTGGCTGAGATCAAAGTTATAGTTTTTACACAGCTGAATACACGTCAGGCAGACAGCTGATTATCAGAAGTGTGAGATGCTCGAGAATTTACTCCGGTGTCCTGTTATATTTTAGATAGCAAGGAGTTTATTAAACTTCACCGAAACAATCTGCAAATTTCATTAAAATTTAATAAACTATCATCTTGTCTTTATTTTTAGTTAGCACCTTAAACACTTAAAGCTGTAAGCTAATGATAGTTATATAAGAGCAGATGCTGCTGGTGCAATAAGCTGTAGTTTTACGTCCAATGGATGATGATCTGATTAGTCGACTAATCGCAAAATTAATCGGTGACTAGTCGACTATCAAAATAATCGTTTGTGGCAGCCCTAATTGCCTTTCATGAAATGAGTGTTTCCATAAAGTTACATGACTGTGGAAAAGGGTGATACTGCAGAAAAATCACAAAAAAAAAAAAACCCATCGCTCTGTAGAGTTTAAAAGTCCTTTGTCTTGCCAAAGTCCAAAAGTTAAATATTTTCAGTGACATAAAACGCACAATAATAGTGGGTTCCTGAATGAATGTGAAGTTGGAATTTCCGAGTTCGAGTTTGGAATATGAATCTTGAACACCTCCTCAACTTGCATTTCCTACTCGGAAAGTTGGAACAGCCCCAGCAACCACGAGTTAACAATCCAAGATGGCGGCAGCAAACATAAACAGTAATGAAGCTGTAAAACTTAGAATCTGTGCTGCTGCTGCTGTGTATTTGTGACTCGCTAAATAAGCCGTACACCTTACTGCAACAAATTCCAAGTTCCGAGGTATTTTGAATCTCTCCATGGAACCTGATACCTGACAGGCAATTAGTCCAAGATCTGGAGAGGCCTGACGGTCCCTTTAGCTTGACCCCTGTTGTGGCATCGTACCTCTCTCTCTTCCAAGGTGTTTATCCTGTTTGCAGAGGGGCCTGTAATGAAATTTTCCCCCTTGTGAAAATGCATCCTCTGTGCATATTGCATTATGTCACATCTCATCAGTGAGCATTTGATCGCATTTACTGCTTTGTTTTCTCTGGAAGAAGGTGGGGGGTTGGGGTGGGGGGGGGCACAGATCAACTGTTTTAAACTCTTTAATGCAATTTAACAATGCCACATATTCTTTTCACGTTTCATTGGGGTCCTTTACGTGTGAAATTACAGAGCCTTGCCTAGCCTGACTGACACAGCGCAGCAGAGGCAGGGTCACACCGAAGCGCCAGATGTGGGAGGGAGAGCGAAATTAATTGCTACACATTGTTCAGTGGGTGTATGTGCACCTTTAGTGAATTAACCGCTCTCTGGGTGTGACTGTTTGAATAAGGGGAATTGGGTACGAGGCCCCTCGCTCACAGCTGAAGCCAACGCTAGGCGCTGCATCCAGTTTGCTTATCTGCCCCCTAAATTCACATGCTTAACTTGTCGTTTGTTAGTGCGTAAAGTAGGAAAATATTTCTATGAACAACTCGTTGCTTAGTTGTTGTTCTCAATTTCTTTGTGTTGCTCTAGCAGTTCATATCTAAAGTACATGTATGTCAAATGAATACTTTAAATCTGTTTTAACATCTTTTTAAAGACAAGGAAAATGGCATTTAAATGCAATTTGAATATTCTAGATACTCTGAATCTCTAAGAAAGAGCCACTTAATTTGCGTGACATATTCAGACAGACAGTTTTAATTGTGATGACCTGAAAGCTGTGCATTAGGTAAAATGGCAAACCAATTAGAGAGAGTGTCAGCATGGGCCCAATAATGTGAATCTTAATGTTGTCTCTACTGACTTGCATTGCTATTAGGTTAGACAATGAGATTGAGAGCACAGATAATGCACATTAATGACAGTTGGATGGCAGACATGAGGAGCATATGGTGCTCTCCTATGGCCATTTACAAAGTTCATACCATGCTTTCACCCATCTGGAGTATGGCAAGAAAGTCAAGTTTATATTTAAGATTTTGTGGTTTCTATAATTCAAAGAATAAAGCTTGAAATATATTTGATCTTGATTTATTTTGCTGCATTGATACCCGATTTTGTGGCAGCCATAAGATCTACAGAAAGGCAGTGCATCATCATGTTCCTCTGAGGTCTGCAATTACCATCTACACAGCAGATACAAGCCCTAACCCACGCTGCCAGCTTCATCCCTATCAAAGGAACTAACAGTGCCCACTGTAATCACGGGCCTGGCATAGTCTCCGGCATGGAGAGTTTCTCGTGGACCATCCCTGCAGAATAGAGTTCCTCTTCCCTCCACCTGGACCCCCCCCCTTCAACCCCCTGTCTCTCTATTTTTCTGGGCAATAGGAGGGTGGAAGGTTTGGGGATTTGATGGAGAGATGGTGGGTGAGGGAGGGATTGGGGAGGTAGTGGAGGTGGCGGGGGCACTCTGCTTCCCCTGGGGCTGCCTGCTGGAGCGAGGTGACCCAGCTTGTCGCTCGGTGACCTGTGAGAGGGACATTATGAAGTGTGAGTGGCTGTCACCCTAACCGCTTGTGACAGCACGGCTCCCGGCACAGCTGTGCCAGCCAGAGACCCAGGGCCCATGGAGAAAGGGGGCGGGAGAGAGGACGCTTTGGAAAAGGTGCGGACTTGGGGCGGGGTGTTCAGAGGGTGTCTGTGGTGGGGCAGGAGGTTGGGAGTAGAAGGAGAAAGAAGGTGAGGGCATCAAGGCTCCGTCTCTCATACTGGTGTAATGACTTCATCCCACTGATTCCGCTACTTAACGGATAGCCCTGCAGCTCTTTCATGTCAAAGCCAGTAGATTTGGGCTTTGAGCTACACTACATTATAGCATAGTGACGAAAGTCATAAGACCAGATGTTGTCCTTTAAGCGACCAGGGTTACATTTGTTCTAAGCCTAACTCTCAAAAACAAGGCGTTCTTTATTAGCGTTCCTATTATTTTCGCAGTTTACACAAAGAGCTTTCATTTTATTGTCTCTATTGTCATTTTCAGTGAATGATTTACTCAGCAAATGTTTTGCCCCATCGACTTCCCTCAGGATGGCACAGAAAGCAAACAAGAGAAAATGTTTTTTTTTTTTTTTTTTATTGTTGTTGTTCTGGCGCTTTCGTCTAAGCTGCTCTTCTTAATGATAGGTTGCAGGACCTTGAAAGGGTTTGTTCAGTGTAGTCCACTGCAAATCTTGAGTAGAAAGGTCAGAGACCTTTGACATGCCTGTGCTGTTATTTACCATCCAGTTAAACTCATTAGTTTGTGACTTGACTCGGGGGAACAAAGGTGTTGCCACCCAAGTCCCAGTCAGGATCATTAAGCTTTACTTCTTTTGATGGAGTAATTGGGCACGTTGAAAGATGAAGCAATGGAATTATACATAAGTTTGATTTCTAAGGTAATGCTTAATATATTCTCAGCACATTTTTTTTGCAATACATCACAGGTGAGTACAGTTCACAAGTAAACAAAGAGTATTTCACACTATAAAATGCAGATAGTATGTATGCGCAGCTTTGAAAGTATTCTGCAAAGGATGGATGTTCTAATAATCGCCCAGCTTTTCCATTAATCACCTTTTAACACCCATGATATCACAGCCCTAATCAAAATTATCTTTAAAAAACTGATGTGATTTGTGTATTGCATTGTGATAGCTTACATTGTTTATATGGCTGACTTCACAAAATCTTGTGAGGCTGTACAAGATAAACTGTGCGGGCCTCTAGGCAAACACTGTGAATAAATGTTGGTGGTCAGAGTCAGGCAGATGACAGTGACTTTAAAAGATGTCTTGCACTGGCGGAATTCTGACTGATTGAAAGAAAAAATTGAAAATGTACTCCTCTTCATTTCAGACCTATGCAGTTTTAAAACATGACTTTGGTTGTTTGACAAGAGTTCAGTAGATTATTGACAGGAAGATAAAAATTTAGGGGAATCAACTGTTAAAAGGGGTTTCACCTTCTGCCTCCCAGGAATATTATCTCATGCCATATGGAAAAGTCCCAAAGCCTAGTGTCAGTGTCTGACAGTTGTAGACAGCAATAACCCTACTTCCTTGTGGCTGAGCACGCAATGTGATTTCCCTCAGCAGGTCTCTAATTTCCCTAATCACTGTACAATGCAAATAGTCTCATTTACACATGGATGAGCAAACCAAGAAACACAGAGCCTCATTGATCTTAAGGCGTTCACAGGAACCAAATGAACTCGTATGTCTTATTTTCTTTTCTTGTGTATATCTTGAACGTGCCAGAATAGAATAGACACATACTTTTTGTTTATAGCTACAATTTGGATATCTTTGCCAACCTTAGTTTATGTCATCTGTTACCGAGAAGACTCATTTGTCACACCTCGCTGCAGGCTGCAAACAAAAAAGATGATATGAAATTGTGCTAATTGAGTAATAGTGCTGGGAAAGAGTCATTATCTCACAGAAACACAGCATCTAGATTAAAATATCCCAAGTGAAGCTCACTTAACCAGTCAGCCTAGTTGACTACAGTGGCTAAAGTTAAAAAAATAAAAAGAATAAAGATTTTGGTAAAAAAAAAAGTTTATCACTTTTTGTTTTTTCTAAAGAACAAAGAGCCTATAAAGAAAGCCATACAAGGCAATACAGCCATGAGATATGATTGTGAAATATCTTGGCAAGTTTTATATAATTTTTTTCTTCACCTTGTAGAATAAATTGTAACCTTAGTAAATTCAAGCAAATACTATACATCTCTCGGGCAGCTGGTCCAAAGTGAATGTATGCACTATTGTGTTGAGAAAAACCTTGTTAATTCATAGTTAATTTTATTTTAGTTGTGTACTATTACCAAACAATGAAATAGTAGTTAACATTTATTAATTGGTTATTAATTGATTTGTAAAAAATGTCTGTTTGAAAAGTTGACACTAATATTTATAGATGTTTCGAAATGGTAATTAAGTGTGGTATAATTTGATAAAATAAAACTAATTTGATAAAAAAAAAATCACATAATCAAGTTTTTACAAGAATTTACAAATTATATTGTAAATTCATTTGACTGTTCTGCCATAATAACCTGGACACCCCAACAAAATGACTGCAGAACCACAGACTGTAATACAATGCCAAGTCCCCTATGCAAATATCAAATGCATCTAAATGATATGTCATTAAAAGAACCAGAAAGGTTACCAACTGTTAGATGGTTAATGCTGACACATCAGATTTTCTCAGAATCCACCTTTTGACATTGGGCAAGTAAAAGTGGAAGTAAATGCTACTTTTCAGGTATAAAATTCAAATTGATGTTCAGAATGTATAAGTGGTTTACATTAAACTATCAGACTTTTGAAGTGAATCCCACCTCACACACATGTCACAGGACAAACACAAAAGGTCATCTTATGCCTATAATGACAACCCATTTTCATCATAATGTCATCGTTTAATAGTAAAATATTTACTAAAATTTAAATATCTTCTTGCTTTGTATTCAGTCTTCTTTTAACTTTCTATGACTATGCTGTATCCCTCTATCCCCGCTCTGTATCTAAACCTTTCCCCTTTACTCCACACCTCCCTCTCTCTGCATCCCTCTGTCACAGCTGACCTGTGTCCTCTCTCTGCAGGGCCTCTCCTGGTAGCGCCCAGCTGGCGCGCTGGGCAGAGGCAGGAGGTAGTGCCAGCTCTACTGGTGCAGAAAGGGGCACACCAGGCAGACAGGCCCAGTGTCAGCAGCAGCAGCAGCATGCTATCCCCCTGGCTGCCATGTTCACAACACACACATATGCCCACATATATCTATATATTGCCGTAGCCTGAATGCATGCACACACCAGCATCAGTGGACCAATGCCAAATGGGTTTGGTCTGACTGGGACCTAGTTAACTGGGACAAAACATTTGTTTACACACTAGACTAGTGAAAACAGGCACAGAGACACATTGAACCACGCACACATTCACATGGGAGGGCATGCAGAGACAATGCTGCATAAAGGAAAACCAGCACTATCTTTTCCAAACTCCTTAATGATTCGTTTGACAGATCTTCAAGTCAGCCTGTGGCCCGTTGTCCCTGGATGAGTGTGAGTTATACGGTGCAAGTAATAGAACACATATTGAACTGTGTGCATGTTATTGACTTGTAGAAGTCTTCAGGGTCAGCACTGGAAGCTGGTTGTAATTAAGAAGATGGGGACTTGGCCTCCTGCCTGTAGTTACCCCTGCAAGACTTCAGCCCAGGGTTTGCCTATGCTCTTACTATTGATTCAACTTGACCTTCTTCTGCCAGCAAGTGTATTAACCCAAGTAAAACCTTACAGCCCTGAGATCAGATCTGCAGTAATTACGATCAGCAGGGAGAGGAGGAAAACATATTGCACCTCGACGTACATCATTTTGAAACTTGCGAGCTCAGGTGGCTTGAATTTAAATGTCAAGATGTATACAGACTAATGTGGCAACACTGTGACATATATAAGTAATGTGAGGTTCGGAATCGTTCATAGTGCAGTGTATTTGTACTCTTAGATTCATATGGCATATTGTTTGTTTCTGCATAGGATTTGGCTGATTTGCATACTGTTTGATTATCAGAGCCTTGTGTATTCAGCCAAACTTCCTTACTGTTGTTTGTATGTGTGTGTATTTTGACCTCTTTCACACAGAGAGGCCCCCAATTGTGCCCCAGCAGCCAGCCGAGCTCAGTCAAGCAAAGCCTATATGCTCACTGGCATTTCACACACCCAAACGCGTGCATGCAAACACACATGAATATCACTTATCCAGCTGGGCTCGAATGCCACACACTCTCTCACTGTCATACACACACACGCGCGCGCACATTACTTTAGATATGGAAATAGTGATTAGGGTGTTATTCCCTAATGTACACCTTGTATAGCACCTCTATCCAACAAAAAAACCCAACCTCAGTCACATCTCCACTCCAATCAGTCCAACTCTTGCTTCACTCTGCAGGTCGGTCCACCCTTTGCCATTACCAGGATTTGAGGCACACTTCCGCATTAAAAGTTGTACACCACTACCTTTGATAATCAAGATGGAACCTAATTGAGCTCACCCATGCAGAAGATGCTCTCGCCTTTTTCGCGCACACACACTTTTTGAGGAGATGGGGGCCTATACTGTTTCAGCTCATCCAACTGTGAGATTCTCCTTTCCCCTTTCCAGTCCTGCCATCATCTCACTAATGGTGTTTCTATCTCTTCTCCATAGGAGGTAAATGAAGCTTTTAAGCAGGGCGGAGGGAAGGGGGACCGCTGAAAAGATTAATTGACTTTCTGCAGAGCTTCACTTATCCTCCTCTGGCACCTTTGACTTGTGAGTGTATTTGTGTTTGGATTACATGATTATATCACCGTCATTGCAGCAATTTGTGGTTTGTTCAAAAACTGTTTGAAAATATCAAACTGTGTCCCATCAGCCATTTCATCCACAGTGGCTACTTGATAACTCTCTGTACAATTAGAGCAAAGATAGGTGGCATTCGTGGTTAAATTGTTTGTGATTATAAATGAAATGAACTTTTCTCCAGTTAAATTTATATGTGAGTGAAGCAATACGTAGAGTAACATCAGTCTGGTATTTCTTATTGTTTCTGTTCCCTTTTAGGACCATAATTCTGGCACAAAACTAGCTACACGAATGGATAAGTGCAGGTTTGATGCCTTGATTTAGCCTGAGTATCCTCAACACTATTAAAAAACTTTAATGCCACTGTAATATAGAATTGAATTAAAGAGCCAGATAACAACCCTGCAGCAGTCCATAAAGTTTGACGTCACATAAAGTATGTACAGAAATATACTGCTGAAGTTGAGCACTTGGGACTGATGGTGGAAAAAATGAATGAACAATGTATATTTTAATTTTAAAACTTCTATAGTAAGACACTAATATAACTGAAGAGTTTATACTTAACCCTGTTGCACCTAAATCTTTTGCTGTGTTGCCTTCATATTGCTGTACTTATTTAATTTCTTAAAATTTGCACAGGATTTCTTACAAATTTAATGGGTATAAAGTGGTAAATATTTTTTCCATTTTTTCCCTCCTTTGATTTAGCTGCTGTGCACCAGACACCATTGCTACAGCAGACATTGTTGTTTTATTCAACACTGTAACATATCCTTCCTTCAGAAGCTAAGTTGGCTTGAAATTGCTTTGATGAGCAGTGCAACAGAAAAAGGCTGTGTGGAGTCTACTGCATAGACTACAGTGTGCCACGTATCGCACCTGTTTGTAACAGAGCTCTGGCATATAGCTGGGAGATGTAATTCGTATTATATTAATTGTAAGCTACAAAGGGTGAATTATAGCATAACACCAATACAAGAAAAGTTCTCACACAGTTTAAAATGACAACAAATCTTACACTTGGACTCCTTCTTATGCAGAACCTCTAATGTACAGTTAACTGATTTTAGAGTCCCTCTCTTCCGGCCTGACACATGTTCATGGACACACACACATGTAATGAAAGGTAATGCATCTGCTACTCATATAGAGAGAATTCTGACTATGTATGCCAGTGTGATGAGAGCGCGAGGGAGAGAGAGCAGAGGAGCCAAATGTGTGAAAGTACTGAGTTCACTCCCTACCCCCATCTTCCTGCTATAAACTCTACCACCCACAGCTGCACACACTTCTCCTGTCACGGTGATAATCTCTTTGTCAGGAGCCGTCTGTTAGAGATTTGTCCGTCTGATTCGGTGAATGTCCGAGTGGCAGGTCGAGCTGTAATGCCACAGGGTGTCCAAGGGTCTGTGTCTCTGTGTGTGTGTGTTTATATGCATGTACGCACATCCAGTGCCATAGGTGGTGGGATATCTGTCCCTGTCAGTGTGTATATCCCTTTTCTTTGGACCTCTGTTTTGTGACAGAAGAGGAATGTTGGAATATAAAGGCAAAGATGTGACTAAAGAGGAAACTGTTATAATGTGAATTATTAGCTGTTCTAACTTTGCTCACTTTTTTACTGTAGGAATCACTTCAATGTGAAGCTCCAATTTGGTGACATACTCGTTTAGCCATGTTATGGCCTCTAACCCTCGTGCTAACACGGTCAATTTGGATTTAACCCAGATGTTAGCGCTACCTACAGATGGCATAACATGTCATCCTTTTCCAAGAGGCTATGGTTATAGCTGCTACCCCAGCAGGACCCCTTCTTGTCAGCCACTAATGCTGTGACTGACATCCATCAACTATGAGCCACCACAAGCTGTGCAAACATGATAGAGGACAAGAACTGGTTGTGTCCCGGCCATTTGAGTGACTCCTCAACTGAAATGAGGGTAACCTGGATGGCGACATCAACACAGACCTCCTCGATTTAGACAAAATGAAGGAGGACAAGGATGACACCACCTTCCAGCAGTTGACCTGGCGTGTATTTACATTTCTCAGGAGGTGCACATCAGAAGAAAGGGTTCCGGTTATGTCGTAAGTTACGATGTACATCTGACGCAGAAGTATAATTTATGTGTTACTGCAGATTGATCTCACTATACAGCAAAGTCAGCATGTTCCCTTAACATTGTCACACTGTTTATCAAGAAAAGACTTGGAAGATATGAATCCAAGCCTTGTACTCTGGTATAAAATGTATGTAGTTCATACACTTATTCCATGCTCTTCCTGGGGAGGAGTCCAAGGCTGTGGGTGAGCCTTGCAGTCTCCGGTGGGACAGTCTTGTGGTTAAACCTGTCAATCATGGACAAAGAAGGCTGGAGTCATGGACGTACCCTGTGTCCCACCAAAGGTCTTTTGTGGCCCAGTCTTGGAGAAAATGAAAGACAGAAAGACGGAGAAGCTTTCATCCTCTGCCTACCACAAAAATCAAATTCACAACCCCACCAGGTGCATAGAGCTAGCATTGCAGCTCCAGCAGTGGCAGTGAGGGATAGGCAAAGTGGAGTTAAAATGCAGAGAGAAGGAGAGTGTGTCCCAATCTGCTCAGGAGGCCAAGGCAGGCAGAAACCACAAGGCTTTGGGGCAAAGCATTTATTTCTAGTGGTGGCTGCAAGAAACTTCTCATGCCCAAAGGAGGGTAAGAAGAAGCGTTTGACCTAACGTTTAATCAGTATTCTGTATCACCTTATGAAGGGATGGAAAGGGTAAACTAACGCCCTCATAGTTTATGATTCAGGTACTTCTGCAGTTCCCAGTTTATCAGGAGGTCTTTCTCATACTGCTTTCCATTTGAATTGGGAAGCCAGAAAGTTCAACTTCTAAATTAGAATTTGCAACTGGAATGCCCCCTCAACTCAGATTTCCAACTCAGAAAGCTGGAGAGCGCTTCCAGCCCTGATTTCACAATCCAAGATGGCAGCAGTGAACATATACAGTAAAACTGTAAAACCTGTAATCTGTGCTCACACTGTTGTGTGTGACTCATTACATAAGCCATGCACAGCCAGCTTCTATCTGTGAGTGCACACACATTGCAAGTTTTGTGATGTATTAGTGGCTCCAACTTGCCTAGGGAGCATAAAAAATATGTTTTTTTTTTTCTTTCTCTTCTGACTACTACTGCTACTACTACTCTTCCCAACTCCAATATCTTACTTAGGTGGATGGAATCCAGCATCAGTCTCCATCCCCTCTAGTTCAAAGAGAGGAGATGCTAGGACAAATGACAGTGCCACCAAGCACCCCTTCAGCATCATCAGTCACTTCGAAATACTTTGTTAGTGTCACCAAGTGTGACCACTTCATTTTGCTCAGGGGGGTAACAAAACAATGAAAGTATTCTGCAGCCAGGCAGTTTGCCAATTGTAGGGTGTCCAACCAAAAACAAAAACATAACAAAAGAAACTCCCTTTCCCTTCATCCCCAGCAGGAGGAGCTCCTGTTCTTTTTAAGGGCAAGGAAATGGAAAAGGCCCCCACTTCTTGGCTTGGCTTGAGCATATGTCATTTCTCATGTCCCAAAAGCACAGACTACAGTTTGCTGTGAAACCACTAAAATGTTTTACTTCAGTAGCCAGCGGCTATATTTCAGACTTCTCTGCATGCAGGTGATCAGCAGAGGTCTCCCAAAGAGGAGGCTCAGAAATGGCATTTAATATTGCCATTTAAAAAAAAAAACAAAAAAAACCACCCCAACTAACTAACAAACAAACAAACAAACAAAAAAACTCTGACAAAAAAAAGGGTTATCTCTCGCTGAATGTATTAAACACTTACAAAAGTACATGTACATTGAGAAAGAGTGCTGGGGCCTGTCAACCCCTCCATCCAGGCTGAAAGCTACACTGGCTCAGCCAACGCTGGAAGTCAGTACCTCAGGTTCGGCCTGAGATCCTAGCATACTGTAGCTCAGCTTCTGGAGGGCTGATGCAGTCTGGTTGTGGGGTACATCTCACATAGAATGAGGATGTGGATCTAGGACTGCAGCTTGACTGGTTTGTCATTAAAAGACATGGTTAAGGTGACTGTACCAGGTGATTTCCTAAGCGGAACACTTCACTTCCCAGGGATTTCATAAAGTAACAGTGTTTCTTGTTTTGTTTTGTTGAGGTTTTTTTTGTTGTTGTTTTGTCTTTGCATCCATCGTGGTCTTCCTCATCTTTATGACAATATGAAATAGCTTTTTTTTTTAAAATAATAATGTAGCAATGAGGCAACCAAAATACTGCAAATATTAATGTCTTAACTTTACCTTTACAGAGAAATGTCCCTTTCAACAACACCACTGTTGGTACTAAATCAGAAAGTTGCTTACATAGGCATTTTAAAACTTGCATATTACAGGGTGCTAACCTATATCAGGTGCTAACCAGTTTTCCAACTCGTGGTTTACTTAAATATCCACAGATTTAAAAAAAAAAAAAAAAAAAAAATATGATATAAAATCCTAAGACCAAAACCAATCATTTGTATTTTTCCATAGTCATAAGGTAAAGGTACAAAGATTTCAATAAATTCAAAATGGCGATATACTCTTAAGATTCTAAGTACATTTTTGAAGTTCTCCCCTTATGAAAAGATAACATAAAATCTGACAAAGCTGTAATTGCCGGGTTGAGTTATTGTTTCTCAAAGCTCTTGTTCTTTCTTTTGCCTTTCATCTCTCCCCTCCCGACACCTTCTCCTTGCTATGTCTGTTGTTTGGTCTCCTCTTGTCACTCCACTGCAATCATCTTCGCAGGGGGGCTTGTCATCTGTATCTACTCATATCCTACAATCCCTTTTGCTCCGAGCACTACTGCACTTAAATGTCAGGGCTGATGAGCCCACCACACCCACCTGACACATCAGCTCAGTGCCTGCTAAAAGCTTTTATGGTGTGCCTGGTGGTTGATATAAATTAAAGAGTTTTCCTTCTTCTTTTTCAGGGATTATGGCTCTAAAGGGACAACTTCAAGTAAGCAGTGGAAAGAGAGCAAAAGGATGGACTATGATTGGTTGCCATCTAGTGGCTTTAACTCTGGCTTGCTGCTGCTGCACCATGAAGGTTTAAAATGTTGGGTTTAGTAGATTTCACTCCTTAAAAAGGCAGGTAATAAGAGATTTCCTGTACCCTTCACAGGCAAGTTGGTGTCAAACATTTTTCTCAGTATTTGTAGATATTAGGAAATAGTTATTAATGACTGGAAAAATAATTTCTTTTGGTGTGACCCTTCTTATTAAATATAAAACTACACTGACTTCACAGCAATTAAATGGAACAGGACCTTTTGTTTATGTTATGAAAATATAGATTTTTTTTTACAAGCCAAATCCTTATTAGGCAATATCTGATTGATTGCATGCAGGTTAATGTCATCGATCACGTTACTGGGAGCGCTTCTGTCACAAGTCAGAATAACAAATCAAACCAGCTCTTTATACACTTCAATGTCATTTTCCGTTCTTTTCCTTTATTTGTAAAACTTTGGCATTCTGGCCAATATCTTCAACAATTGGCTGGGTATAGACAGTATGTACATAGCAATGGATGCACAACACAATGTAATATGTACAGTCCCAATATATTTGCTAAACAATATATCGGTCTTCCTGGTTGCTGACAGTTGTACAACCAAGCCTGCTGATACAACATACTGTTGGTTTTGCACAACAGTACGTACAGTCTAAATTAATAAACAATATATACAACATTACTTTTACGGTTGTACAACACACATACTCATACTGCATACTTATTCATCAGTTCGCCAGCCACACCTTTTGCCGTTGTGCAGTGCAACAAAACCCACAGTTTTTGAATTGGCAAACAAAACTGTGTCCAGAATGTATTGTCTCTACTACAGTGCTTATTTCTTGCACGTCTCAAAACGTTTTACCTCTGATCAGCAAGTATGTTTCTAACTTGTGGAGCATTATAATCTACATTGCTACGGCTTAACTGTACAACACAAAGTGCTACTAGTATCTGCAAAAAACCCTGTTCTATCATACCTCGTCTTTATGAGTGAACATCTCATTAGATAAAATCAGGGCAGCAGCATTAGACAGTATATACAAAAATCTGACACAGTGATTCTCCAATGTTTTGGCTTTCAGATACTAATGGCAAACATAAGCCTACTGATAAACACATTTGAGCACATGCAAATTGATGAATTATGCTGGACGTTGTCTAAAATGTATAGACTGCAGAGTGTGCCATGTTTCTTTTAAAGACTACTCAGTGAATCAAAGGCTGTGGAAGACAATTATGCAAGAAAAATCTTGATCACATTTTCTACCAATAAGACTAAATGGCATTGCTATAGGTTCTGTAAATAGTCACAGTCTTCCTGTGTGTTTTGAAATTTGAGCATAGCTGTTCAGTATCTCAGTAGCTGTATATTCCAGAGGAGCAGAACAGAAGAGACATGGGTAAAGTGGAAATGATGTTACTCCAGTTGAATGACGACTTGCTGAGGACTAAAGTCTCCCAACAAGTGTTGCTCCACCTCAGACATGAACAACACCATATGAAAGCAGCTGAATCTGGCAAAAAAAAAAAAAAAACTGGTACAGAAAGGTGCCAGTGGCCTCTGGTGTTTTTAATTGTACTATACCTCAGCCGTACAATATATATATTTACGCTAGGTTGTTTTGTTCTGCTGGTGCTCGAGTGCAACATCCAGTGGTTCTTAATGTAGATGGCATTTTTAAATAAATAATTCCCTTTGGTATGATATTTACATTTTTAACAGGCGTGAGTCTGAGGATTGGAGTAAAATATGCTAATCTAAGAGAGATGCTGTGTGTATAAGTTACGACTTTGGAACAAGAAACGTTATGCTTTTGTTGACATACAAAAATATATAAACCATACTGCTACTTCTATGTTTGTGGCACCGAATACTCCTTTTTTCAGTCTACTGTTTCTTACTTTGAACTGCAGCCGTTCCTGCAAATATACAGTAATTCAAGGCAGATAAGAGTTTGTCTGTGTGTATTGTAAGACAGCCTTGCCACTTATATGATCAAGGATGTTAACCAACTGAAATCAAGGCCAGCTTCCAAAGGACGGGTAAGTTAGAAGCAAATTTTTAATAAAATGTATGTTTGAATTGAAAATTCTCTTTTCAAAATTAAGAATAATTTATTTTAAGGTCTATTATTTGACTTCCTCAAGCCACTCAGTTTCACAGTTTTCAATGAAGGTGCATGTGATGAATTTTATATCAGTGCATCAAGCTGTTAAAATTGAAACAATTCACCGAGTGACTCGACACTAATCCTGGTGCCAGTACAAGTAGGCCTCTATATTGTCATGTTATAGTTTATTAGATGTGATTTGTGCTTTTTAGAATGCAGGTCTACGATTAAAAGCTAAAATAATATTTGTGCTGCATTCAAATGGTTGAGGCTATTCCTTTTCCTTAGGATCTGAAGTGAGTTTTGGACTCCCGAGTTTCTTCATCCCTCTCCGCTGAGCAAGGCCAGAAGACTGAACAGGCTCCAGGACAGGGGCAGGAGCACAGCGCCTCAGAGCAGAATAGGTGGCAGATAGAGCCCCCTAGTGGAATAAAAGTAGAATGCATTGTATTGGATCAGTGTTTGTGTAATTCAGGTGACACCTTTACTATCAAAAGAGCCATTTTAAAGCAATTCTTGACCAGACAATCTATTTGATGGTTACCCATTTAATTATATTAGATATTAGCTATTAAATATATATAGTTTTTGTAATAATTTTTTACCTGTTATAACAAAAGAATTCCCAAGCTTTAAAATAAAGTGCATCTTCTCTTATGTACCTTAATAGCCTATGTTAAAATGTATACTTAAACTATGTATACTTAATCTATGAGGTTAACCTATTAGAATTACTAATAAATCATTTACTACATGTGGCTACTCTGCAGTGTTTATTTAGTACTTTAACTATGCCTTTTCAATTTAACAATAACAGATTTTTGTGGCATGTATGAAATTATAGAATTATACTTACTAAAATTGTGTACTTATATTTATTATCAACTAATCAGACCTTGAGGACTACTCTGAAACAGTTATAAAGCTATGCATGCAACTTTGAATCCTACTTCTTTTTGTGCAAATTAATCAGTTTAATAGGAGACCACTCTAATACTGAAAATATGGACATACCAGTAAATCAGCACCACTACTGGTAAAAATTTATAAGCTGCATTCCTCTATCCAAATACATCTGATACTTTCAGGTACAATTTAAGTGTTTTTTTCCCCAGATACTTTTTAAGACTACTCTGCATTAAACATCGAAGATGAACCAAACTTCTGTTTTAAGGTAGAATTTCAGTGGGACTTCCTGGTTAAATAAAATGTTAAAGTTTCTTTTACAGTGACCTGATATAGGTAGCAGCCTTACAAACTCAAAACATTAATAGCATAAAATGTAAGAGCTACAGTATAAAAATACCCACCCCAAAAAACTATAAACATCCACTTTTCTTTGGGGGTCTCCTTAGAAGATTTTAGATTGAGCAATAGATGTATAAGTGATTTTTCTATCTATATTAGCACGATACAGGGGATAATATGCTCATCTCTATAGTAATCTGTATTTGTAATTACATACAATACAAAGGGTCTGACCTTGACAATGAGTGGATCTTGTCTGGTGAGACATTTGTCAGAGAGCTGGTCTCTCTCAACAATCCAGGGGTGACGAAGAACCTGAAAAGCATCACAGTGAAACTGATATCAGCTCTGAATGTATATAATGTATATAACGTGGTAACACCACAACCATGATACATTTGTAGGATTGCAAACAGTGTAGGTATATAGTCAAACACATGATATACTGTTGTGGTTTGAACGTCAGGCTCAGTGCACATGTGTACATCTGGGGTAAAGGAAATGATATGTATGTAAAATTTCTGTTTGTATACACTTTTGTAATCTATTGCTTTGTCTAAATTAATAAAATTTATATCTATAGCATATTCATTGGATGATGGACAAAAAACTGTCAAGGTGGGACCTGCACTATACTAATAGCACAATATGCCATATGACAGGCCAGTTTATGTTATGGACTAATGGTACCTGTGGGGCAGTCAGACGCTGGTGGGGATCCACATGGAGCATCTTAACCACGATATCCTGTTAAACAAATGGGGACATGAACAGTTAATATATTTGTTCTGCACTGATACTACGATGCTAGAGGCAAACATTTCCATTTTATGCAAATCAGAAAGCATTAAGATGTTTGAACCTTGGCTGCTTCTGACACCAGCTCCCAGTTTCCTCCTGCGATAATGAATTTCCCACAGCCGATCTGAGCCAGAATCTCCTCTGCTGTGTCCTCGGGACTGCTGGCAAATGGGCTGAAACTGACCAACAACAATGCCCACTTACAGAAAGCAATTCAATCTAATAAAAAATGCATGACTCCAGAAAACCATGACCTCCGATTTGAGACATTTTCTCTTATTGTCTCACTGTTATTTCACCAGGGGGGAGGGGGGTTATTTAGACATCCTGTTTATTGCTGTTGCGGGAGTCTTTGAAGAAAATCGCAACATTGCATACAGTTTACACCTGAACTGTATCACAACCTGTGAGTGTGAGTTGTATAAACTCACCCAGCTATCATAGTGTAGAGCAGGATCCCCAGGCTCCAGATGTCACAGGCTGCATCATAACCCTGTTTCCTCAAAATCTGCACATGTACAAAGAAAGCAAAGAAAACCACTCACAGATATCTGTTAAATAATTTGTATAAGTGATACTGAGATGCATTTTGTAATGACTGCTGATGTACCTCAGGAGCCATGAACGTAGCTGTGTAACAGGGAGTCATCAGCAAACCATTTTCAGCTCTGAGCTGTTTGGCAAAACCAAAGTCGCATATCCTGATGCATTCTGGGAGTCCACTGTCATCTGCATAGCGGATGTTGCTGGGTTTCAAGTCTCGATGTACAACCTGGAAAAAAATAATAACAAGTCACCATTAAGCCTTAATAATGTACATACATATAAATATACTACATGGACATTGCCATTGAAGCTCCTAGCACACAGCTTTTGTGCTGATGTTAATGGCCTCTGAAGTTATGGAGCTTTGGCAATGTATATGCACTATGTTATGGCACTGAGACTGACACCCCCCCCTCCCCCCACCACACACACACACACACCTACCTGAATTCAAAGATTGATTTTTAAGCCCGCCTTTCATCCAGCTTACCCCCTGTGAGTGTAAATATTCCACAGTTTTGGTCAGAGCGCAGATGATGTCTGATGCATCTCTCTCAGTAAAATTTGTGTGCGTCAGAGCTTTGTCCAGCAACTCGTCCCCTCTCAGTAACTCCTGAACCAGATACACACACTGGCCATCGTCAAACACCTATAGGTAAAGGTGAATGCAGAAGACAGATACAAACAAATGTCTTTTAAAAAAGAAAAAATGCTTAGGAAAAATTACATGCAAATTAAAAATCACTATTCTGCAGGCTCATGTGCTGTACTTACATCTTTCAGGGTAATAATATTTGGATGCTGTCCATATCTTAACAGAATCTCAATCTCTTCTGATGGATCTCTCCTTGCTCTGTCAATAATCTGACATAAATGTGCACAGCATATTAGCGTGATGGATCACCAGTGATTTGTAAACATACCTAAAAAATATGTTGTGGTTTTATTATATATTCCCAAGCTGAACTTCTCACAATGACTAACTCTGAGTTACAGCTCAGGAAGCATGCAAGTTTTGTCCAGTTTGACTACATTTTATTTTAATATGTAAGCAGCCCCAAATAGTCATTTCACAAGCTAACAAATAGCCCTGTTTACATTCAACACCATCATAGTAAAGAATATTACTGCTGAGGCTCTAAAGGCAAAGAGTAAATCAATAGTGTATTTAAATAAATTGCAGTTCAGGTTAAGTGTCCCCTACCTTCACACAATACTCCACTGAAGTAATTCTGTGCAGACATCTTTTGCAGACAGAGGTTCCCGTGTGTCCGATTTCTTCTTTCAGATCATAAACATCACCGAAGGCCAGATCACCACAGAGATGCTATGGAGAAAACACATAATCAGGTGCACAAACACTACAACATTACACTTAATGCACATATTATAGAGTCACATATTAAATGACTTGTGTAGTTGCTGACAGGGAATTTATTTGAGGTAATGTTTGGAAAGGTCAGAAACCTAAATACATAAACTGTGTGCTAGTCTGTGATTTAATTAGATGTAGAGTTATACCTGTGCGATGGGGTTGATGTTCAGCTCTTGAGGAGTGGCCGCTACTGTAGCAACACTGGACTCCTGAGTTTGGTTAGTTGCAACGAAGCTAAAACCACGAAACAACTGGTGTGTGTTCGCGCTGGGAGGGATGCCTGGAGAATCTGGATATCCCAAGACACATTGAACCAAACGTCTGCAGAGTGCTTGACAGTGTTTTAGAAATATTAAAGTTTAGTAAAAACGATTGAGCAGTATGGTAGTTTTCTTTTTTTTCTGTTCCTCATTGTACCCAATCGGCTATAACCTATACATTAATTCTGTATTTGCATGCTTTAGTTACCAGTAGGTGTTCTGGAGGTGAACTCAGGGTCAAAATGGAAAGTGTCTTCAGGTCTGCCAACGGTTGGTTTGAAAGGAGGCCTCACTTCCTTCTTGTACAGCTTCTATGAATGAGGACAACAAAAACGAGAAATAGGAATACTGTTACACCAGCAGCTGAATTCAACACAAATGACACATGATCTGTAAAGGAGGTATAAAAGTCAGAAGAAAACGCAATGTAAAAGTTTTGACTATAGCGTGTTTGGGGGGAAAAAAATATTATTTTAGTCAGATCTGATAAAAAATGGCCCACAAGTTTGCTGAGTTTGCACACAAATAAGGCAAATAAGTAAAATGTATTTATTTAAACACGGAAAAATAGTTGTCCAAAGTGCTATACTAAACAATTAAAAGTTGTAATATTACAAATTAAAACAATTTTTTTTAAAAAGAGAACAACAACCAGTTTAAGAGCATTTTCTTTATTTTTTGAATAAGTCTGCCCTGCTCCAGTTCATCACTGTAACCATTAAACTTCCCAGTTTAGCCTACACTTACAGTCAAGTATAAACTTTGATTGACACGGACTTTTCTTTTAATATATTTTCAGAATTGGAAATATCCAGACAATATATGTACAGATCCAATATCCAATTAAAAATATAAAATGATTTAGGACAACTTTATTTTGTCATATTATAATATGACTTGCTAAGGAGTGCTTACCTTAGAAAATAATCTCTCATCTTCCTGTTTTTTCTTATACCTTTCTCTGTCTGGAGTGATATTATCCCACTTTATCATTTTTCCCTCACTGGGTACAGCCACTCTACCATTAGCTAGCAGACAGACACTGTGCAAAACTGTAGCACTTGTTACACCATCCATCCATTCATTCATTCATTCATTCATTCATCCATTCATTCAACTCTTCTGCTTATCCTTGTCAGAGTTGTGGGGTGGGGCTGGAGTCAATCGCAACAGTCATAGGGCAAAACGTCACAAGTCTATCGCAGGGCTAACACAGTGAGACAGACAACCATTCACACTCACATGGGCAACTTCAAATCATCCATTACCCCAATAATTGCATTCCTTGGAGTGTGGGAGAAAACCAGAGAGAGCCCACGGAAACACAAGGAGAACATGCAAACTCCACACAGAGAAGCCCCACCCAGATGGTGGAGCTGAACTCAGGCAACAGTGCTAACCACCACGCAACCATCCATCATACACAATATTTTGTTCTTCACTGCCTATCATATTCAATTATTCATTAACCGAAGTAAAAAAAGAAAAGAAAAAAAAAGTAGAGCAAATTAGAATGTGACAGAATACAACAAAGTCCTTCTAGAAGCAAGCGCTGCAACTTGGCACCTATCTTGAAACACCTCTCAGGACTTCTGAATAAATGTGAATATCCACTAATGGGAAAAAATTCTAAAAAAATAATATGAAGTAAAGACTGGTGGCTGGTTGTATAGCTATCATACAGCAACAGAAAGGCACATGCTGTAATACTGAGTATTGCCTGCAGATGTCACCATTGCAGTGCCCATTAAAGGGAACAATCTTTCTGGGTTCCTATTACTAGCAAAGTAACCAACAGAGACTATTAGAAATTGGGAAGTGTTGATGCATTTGAGTATTTGGTTTTCATTTGATAGTGTTGAGAAAATGAGGCTACAAATCTTTACCATTTCAAAGATCAAGACATTAAAGAAAGGCTAAGACCGCAAAGTCAGAAAAGGTTCTGATGAATGATGTGGAATCATTCTGCCTGATAGAGTACAGTGATTTAATTAGCATAGTGCAGAATAGAGCATAAGCCTCTTACTGACAGTTGTCACATCAAGCCAGCAACACCATGTGTAAATGGGAGCATGTTGTTTGGAAGTGAGCAGGTAGTAATGTAGTGAGGAGGGCAGCAATGGGAACCCGCGGTGAGGGCAGAGATTAGCGAGCATGTAAAGCCGATGATAGTGGATTCTGATAGAAATAAGAGCGCCATAATTCACAAAAGCAGATAAATGAGAGTCCCAAGCCTTCCAAACATCTGTGATTAAAAAGGAAGGGTGCTTTAAGAGATCAGAGCAGATATTTATAGGGAGGATGATTACAATCAATAAAACAAATGAGTCTATGATTGCTTTGCTGAGATTTCTGCTTTTAAAACTGATTTAAAGGAGAGAGAAAAACCAAATCCCCTTTTATGGCAGTCAGCAGGCTTGGTGGTGTGTAACCAACACGAATATGTGTCACTTTTTTAAAGTAATGCTGGATGAATGAAATGGGAATGAAATAGCCCTATTAGAAATGCAATCTTCAAATTTATAAAAATGACATGAATATTTTTTCTGCTTCTGTTGACAAATGTTTCAGCCCACAAATAGTGTAGGAGGGCTTTGTTTTCTAACATGCAATAAGCACAGCTTGCATTTTGAAGAACGCCAAGGGGGCAAATTGTTTTTCACTGTACATCCAAAGGAGCTGAGGTCTCAAGGTTAGATAAAGATAGTTAGGATAAAGACTTTAGTGAAAACATTTGCACATGAGCCAACTTTCTGAGACAAAGGCTATTACAGATAAGAAGATTAGTTGCAAAAAAAGTTAGGCAAGATGGACAGAAAAGGAAGTTAGGGGTTTTGCTGCTAACCAACATCACATGAGCATGTTAAAGTGCCGTGACTGTGGACAACTCTTGAGGAAGTGAAGGAGGAGTTGTCTTGACAAGTCATACCAAGTAAACCTGATCCATGTGATGCTGATTTTAAGTTTAACTCAGGTCAATAATCTCATTACTGCACTTTAAAACTACAACAGCAGTGTAGTTGATGCAGTAAGAAATTATTGTTATTCGTAAATGTGAGAAAGACAGTGGTTATAAGACAATAACGGTATAATACAAGTTTATAGTACCCAAATATCTATATTGCAGAATACTCTTAATAAATTATGCTTACATTCCAGTCTATTGATGCAAAGAAGCGATGCCTTTTTATTTCTTCTACTCCATCTGGTCCTGCACCTATAAGTAACACAGATTAAGAGAATCAGAATCAATCGCAATGCCTTTTATTGTCATTAAATCATAAGATGTAATAAAACTGAAATGCTACATCCACATGTACCTCCAAAATAAAATCAATTCACACAATTCAACAATCATTCACACAGTAAAACAAACCCTTTCAGTTGAAGATAATAAATAATTATGAATATGAAGGAGTAAAAAGTAAAAATAAATAAATAAATCCGCCATGCCATGGTGCATTTAAAAAACTGTTCTTTAATCTATTTATCCTTTATTTTGGTGGAAATGTAACATCTACCACAGGGCAACAGGTCAAACGGCTGTTTCCAGGGCGACGACTGCCCTTAGTGATTTTTTTAAGGCTCTTGAGAGCTATCTCACTCTTGCATTTAAATCACCGTTAAAATGATCATGAATTTAGCAGGTGAATTTCTTGTAAACCATGAATGGACAAAGTATCATTTCTAATGTTATATGTGGTACATTTGTAATATGAATAGATTTTTTTTTTTACCAAATTAGAATCAATTTTGACTTTTACTTTAGATTGCTAATGCAACTACTGGACACATTATTAGGTACACCTTGTTAGTGCTGGTACTTTTCCCTTGAGAATTTTCTTAATGCTTCACACTACAGACTCAACAAGGTGATGGAAACATTCCTCAGAGATTTAGATAGGATCACACAATTGCTCTAAATCTCCCGTCCCACCACATCCCAAAAGTGCTCTATTGGATTGAAATCTGGTGATTATAGAGGCCATTTGAGTACAGTGAACTCATTGTCATGTTCAAGAAACCATTTTTGATTATCTGAGCTTTGCGACATGACACATTATCCTGCCAGAAGCAGCCATCAGAAGATGGGTACACTATAAAGCAGCGGTCCCCAACCCCCGGGCCTCGGACCGGTACCGGTCCGTGAGTCGTTTGGTACCGGGCCGCGAGAGTTGAGGCTCAGGTGTGAAATGTATGGTTTTCAGGGTTTTTATCAGTTTTCAGCGTTATTTTGTTATCGTTTTTATCGTTTACTCGGTTTTCCTTGGTCTTTCCACGTGTGTTATGAATAAATTTTCTTTTTTTCGGTACCGGTACTAGTTTTATTTTGTTGTATTTATCCGCGACACCTTAAAGGCCGGTCCGTGAAAATATTGTCGGGCATAAACCGGTCCGTGGCGCAAAAAAGGTTGGGGACCGCTGCTATAAAGGGATAAAGGGATGTACATGGTCATTAACAATATTCAGGTAAATGTGATATGTTGATACTAAGGGGTCAAAATGTAACAAGAAAATATGCCCCACACTATTACACCATCATAAGCATCCTTAACCCTCCTATAAGGCAGGATGGACCCATGCTTTCATGTGTAAATAAATTTCTGACCCTGTCATCTAAATGTTGCAGCAGAAATTGATACTCATAAGACCTGGAAACTTTTTTCTTCCAGGCTTCTGTTGTCTAGTTGGGTGAGCCCGTGTGAAGTGTAGCCTCAGTTTCCTGTTCTAGCTGACAGGAGCAGCATGAGGTGTGGTCTTCTGCTGCTGTAGCCCATGTGGTTCAGTGTATTGTATATTCATTCATGCTCTTCTACATCAACAGGGCATTTTTGCTCAGAGAGCTGCCACTCACTAAACATGTGGGAAAATCCCAGTAGATCAGAACAGTCTCTGAAATATACAGATCAGCCCATTTGACGCCAACAACCCTGCTACAGTCAAAGTCACTCAGCTCACCTTTCACCCCATTCTAATGCCACATTTGAACTTCAGCAGGTTATCCTGACCATGTCTACATGCCAAACATGTGACACGTGATGCAATTTTCTGCTGAATTGCTAAAATATTTGCCCAAATGAGGTGCTGATTAGGTGTACCTATTACAAGAGACCAGAGAGTGTGTAAAATAAGAAGTGACTTCAAAAGTTAACCAAATGGACACAAACTGCTGATGTTTAAGTTTCTAAATTTATTCTAAAAACACATTTAATTGTCATTGTTCAAGGTTTTTATACATACCAAGTCGATTAGCAGGATTTCTCTTGAAGAGCGCTCTTAATAAACTCTGCACTTCAGGACTGAGGAACTGTGGCATTCCCAGCTTAGCCCTGAACACACAAGCCAAGAAACAGGTTTATGCATGTTTATGTCTGCTGACAGTTTATTTTTATGTTCATTCAGGTATAGTGGATCTCTTGAGGTTAATAATTGCAGATTTATATAAGCAGCTTATCCTATAAAGCAGAAATCAAAGATATAATATAGATAATTGAAATGCAGTTGGAAAATGGGAAACAGATAAGAATTTTTAAACATTACATCCTGTAAAAGATGTGAAGGTTCAATAAAATAGCAACAATAATTAGTCTTACTTTAGAATAAGTGCCATTGTTTCTTTCCGATCTTTTCCTTGAAAGGGTAATGATCCCGTCAACATTTCAAACTGGAAAACACAACATAACAACTGTCAAAACACGTCCGCCCAATAATGGAAGCTGTGGAGGTGGATTATCTCATTAGCATGCTTGCTTCAAATTTTATTAGTCATTTGACTTCCACTGCAAACGGGCCAAATCAGAAACAAAGCGGTTGAAATGAACGCATAATACCATGACCTAAATCACATTTAACTGGAAAAGGCTGAGAGGCATAAAATAAAGATATACACTGGTTAACACTGTAACAAACCTAACCTACTGTGCACCCTGATAATAAACTTTGCCACACCCAATGGTATTCGCCCACATTAAAGATTGGATTACAATGTGAAGGAGTTCTCTTTTTTTCAGTAATCTCTTTTACTTTTCAATATCTCTACAGCACATTGGGAAATCTTCAGCTATTTATTTGTTTATTTTAATATCAGTACATTCCTAACACCAGACAAGGGCAGACAGGGTTGACATCTTCCCCCGGTGACCTAATGTAGCTGCCAGCTGTCAGTGAATGTTTAACCTCTCAGTATTAGTAAAGTAAGCCACCAGGCTAGTGAAACAAGCAGCATCCGGCAGATGCACGTTTGCTGAAAATAATGGGACCTACTCTGCCAGATACAGTAATTAAAGTTGTTTTACTGCCAGAGGAAAGCCAAACGAAGAAATCAGTGCACTGGCATATTATCTAAGAACTGAGTTTGCAGTTAATTCATTATTAGATAAAACATACAAGCCAGCAGAGTGACTACATGCTCAGAGGGAAAATTAGTCATGCATGTCAGAAGTGTAGAGAGACTATCAAAGTAAAAGACTTACCATAAGCACGCCAAATGACCACCAGTCAGCGCTTTGTGTATGACCTCTCCTGTTTACAACCTCTGGAGCCATGTACTCTATTGTTCCACAGAAGGAATAAGCCCTTTTATCATGGTCAATAGCTTCCTTACTCAAGCCAAAGTCTGGATAGTGAGACAGAGACAAAAGGGGATCATAGTCAAAAGACAAATAGAGACAGAAAAGCAGAGAATTACAGTTTTCAGTCAGACGTACTGACCTGTAATCTTAATATGTCCTTCTTCATCCAGAAGAATGCTTAAGAGGGAGAAGAGAACTTTAAAATCAGCATCGAAATATTTTTTCTAAAATGCATAAAAGGGATGTTTATGAGCTAGTACTTTTCAGGCTTGAGATCCCTGTAGATGATCCCCAGACTGTGTAAATGGTCCAAGGCCAAAGCCAGCTCTGCAAGGTAAAACTTCACATCCTCTTCTGTGAACATTACCTAGTACAAATGAACAAATGTATTAAATATAATGTGCAAAAAAGAAAAGTAAGGGGAAACTGGTCTGTTATTGATTCGCATATTTTTTTTTGAGCTCTCTCTTATGAAATTCGCTTTTCACCAGAGCCAACCGAACTATGGCACATTGTCTCAATATGTGTGCCTCCTTTAAAGTAAAAATGACTGTCTTTGATCTATTTCACAGGCGAATGATGGGAGTTATACAAACACCTTCCCATAACAAACAGTGAGCAGTGGATTATGATTTGAACCAGGAAGCCTACCTCCTTGGACAGACGAGTAAAAAGGTCTCCTCCTCGGAGGAAATCCAGGATCAGGTAGAGCTTCCCTTCTGTCTGGAAGGCTACACAAATACATAAGTACATACACAAACAGAAATGCAAGTTAAACACGTCTTGAGGCTTTAATTACTGTATTGAGGACTATAAAGTATTCTATTATTTTGTGCACAGTCTGCACATTTATCTGCAGTTGTGTATAGATACAAATAAGGGCAGACTACAATGACATGTATGCAATGAAAAAAATGACTTGTGAAATGTCACCTTGTCTTTGTGTAACAGATCAAAATGACTAAGTAGCCAACTGCTCTGCTGAAGTCCCCCAACAGCACACAGCCCCATTTAAACAGACACTAGCTGTTGATTTAGAACTACAGGGATGAGGAATATAGACAAACTCAAAAAAGGTTTTTTATTTATTAAAAAAATAATGACTTACCCAACACAATTTTTCTATGCTCATTTCTGGTTCCACACCTTTATTCCTTAACTCTATTAAAGTAGCTTTGCACGATTCATAGTTCAACAATATCCTTATTTGGCCTGTACTGGGCTTTACTACTAACCCTCGGTTCATCTACTGTCTGAAATAAGCCATTTCAGCTTTCTTTCCCCTACTTAAACTCAATTTTCCCTTTAAGTGGATGCTATTCGGAAAACAGCACACAACCAAGAAAAGAAAAAAACTCTGAAATAGAGCATTTAGGGCAATCTGAGTTTTTGCCTTATTACTTGTATATGCTGACCTGATTACGTCAAATCATGTTTAATGGCCAAACATTCACTATTAACACTATATATCATTCTACATGTATAATTAAAATAGATTCCAACACATACATGCTGAAAAAGCATAAGTAATTCATACTCACCATAGTGAAGTTTAACTATAAATGGGTGGTTCACTTCTGCCAGTATATCTCTTTCCATCTTCGATCGCACACGATCCCGAACTGAGTAGGAGATAGAAGGCAGTCTTTTTAATGAAGTTTCAGCCAGTTCATTCTGTAAAATGTCACAAGTCTAATAACACGAGTACGTGTTATGTAGGATAAGAATGCATTTCCTTGAAATTAAGGTAAATTAAATCCAGTGTAGCTGGTTTATAGTGAAATGAAAACCACAATAACAGTGTTATTGCAACATCTGTCTGCTTGACAAGATGACAGTGTAACTCTTTAGATTCCAGAGGTGCAGGTTAAGAGGATTAAGGCTTGTACAAAGTCACTAAATCAGCACATGACATCTGAACCTGCTTTTACAGTACACCCCTGTTTACAATAATCTCAGCTGACGCAAAACAGTTTATCTGAATCAAAAGTACAAACTAACCTCTTTTACCCAAAATCCCCTTGAATGTAGGGCACTGTGAGAACTTGGGCAATGATATATCTATTGCTCCTCTACTAAACCAATAATAATTTTAACAAATGACCATGACTCAGATCCGATCCTCTGTGGAGCTGTGCTTGTTTTGTTTCTTTCTTTAAATATAGCCGATAACAAGAACATGATACAAAAGGGCTTTGTTTGAAAGAAACATTTTTTTAAATTATTATTACTATTTGAAATGATGCCAATGGGGCAATATGCCAAGTGTATTTGCACTAAATCACCTTTTAGCGTTGCCTTCTTCAGGACCTTCATGGCATATAGCTGTCCTCTGTCCACTCCTCTTATTTTTCTAACCAGAAACACCTGCAATGATAATTACCATAAACATCACATTTTGTACAACTGTTCTTTCGTAGTGACGTTTCTGAAACAAAAGAAAAAAACAAACTTGTCATTTATATTTCACAACATTAATTTGTAGGTTACCAAGCTGGAGCAAGTTACCATCACGTTACATAAAAGAGCCACATCAATGTGGTTTCGGTACAACAGAGACAACAGCTACGATTTAAACAAGGTCTGCAATAATTTAGCAGACATATAGCAAGCTATGTAAACATGCTGTCTAAGCCACACTGTGACGTGACCTTTTGTCCATGCCTGCAGCCTTGGAAACGGCAGCCACATGCCAACATCTGCTGATGTTTCATGTAAGGCCCATTCCGACCTCTACAGTAACATTAACAAATCAGTGGGCCTTTACTAATTTAAATAAACTTGGTGATCTGTGAAACCGTTGTCAAGGCAGCTAATCTACAGATAATTAGAACTAGATGGGTTATCATTAGCAGATGATTGGCTGGTAAAGCATAATCAGCTGCGGCACTGAAATCAGACACGCATATATTTACTGTGCCAAAAGGTAAGTGGACATCTCCTGGCTCATTTGAATCTAGTTTTTTAGAGTTAAGCAGGACCTTGGTTCTAACTGGACTGAACAATAGTGCACTTCTTTTTTACAGTTACATTTTAAGAAATGCTCGCCACTTTTCAATAGCATAAAGCAAGTACAAAAAAACCCCCACGATTTCTTGAGTTTGTGTGAAAAGCTTTGACCAATCTGCACAGACCTCTCACTTCAACTGAATCCAACACCTTTGGGAGGACTTGCAGCACTGACTGCGAGGCAGACCATATTGCACCACATCATTGTCTGACCTTAACGTTCTGGTGTCTGAGCAGGAGCAAATTCCTGCAGTGTGGTTTCAGGCTATCTTGGAAATACTTCCCACAGGACTGGAGGCAATTATAGCAGCATATTAATGCTGATGGTTTCTGGATGAAGTGCTCAACAGTCACACGAATGTGCACTTACTTTTGGGCATCATCAAGTGAGAAGTCCACATATTCTAATAAAACCGAGAGGAATAAAAATATTAACATGATCATTATACCAAATACATGTAGCCTCAGAGGTGACCTTCTAGACCTTTTAAGGTTATTTATGTTTTTTTAATCCGGTATTGTCAACACTGATATTTTCCGTAAGGTCAGTGTCCCATCACTTTTATCAGATTAAAGCCTTAAAGCTGCAGTAAGTAAATGGTTGCACATTGTACCTTTCCATAGGATCCCTGTCCCAGCACTTTAAGCAGTTGGAACTGTGAAGGGTCTGCTTTCTCACAGCCCTCCTTAACATGGTGGCTGATGTCAAACTCCTTAAGTACACTGTCATCCTGATGAAAGAAAAGATAGAAGTCATTATTGGTGGATTAGGGTTAAGGTGAGATTTGAACGAGTTAATAAATTACACTTTACAACATATGAGCAATGATTAAATTGTGTCCCTATAACCTCAATGTGCATTTAAAAAGGCCATCAATGTAATAATTACTCATTAAATCCATACCTAAAGATAGATAGTCATCTACAAGCCATTATATTGCTATCAAGATATTGGCTGAGGTCACTGGAAATCATGCACAGTGTAAGCTGCCTTTTTCAGTCTGCTTAATGAAGTGAATGACCAACTTTCAACAAGAGGCAAGGCTTAGACTGGATATTGTGAGAATATGATATACACTGCAACTTCTTTTATACTGTAATTCTGTACAAAACACTATCAGGACTTGGTAAACATGGGTAATGGTTATAAATCGATTCTTCTAGCCTCCACTTGTTTGATGAAACCTGTTAGATAACCTTCATTTTTAGTATATGATAAGATTCTGTCTGTCCTGAAGAATCACTTGGCTGAGGTATTTTCATACCCTTTTATGCATTTAATGCAGCTTGTGATCAGCTACTAACCCATCCTCATGGAATAGTTTGATAAGAGAAAGAAATTCTTCCCTCGATCTGGGAGCCAGAGTGACTGAACGTTCACATGAGGCTGAAAATAATCACATGGTCTCATTTCTCCAGTGACGGCAAGTCTTTTGATGCCATCTCCCTCCTACAGTTCCCCTTAAACCAGAAACATCCACCAAAGCAAGTCATGAAAATAAATACAGCCTTCAAATGTTATTGTCATTATAGCAAGGATAAAACAGCTGGTTTCTCCAAAGTATTTTCCTAACTATCAGGAATTCAGAGTTAATTGCAGTCTGATTTTCCAGATTGATGTACCATCAAGAAAACAACATAGGAAATGTTCTCATCTTGATAGTACAATAATGACTAATACGAACTATACCATACCAGTGTAGACAGTGGAAGTCTAAAAACCATACAATTACTGACATAAGTGAATAGCAAGAATGTAGATCTATAACCCACAACACACGTACAATAGATTCAAGGAAGATGAAGGGATGAAGATCTCTTCCAGTTTGAAGATGAAAAGATAACATTTTTACAAATGTGCAAAATAGGTTATATTTAAGGGCAATTTTGTAGATTTTACTGTTTAAAACTGAATTGAATTAGAAATGGGTGACTGAAATATCAGTTTGTATTATATAGTATTTTGCATGTTGATGCACTTCGATCAAATCAATCCATGACTAATTTACACACATAAAAATATAAAGTCCAACTTATTGTAATGAGATTTTTCACCAGTCACTTTGAGGTCATAGCTTCAACTGTAACATGCTGGAAAGTTTCAACTCATACTGAGCAGATTGCCCCCTTCTTTTCTTTAATTGCTGGTTTATTCCTTAAACAAGGTCGCCTGAGTAATTTCCACCCACTCCTGATGGAGCATCAGAGCATCCCATTCCAGGGACAAGCGACTAGACAGGTAAACAAACTCAAGCAGGCAGGCATTTGCTAAAATAAAACAATCACGTTAACGGGTAGCCTGTAAAGATGATTCATCAGCACTCCTTTACAAAGAAAAGGGAGGGATAAGGTGAGGTTTTGCTCCATCAATATCCAAAACATTCAGGTAGATCTGCAACAAAAGACTCACTGCCTCTCTCTGCCCTGCTGCTTTGTTTGGGCTATAAATAAACCTCCACTGCTGAGGTTGACCGCCGAATCAATCTGTCTGTATCCATTTATCTATCAACCTGCCTGCCTTGTTGCTTGTTTGCCCGTTAGCGTTTCTGTCTGACTATATTTCCATACAACTTCTCTCTCTCTCTCTCTGTGTCCGTCACAGCACAGTGACTCCCTTCGTGTTCCTCTATTTTCTAGCTTCCCCACGGCCAGAGAAAGCAGCAGCAGCTGTAGAACGACGCAGCAGTGACTCCTGAAACACTCCAAAACAAACCAAATAACACACATTCTTTCCACAGTCATTCCCATGTGCACACGGACTGTTCACACACACACGCAGTCCACTGTCTGCTGCACATGTGAGCTGGTGTCTGGGCTGTTACATTCCCACAAACGCACATGGTGCAAATGTGATGCAGCCCCCCTTACAGCAAACATATTTGCATTTGTGTCCAACTGATCTGCTAAGGCCACTCACCTCCACCTGGCAGAACCCAGCGGTGTTTTTGTTTCTTGCCGCCTTGTTCTTCAGGTAAATAGAAAACCATCTCCTCACCGTGAATTTTCGCGTGCTGGTATCCATGGCAACGAGCAGATTTCTCTCTCTCTCCCCCCTTTGTGCATCTATCCCATAATGATAATCATGTCCCCTGCCGGGGGTCCTAGGGTAGAAATGGATCTTTTATTGGTTCGTTTATTTGTCTCGCAGCTTCATCACTGGTCCATCCTCAATGCGGTCCTCGCTCTTTAGGTTTCCCATCATTCGCATGCGCCTCTCGTCCCTCCGGTGGCTTCTCAGACGGTCCCGTGTCCCTTAGCTGCAGTGGACACCGACGAGCACGCAGACAGAGTTGTGACAGAGGCTTAAAGCTACGCAGGCAGACAGCGGGATGATGAACGGGACCTGTGCTGCTGGGTTTGGGGTTGCCTTGTGTTTTGCATCAGGCTCTCTGCGTAAGGCTGCAGGGAGAGGTGACGAATAAATCTGTTCCGCTGAATCAGGTGGTGCGTGTGTGTGTGAGCTCCCTCTTCACATCTCTGCCCGTGCATGTGTTTATTCATCCCCTGCTCCCTACCTCCCTCTCTCTCTCTGCAGACCAAGGGATTGTCACCAGTCACATTGTGTGCCACCCCTCCCTCTCTTATTCTCGCCCCTGCTCCTGGCCCTCACCTCCCTCTTCGTTTCTCCCAACAGCATACAGCAACAGCTGGTGAGGTCACATGGTTGTAACCCAGCTACCTCTCCGTCTCCCTCTTCTCCTGTCCCTTCTTTTTTTGTGTGTGGCATCCAATTCCACACACACAGGCAATGAAACAAATGACAAAATAACATGGGCTACAGTGTAGGCTGCATACCAGTAGATGGGAAAAGAGTGGCTAAGACCCAGTCACATCGCATCAGAGTAACAGTGTTCAATAAAATCCCGAGGGCAGCAGTAATCAATGTTGGGATCAATAATGATGACAGCAACAAGGACAACAATCACAGAAAGTACAGAGGGATCTGGTTGATCAGTGGGTGTGGGTGTCTGTGTGTGTAGGTACTTGGATCTGTCACATCAGCAGCTTTGCAGAACTGCAGTGTTACATAACAAGAGAGAGAGCAAAGGGGAGGGAGATGGAAATACAGACCCAACTGAGAGGGAGGTAAGGGGTAAATGAGGACTGTGTTCTACCTAGGTCAAGTGTCCATGGCTGACCAAGGCTTAATTTCTTCTTCTTTCTTTGTTTTTTTTTATTAAGTTTAAAATTCTTCATCCAGGCCAACTGTGATCTCTAAACCTGTAAATGACTAAAAATGTGGGGTTTTGGCATCGTTTCATGTTAGATCATATTTGGATGTAACTGGCACAGAATGTTAGGTCACTTTACCGCTAATGAAAATGTAATCAGATGTGTTTTGTCATGCTGCTGTGCAGTGTTGTGGGAGGAGATTCAGGATTATGGACTGGTGTCTTTGTCCGGTTGGGATTAAGGATCTATAAGTAGATCACCACATTAATATTTATACACACCGATATAGACAGACACTACTACGACGCTATACTACACTACATGTCAGGATGCATGTTAAAACCATCCCATGTTTTGTGGCATGTAAAAATTTTTAAAGCAAATAATACATCATATCAAAATGACATTTTACATAATGATTATAGCAGACACTGAATAGATATTTAAGGCTTTATTGTGAGAGAAAAAAATGATACACATAGTTAGCTTAGTTCAGAAATTTCACACTACAGCATTGATCTACTGTAGATACAATAAAATCCATTAGATTTAAAACGATTCATCTATGCACAAAAAGCCACAGTCCAACAACATCAATAGAAACAAGTCTGTGTGCAGATCGGTGAGGTGTTAAATAACCTTTTCCAAAACAAGTGCTAAACCCTATTCAGGCCATAGGTCAGCAAAAACTGATGTGCTGTGAACTTGTATGACATCTTGTGTAATGTACTGTGCTGATACTCACATCTCTTAATGAATATTGAAAGAAATAAATGAAGGATTTACTGCATACTACCTTATATTTATGGAAACAGACCTAAAAAGGAAACATCAAATACACATACTTGGCAGTTATAAAGTGGTTCATAAGTGGCACTGTGGGCTTACAAAGATGGTCCTCAAAACATGCATATCATCTATTTCACTGTAGCTTTTACCATACAATACAAAGCACCTTGAGGCGACTGCTGACTGCTGTTGTTTATATGTTTATATATATATATATATATATATATATATATATATATATATATATATATATATATATATATATATATATATATATATATATATATATATATATATATATATATATATATATATATATATATATATGTATATATATATATATATATATATATATATATATAAAAATAAAAAACTGAATTGCCAGATAAACTTGGTTATCATGATTCTGAAAACAAAACCAAAACAAAACAAAAATGCCTTACTGTATACAAAGAAATGCCAAAACAGGAGAGAGGACACGCAATAGGTGGTATATAAGCACATGTAGCAATGCAGAAATAAATATGCCTACCAATAATAAAAAAAATACACACTACGAAGATTTATAAATGTGCAGCATATTAAACTCCCTGCCCATCCTGACTTGAAATTACCATAATGCCCCCTGCTGTGCTGCAGAGAAACCCATGCTGCGCACTGGCAGTCTTATCTACTTGTAAGAGTCAGAAGGGGATATAATTCCAGCAAAGCACAAAGTGACAGTGGAGTGTGCCTGAGTGTGCGTCCTGGTTTGTAGGACGTAAAAAGAACATTTCAATCAAAGGCAGTTTTTATTCAAGTCACAGTCAGAATTTCAATGCATTTGAATAAAAAAAAGAATCATCATCATAGTGTGTTGTTCAATTTCAATTTGTGAAAGTATTGGGTTTTTGTATTATTCAACAGGTGGATAGTAAACTGGCACATCGTGGTTGCACACAGATAACCCTGATCCCTTGCCAACATTCATGGGATAGTCCCAACCTCTATCAGGATCAGATTCCGTGGAAACTTGTTTCTCACAGTCCATCAGGGCGAAACTACTGTTGAAACACAACTCAATTTGCCCCAAAACCTGGAAACTGTCGTTCTGTCAAAACAAACAATCAAAAACATACCAATTAACAATTTAACAGCTGACGTGTTAAAACTCATTTTGAAATAATTTCAGTGAAACTGGAATGTACCTTTGTTGAATGGCCACACTGGATCTTAGGTTTGACGTGGTAGAAGTTTTCTATTACTCCTTCAATGTATGAAAACTACACAGACACATCAGGAGCAAAATAAGAGAAGCTGCAGTTATGACCTTTAACATTGTGAGGTACTTCTAACAAGATTTAAGCTGGGATTGTACAAATACAATCAAACTTACATTATAGTATTGCGGAGAAGGCGTGATGGAAAACTTCTTCAGGATGCTAAAATAACAAAAACAGACATTTCCATACATAAAATAACTGTATGCGTTTCTCTGGACTGGACTGCAGGAATCAGGTGTTCATATGTATAAACGTGTAAATATGCAAGTGGTTTGTACCTGTCCAAATCCAGTGTATGATACAGATCCAGTGCCTTGCTGAAGTATTTATGTTGGCTGTTCAGAGAAATGGCTTTGGCTGCGCACGTACCATGTTTCTTCCACTCATATTTCCTAAAGCACACAAATAAAATTATTTGGAAATGTTCATATTATCTTAAAGATTCACTGGACTGTTCAAACAGACCATGTAGCAGCATTCGTATAAGGCAGGGGTGTCAAACATGAAGCCTGGGGGACTCCAATCCTACCACCTGGATAGCTATGATAAATATGAAGAAACGCAGAAAATTTCCTGCTGAAAAACACCTCCTCTTTGGCCAAAAGAATAGATAAACAGTTGCATGACAATTTCTGGGTTTTTTTGTTTTGTTTTGCACATCGAGTCCACAGTAAATTAAAAAGAAATTGAACATTTTCTGTGAATTAATAAAAACTGGGTGTAATTTAAAAAAACAAAAAACAAAAACATTTTGGTATCTTATTCCTCACACTGTTTATCGGCCACTATGTAAAATTAATGTAATTAATTTCACAACCCTGAATTAAAGCAACACTAAAGTGGTAGTAGAAGTGCTCTATAGTTCCAGCAGCTCAGACATACCAGAAGTCATTAGACAAGGGATCAAACAAGTCAGGCCAACTCGTCTTCATGTCTGGGAGCAGGTCCTGAAAACATACAAGCAAAGGCATGCGTTGTTTTATTCATCACTAAAAGGTCTAAAGTATAAAAACAGGAGAAATTCACCTTTTCAAATGGTTTCTATGCTTATTTGTATTTTTTTAGTTTTGGGTGCTTCACTTCAAAACAGCTATTTGGAGACTTGTGTATTCATTTCATGAACTAATTCCAGCTTTTTTTTTTTAAATATGTGCAAACTGGTATTTAAGCTTGTGTTATATTATCTTCTGTGAGTTGCACACACCTAAGAAAAAATATATTTAGAAAAAGACTCTGAATAGTGTTTTACCTCTATTTCAGAAGAGTTGAAATGCCATGAAGAATTGCAGAAAGCGCCACCATCTGGCCTGAAAAAAGAAAGATTCAAACTTCATTTACTCACAGAAAAAAGGGGATATTGACGCAAACAAATAAACAAAACAGAAACAAACAAACATAATTCAGCCAAGCAATAACAACAGTGGTAATGAATGGTTTGGCCAAAGATTTCATTTTTTTCACCAAGTAAAAAACCTCATTATTCACTTAATATAGTCAGTATGGTGGAAAACATGTAATACATCCTTGTAATCAGGAATGTATTACACACATACACACACACACACACACACACACACACACACACACACACACACACACACACACACACACACACACACACACACACACACACACACACACACACACACTTACCAGAATCCATGTAGTGTCCACTGGCTAATGTTGCTTTGACAGTGCTCCATCTAAAATATATAAACATTTATTTAGACAACTCTAATAATCATTCCACATCGGAAACTGAAACCACGTATTCAACGTATATACACAGTCAGGAACTTTGATGACTGATGAAATGAGGAACCCCTTTAAAGCTACAGTGTGTGTGATAAGTTGAGAAGTTGATTTGTTTTGTTTTGTTGTTTTTTAAAGGTCATTTGGGACCTGCAGTTTGTTGTGTTGTTGCGCTGTATTTTTCTTTGTAGTGGTGGATTTTTATTGCTTCCATCTTCAGTGTAGATAAACGAGAGCAGCCAGAAACGCGTCTAGGGCAAACTGACATCCTGAGCAAAATGCCTAAATAACAGTACAACTAATCGAGGGTCATCGATGTTACCAAATCAGACATGCCCTTCTGACACAGTCGTGTATGTGACATAAACCCTTATATAACACCCACAGACATGCTCAGTCAGAGAAGTTCACAAGACAGAATAATTACCAGGAAAAGTGCTTTCAAAAACCACAAAAAAGGGGATGTTCATTTTGTGTCGTCAGTTGTGGTAACTGCGTACTTGTGATCACAATGAAACTCTTACTTCGACAAAGGAGAATCTCAACACGTCCGACCAAATAGCTCGCAAAGATATCACATGATATTTGAGAACTGCAAGCTCAGTCTGTTCACTTTGCATGATAATAATTAAGCACGTTTTGAAACTCTTACGACCAAATAAATAAATAAATATACAAACAAATGCCAAAGACTCAGATGTTGTGACTACTTAACAGGATTGCATAAAAAAAAGCTTCAAATTAACTGCAAACAGCTTAAGACAAATTACAGAGCTATCAGGAATTCACTATCCTCGTATTTATTTCCAGATAAATATGAACTCTTAGGACTGTTTCAGGTCAGTATTTATGCACAAATTTACAATTTTTGAATGCAACTGTACCCTAGTACATGGCGCGCTTTTCCATAAAAGCTACATCTACCTCATAAATCACACATAAATCTACTAAAGAATGACTTGAAATGAACAAAATCTGCCTTTTGGAGACTCAGTCCAAAGCTTGACAATAGAGATGCAGTGGGATATGAGAACTGTTCTGAGGCCTGTCCTAAAGGAAGTCAACATACCCAGGATAACTTTCTGTTATCTGGTTTCACTTCCCCTAACACTAATACTCAGGCTGTGATCACATGAAGGTGGCCATTAACTTGATAAGCTGACCCATGTTTTACAGTCTATTTACAAGTGCATGAACGGGGTGGCATTGGCAGCATCTGACCAATCACGATCACAAACACGGACAGGCTGAGTCTACAAAGGAGGGTAAAACTAATAGAAATGTACGATGAGGTTAAAGACATAATACAGACTGAGTATAACACAGCTCACCAATCAGCAGGATTACAATTACAGTGTCTAATTCAAAAAATGAGCTGTGCAGTAGTATAGTATTAACTCTTTGAATTTTTTAAACTTCTGCATCATTACTGTGACCCCTGCCCCCTCAAAATAAATAAATAAATTAATTAATTAATAATAATAATAACTTGCACAATAAATGTTTAAGGAACAAACTGCACAAAAATGGCTGATGGGATGGGATACAAATGAAAAAAATCATACAGATTATAATATTATTTTCATTTTTTAAATAAAAGGACTTTTCTAGCAATTGTTTCATAATTCACGCTTTAAAGGGCTTAAGGTGCAGTTGTGGTAAAACTGTTTGTAGTCAACACGAGAAAGTCATTGTGTTATGTTGTGTCTACGAGAGCTTTATTACTGATCTACTGATGAAGAAAAGACTTCAGCTGCTACTGAAAAACTAGAACACGTTCTGTATCATGTTAGATACATAGTGTTACCCAGGTAAGAAGTGATACTAACCCTGTGTTTTCATAATACTGACCTTGAAACTACCTTGATAAGCTTGAATCAAACCCAGCATACTTCAAAAGTTTTGGAAAGGAACCAAAAACTAAGAATGGAACAAGTGAAATATGAGGCACTTGGCATTAAATAATGACACTTTAAATAAAAAAAAAGTCAGTCAGCAGAGTTCAATCTGGGTGTGGCTGCCATGAGTGCACTTTTTCCTTTTTTATATAAGGTTGCTTCACTTGGAAGACAGGAACTGGTTCTGCACAACTACGATAACTAAAGGGCAATGATTTCATTAATTATACAAACTCACCGAGCAGAAAGTGGTTGGCCAGTGATGGGTGAGGATCATTTTGGTCCACATGTGTCTGAAATATAGAAAGATTTCTTAAAAAACAAAAACCAGGAAAACAAATCCAGTCTATCGTTACAGAAATCTATACGTTCTAATCAACCACCTTCTACGTGTTTGTCTGTACTTACTTGGATGAAATTATGAAAGATGAGGACATGGTTAGGACCAGGCATATCAATAAGGGGTAGCAGAGCCTCATGGTTGTCCTAAAATAAAATAGCAGGTTAGTCAATAAATGGCAGCTTATATGTAAAACTAAACATCCACGTTACATTTTACATATACAGTGTGGAATCAGTAAGCACGCAGATTTGTGGATTCTGATGAAAATATGTAACTGACACACACAAACAATCAAAAAGCACAAAATAAGACAAAAACATTATCCCGGCAGTTTTTCTCTCGCTCTTCAAACAGATATAAAATGCTGTTTAAATAACTTCAAAGTTTCACAAACGTATTAACTGGGCCTGTTTGGACAGCTACTTTAATATCTGTTTGTTGTTCCTGGTATGAAAAATACAGTCGAGAGAAATGTCTATCAACACAAATATTGTTAAAAAAAATTATATATACACACACTTGTGGGTCTTTTATTGACTCAGTTTACCTATATGTGAAACTGTATTCTGATTAAGGGAACAACCTTGCCCTCAGACCAAACAAAACATTTGGAAGCCCAATGTAAAATCATCTGGAGTCACCGCTGTTGTTAAGGAAATAAAGAAATGGCGACAGAGAACTTTTAACGACCCTTTTACGCGGTGTGATTAGATTGTTTACGGTACTAGTTTACATTAACCAAAATTAGCTGCAGTAGATGCATTTGCAAAAACTATAATCCTAGCTATCGACGTTTAAAAACAATACTTTAGCGTAAAACGCCCGAGTCTTTTATGTCAGCAAAAAGATCGTATTACACACATAACATATTTTTAAAATCTCTCACCTTGCGTCAAAAACGTCACAGCCGAAACTCGCAATAGTTCTCAAATGTGAAACAGTTTCCCGAACTAATAGCTTGTGTCGGTTAAAGTACTTCACACGATCTATAACCGACAGCCCATTGTTTGTTGTTTATGTTCCACACTCGCGTCACTACCTACCTGTTCACTTAGCCAATCAGAAGCGATGTTCCGCTCATGCGTCATCACGCAGCAGAACCGGTGGCTTCATTTATTCTCCGGAGTCTGCCGGTGATATTTTCAAATGTGGTGCGTTGATTCAACAGTGTACAGACGTCCCTATCCTCCAGTCAAAAATATGTTGAGTATATTATTAATGCCATCGTCGTCATATTAGAATTACTGTACAAAAGTATTACACAGTCATTAGCATTACAACTTTTTCAGCCTCAGTGTTAACCATGAGGTTGATCATTCTTAGACACTGAGCTAAAGCGAAGACAAAAAAGAAAGAAAGAAAAAGAAATATAGGCATATTTTGAGTTTGTACAGACACGTTTTACAGATATTATTGAGACAAAAATCAAAACAAGAACACAAAATAAATTATTCAATCTGAGTCATTTTGTTTTCTTTAAAACATATTTCTTGACAGATAGCCTGGTGGATTGATTATGCGTGCTTATGCTAGGCTTAGAAAAAAACCGGGGAGTTTACTTCACATGTCATTTGCGACTTTGTACATTGACATCTGCTTGGGATTTTTTGACAAGTTGGCACCAGCTATGCAGAACACGAAAACGGAAGCGTGTGACAGCTAGTCTGCGGATTAAAAAGCCCAGAGTGAACACGCGAGAAAGCTGATTTACTCTGTCAGCACCAATGACTGCATGTTTTCAACAGAAATTGGTCAGCACTGGCAAAACTGTCTTCAACATAAAGTAGGTTAAATGTAATGTATACAGTACGCTTTACTTTTCACTTAACATCTAAATGAATGGGCCAGCCATAATAAATATGAGGCCCCATTATTGGCCAGTGTGTCAAACTAAAGGTATGGAAGGTACATTTCTAATTTCTTCACTCTTGTCTCTTCAGGCTGGCTGTTAAAAAGTGTTTTCCATCATAAACAGAGCCTGATTAGACTTCATATGTCTGCACTGTCTGTTTTTAGCTTTCAAAATCTGTTTTTCAGCCTCAGTGATGTAGTAAAATGATCAGGGAGAGTATACTACTAAATGACCAACAGGGGGCTCTTTTCCTACCACAAAAGCTTATGGTTTTGTTTTTACCCCGAGCACCACCACACAGATAGACACAGACACGCACACTTTTTTTCTGTAATTTCTAGACCATACTTAAGCCATTCTACTTAACTAGATGAGTCACAGGATATTTAAACAGTTATTATTATTATTTATACTGAACCATGGCTTTAGAGATTAGAGGTCAGGATAAAGGGTATTACTGACTGTCTGCTTGACATGGTCATATGTAATAATATTGAAAAAAACAGGGACTGGTCCTTGGGAATTCATCTTTTTCATAAAGAGTTTAAAATTAAGGATTATGAGATCTGTTTGTTGCACAGGTCAGTTTTTCTTCATTTCAGGAGCTGCTGATTGATAGAAAAAATTGACCCCTGCAAATAGAACTTGTTAAAAACAGCATCTCTCTGGAAAGCATTAATCCCCAGTCACATCAATTTTAAACTGACTAGGTGTTTGTCTAAATCAGCTTTTCTTGTACTCTCATCTTTTGTTTGGCGTATTCATTCTCCTGTCTATGTCATCAGTACCACGTGAAACCACAGCCATGCCTCCCTCTCTCTGTCTTCCCTTTTTCCAAATGTGACTTATGCTGTCCTCTCATGTGATTTTGTCTCAGATGTGAAATGTGTTTCAAAGCTCCTCCACTGTGTCAGGAATAGTCAAGCTGTAACTGTAGCTATTTTTATAAATAGACCCTGGCCAAAGTTCAGCATGTGGCACAGTGTCTCAAGACATTTCCCAGCACAGAATGGTGAAAGACCTTAGAGAGGGTCTAGTATTAACTAATATGCAGCTAGATTTAAATGTAGCTATAAACTCATTCTCCACCGTATCCAGCCATTGCAATACAGAATTTAAATCTGTTTTCCTCAGTTTGAGTGTGCATGTTTTAAAAGCTCTATAATGATGCATACAGTGACACATTTTATTATTCATTAACATGTTATTGTGACATGGTAAAACTCATTAGTTAAGTGCTACTTGAAAGCTCTCCATACTGCTGTCTAGTCTGTGGGGCTAAAAGTGCTGCTGGTGAAAGTGTGGTATTGCCCCCCCTCCCAAAACATAGCATCACTGTTGTCAGATTCTCTGCATTGTCTGTGTGCTCTCGTATACTTAAATAACTCATTATTAAGCATGCACCATTAATTTGGAATACCAGAAACAAATCGGTTGGCTTCCATTACAAAGTGTAATGAATAAACTCTATTAATCAAATAGTTTACTGGTTCCAGTAATTATGAGTCTTGAAGGATACTGGTTATATATAGGCAGCTCTGTCTCCTTTTAAGGCCTCACGGAGAAGCAGGTGGGGAACAGTTGAAGACGGGTGGTGGTTTTGTTGGCCCTGTACTTGGTTTAGGCTGACTCCCTGTGGATTCAGCTTGACAGCCGAAGTCGCTGCAAAGGGAATCTCAAGGGGTAAGAAAATCAATTTTAAATTCAGTTTTATGCTCCTCTCTCCTCTGGATCTGCAGCTTTGTTTCAAATCCAAGTATAGCTGGTGGGATCAGTGGGATGGCATAGAGAGAACAGACCGAGGCACAGCCAAGAGATGTTTCATGCTCCTTAGTCAGAGCTATTAATGATACTCAAAGTGATGAGTGATACTATATATTAATTTCATTTTATTATGAATATTAATTACTGCATTCACGATATGTGGTGATTCATTTGGAGTGAATGAGTGACCAACAGAGGGCTGTCTGTCGGTGTGCAACGCTTGGACTTTAAATGTGTTGGTTTCATGTATACTTGAGCTCATTTATCCGCTAACAAAGATTACGCCTCAAGTTAGAAAATGTACAAGCACTTGAACCAATGTTGAGCTACTGTATTGTTGCTACCACTAGTTTTGCATCTAGGTAGAAGTGTTTATGGTCAGACTGGAGAAATTCAAAGGTTTGCATTGTTCTGACTGAGATCTATAAAGTTTTACAGCTACAATAGAGATGTTTGGGTGTTACCTGGTGAGGTAACACCCACAGTATGTTTGCTAATACCAAATAGTCAGACAGTTACAGTAAGACTGTGGTTACCCATTTCAGGGAAAATATAATGACTGTAAAAGGGCAAAATACGGGTGATGGACATAAATAAAATATTGTGCTCCATTATTCAAATGAGAACGATTATTTTTGATGTTTGGGGATAGAGGTTGGAGGCAAGGGTTTTGTTTTGTTTTTTTTACTGTGGCTGACTTTCTGCTTGGATGATCGCCTTGGGCCAATAAAAGTGATGCATACAGTGACACTGAATCTTAGCAGTGTGTTTCAAAGACATGGAAGTAGAAATGTTTTTGCCGGTGCAGCACGTCTCAGTTGCCTTCAGGGAGGGAGGCTGGGCCGCAGTATCGCTTCACGTTTCATCTGACCTTATTTCTGGTCCCTGAGGACTATGAGGTGATGCAAGGCAGTTATACTCCCCTGTGTGTGTGGATGATGTAAGACAAAGCTACTGTATTCTCTTGCCTTGAAGTCCACATCTACTCTGTTTATATGAAACACACAACAAATGAAAAGGACTTCAGATTATACATGAGACATTTCCTGAAATGTTCTTAATAATGAACGTTTTAAATAAGCTGGAGCCAGACAGGCGTAAGCAGCATGCACATAGTTGATGACACATTTAAGGATGCTGAACTGTCAGGGATACGTTTGTATGGCAACATTTTTCTGTGTTTTTAGTGTCAGTTTTTACATCCCTATCATCAATAATGGATTAATGCCGTGCTGTCTTAGTCACGTTACAGTAACTGTCTTCCTTTTTGTCTAACTTATTCAATTTATCTGTTAGAAAATTATATTTATTGGCAATTGTTAAACACACAAGCCATTACTGCTATCAAACTGGTACCACACTCTTGGCTGCAGCTGTACTTCAGTTGCTATTCTTGTCCATTCCCTTTGTTTACATTTGTGCCCGTGTGTTCCATCAATATAGTGTCATCTTGTCAGTCCTGGAGCCGACAGTCCGCTATGTTTATGAATTTGGATGTCGGGGAATAATGCCGACTTCAAGTTTCCAAAGTTTAGGAGTGTTTTTTTTTCCTTTTAGGGTCGAGTAAATAAAAACATCATGCTGAAATGTAATTGGAAATGACTATTTTCAAAATTTCAAGCGTCTCTTCAAGAATTGTTCAGTGTTTGTCTTTGTGTTGCAAGTCTGACTTGTATGCATCAATCTTGTAATGTGTGGTGCTGATCCAACAGGTCAATATCTACGGCATCATCATGTCAGCGTGGATCAAACGTGGAAGTTACAACCATGAATACCACCACAAACAGAGCCAGTATGTGGTTAAAGAATATAGCAGGTACCAAGAGACTCTGTATTATTTATAGTTTTAAGTTACTTAAATTGTCCTAATAATATTACTAATATTAGATGTGTAACAGTAGTAAGGTTTTGTACAACTAAACCTGCAAATGAAGCCATGTAAGCAACAGAAGGACTAACCAGGTTAACATAAAGACTATGAGGTGGTTAGTAAAAGCTTTATGAAAAGATTTCATACTTTTAAGATTAAGGAACTCCTATGAGTAAGGAAGATTTTTCATTGTAATTTTCTTGTTAACTTTATGATGAGTTTCCTAAATTTGATTAGGTTTGATAGTGTAAATGAATAAAAAAGCTGCTACTGTAAAATCTGTCCTTAAATTAGTGATTTTTCTTATTATTAGTTACCATTTCTGTTTTCATGTCTGCTTGTGTGTATGTGCGACTCAAAAAAAGAGTACTAACAGGTACTCTGGTTGCTTTGTTCATTCTTTACTGAAACTATTTAAAAAGATTTATTATTTCCATTCCCTACTTATACTCAAAATTATATTATTTTAGATAAAACAGCCATTCCAGGTGCATTTATACCACTAAAAACAGAAGAGATGCATGAATATGTTCCCTTTCCTTCCTCATATGTTTACCCAATCTCCTTTAAAGTGCACCACAAAATTTGCATGTTTAGCTATTTTAAGGCAAATCTCTGTGTGACACAAATACTAAGAGTCACTCCCGGTCAAGGTCAAGGATAGACTCATCTCCCTGACTTAAAATGCTGCATTGCTGCTCCTGCCCCAGATGGCAGATCACCGTACCAACTGTTGTTTGTTGCTGCCAGCTTTCAAGATCCCCTTGACTTTAGGGGCTGAAGGGCACTTCTGGTGGCAGTTGTGGAGTTACTTTTTGTCTGAAGGGTTTTGTTTTGTTTTTTTGAATGAACACTGCTATGGAGTATCCATAATGTTATATACAAATAATATTACATCAGACTTTAGCCAAGATCTTATATATTTGGCAAATAAGCTGCTAAAAGTGAGAGTTGTGCAATGGCTGTGTGATTAATCAAGATCTAGGCAAGTTTAAAAAAAAATACACACACACAAAAACTGCAGGTGTCGAGCAGTGAGGTGATAATCTGGAATTTGCCCTCTGTTCAGCGTGACTCTTAAGACTCTGACAGCCGTGATCACACTGCCAGAGGGGTCATAGATTCACAGATGAGTGTATGTTGATGGCCTGTTGATAGCTTCCTGTTTAAGGTCATGTTTAGATGTCTTTCCCCGTCCTGCATTATTCCCATAATTATTCCCTGTGTTTCAGGGACATAGACTGGGAAGCATGCATAAAATAAGTTCAGGCTAAAACCCTTTCATTCTGTAGTAGTATTATAGCACTATATGCTCACATTTCAGGAAGTACAATGTATGTTTGGTAGGTCAGTACTGATTAATGAGTAGAAACATGCACCATGTCCCACAGTATGGACCAAATACTATGAGGCATTTTTTAAATTACAGCTGGGAAGCCAGTGCTACTTACTGTAAGAGGTTTTTTGGCAGGGACGGTCCACATCTCAAAGTAACTGATATCTTTATTTATTTTATATTAGATGCTCAATTATCAGCTTACAGGGCTCAGGTTTATCATGGTTTTAGGAAACTGACTTATTGCTGTCATTGTCTTTAGCTCTGAGGCGATGGAGGAAAGATATGAGCACAAAACAAAAACCCGCATCCAGGAAGTGGTAAGAATCTTGTAACTGTTTTAATCAAGACTTCTATATTCGTTGTTTAACTGTCCTGTGGATTTTATTAATATTAATGCTTTATAGTACAATGGATTTTAAAATGATCTGTCATATACTGGTCTTATTGTTTGCCTGTCTAGGTAAGAACAAAATTGGATGACAAATATGTGCGTGAGGAGCCCATGATCAGGGGACCAAAGTTCCTGGTCCGACTCAGATCCCACATGGTGTTTGAAAACACTCCAGTCAAAATCTTCTGTACTGTTGAGGGCTTCCCCATGCCTGTTGTAAAATGGTAAGTCGGTCTCTACATGATTTGTTGACTCTGACTGTCACTGTGGTCTGCATAAAATGAACTTACGTAACTTAAAAAAACAAAAAAACAAAACAAAACACCCATGCTCCCAGGAGATGTAGCTTCTGACACTGAAAATCCATGATTAAATTAAAAGTTCCCACTGTCGATATATGACTTCTTATTTGTTAGTTTTCTTTCCATATTTTGCTACATTGTAGTACAAACTAACCACTACATTTTTGACTATTACGCTTAAGTCAGTATGCTAGCAATGGTTACTCCACTGTGTTTGTGACACACACACACACACACATCATTTTCTATGTGTGGGCATGGTTGTTCTTTCATTGCTGTTTCACAGTCACTGGGAGTTCACATGCCAGTTAGGCATCAACAGACCCCTGTGATGGATGCTGAGAATCTCCCTCCTCATCTCAGGAAGGGTTTGAATAATCCCTGTAACACAGTTTATGATCTGCCTAAGGAGGAGTGACTATGCCATGGGCCCAGGGTTTGCAGCTCTGTGCCTGGTATGAAATGAGAATGCTCTCCTGATAGGCCTTGTCATAAGTGCTCTCATGTGCATATCTTAGGCTTATTCATGACTTTGCATTCCAGCAGCAGATGGCTATGAATCAACATTGAGGACAGCATATTAAGAAAACAACAAATGTAAAATCACCGAAGTCTTCATTCAATATAGACTGTAGACATTTGGCTAACGCCTTATTCCCCGTAAACCTATTTAAGGGATAGCATTGTCTGCTCTAGTACAGACTATAATAGCAGATTTCAGAATCAGAATACTTTATTAATCCCTAATGAAATTATGTATGTATGTATTTGACAGTCTTTTAATGCTGCTGCATGTGCAGCATGTATGGCCAGTAACTTGGCTGTCCTCATAGCGACCTTGAGGAAATAGACGATCAGGATTTACAAGTTTCTACTGATTTGCATTATCACCTCACTCGCAGTTGTGCTCATAGTCTGGTCTTTGTGGAGTCAGTCACTCGGCTAGATGAGACAGTCCGCAAGACATTTAACAACACAGTCTAATACAATTAATTATTATCCAACGTGAAAGATCTTTTTAAATTAGTGTTTGGACATAAATGTTGACATTTGCTTCTTGCCGTCTCAAATTGCACCAAAATAAGGCAGGAAGCACAGTTAAGGTCAAAAACTTCTTGTGGGTCAGTTTCTGATTGGATCTTCAGTCCACATCACATGCTGTGGGCATCAAGCTGTGTTTTTTATGTTTACCGCTGATCTTAATGCTGATGCAGACATGAGAGTTCTGTCTCTCATGAAGTGTCATTCCCAGCTTTTTGTCTGTTGTGGTGAGGCCAAACTACAAGGTAAGAAGATGAAAAGGAAGCCAGTTTTCCAGGGTCACAGGTTTCCATAAAATCCCAAGAATAAACGTAATGAACAGCATCATGCTGTTTAGACCATAGTGAATGTCATTTTGTGGTCTTGTGGATACATCATTGCATTCATACCTTTTATTACTCAATGCTTCATGAAGATAGCTATTGTTTTGCTCAATTTTAGGTATAAAGATGGAATGATCCTGGACTTGTCTTCTGGAAGATATCTGGTTGAAGCCAAAGGTGGAATCCACTCCCTGGAGATCCCAAGGTACATTAAGTTCAATAAAGGTTAGAGTTTTTGAACATATTTTTATTTATCTGCCACCAATTTACTAATAGCAGTCATCTCATGGGATTTTATATTGTAAGGTAAAGACCCAAAAATAGAAGAAAATCCAATAATACAGCGGTCCAGCACAATAATGGGAAAAACGTTTCCCACTATGGTGCATCTTTCTCACAAAGGACTTTTCCTTTAACTTGGAACTTTAAGAATGGGTCACAATCTAAAACTCCCGTCTCTTTCTGTCCATGTCTGTATGGCTTTCTCCCTCTCCTTGATGTTACTTTTTAAAATTTACATTTTACAAGACATCCCAACTTTTTTGGAAATGGGTTGTAGTTTGCTTGTACTTGTCTGCTTCTATGTTTTCTTAAGATGAAGTGCACTGAGTTACAAGGCCACTGGTCTCACTGCCCAAATATCGGGATTAAGAATATGTAGCGAGCCACTGGAAATCTCCTCCTCCTTAATTCTTTCAAGCCCCATGCACAAAATTAGATCAGAGATGTTTACCGTCTGTCACCTGAAGGTGTGGGCGGGCTGTGTAGTTACAGTCAGGGGACTGGAGCTTATCCTACTCTCCCTCCAGTCTGTGGAAGCTCAGCTGTTCAAGTGCTGACCTCAGTGGTACGTGATACTCCGGGAATCTTTCAGGCCACCGCTGTTTCCTTACTTACACACTGTACAGCCAGCAGTTAATACTCCTTGGAGAAAAAACACCCCTGAAGCACATCATACTCTTGAGTACTGCATTCTTACCATGACTCATGACTTTTTAAAATAGCTAAATAATTAAAATAACAGTTATCGCAAAACTTTAGCATGGCATTAAGCAGGGTTAGAAATAGACAGCAAGAAGTTATGTTATGTATAGACACCTCACGAGTCCTACACCTACACACTGTTTAGCTTAAGTTATTTGTGACTTAATGAGAGTACATTTGCTGTTCTCCCCCACATTACTTCTGCAATTTATGCTAATAACATCCTCTTTCATGACTATATCAGTTTATGAATTTGTCAAGGGGTCAAAGTCTCATGTCACATGCTAAAGGTGTAACATACGGCTGTGGAAAAGTGAGCGGTATGAGCAGAAACAAAAAGACCACTTAAGTTTTGCAACTTGCCAGAATGGCCAAAGATCTGCAGCTACACTGCTCTAAAGAAAACAAATCCAGTAACCTCTATGTAAATATAACGTAGAGAAAGCTTAGCAGACACAGTGTTTGTGATGAACTGCATTGCAGCTCTAACATATTGGCAGATTATAAAATCCACTCACTCAGAAGATACAATTAACCCCCTGCCCTGTGGCCTTGTTTCCAACTCAAAGGACTATGCATTGAGTATTCTGCAAGCATTACTTTGTTTGTCAGGTGAGATTTGGCACATGGTGTTTCCTAAAAGGAAAGCTGTGGTCTAAACCAAAACATTCTCTGAATAAGTAAACCAAGCATTGTTAATTGAAGTGTGAATGGGGCTTTACACAATCTGTACTCTGTCTTCTCCACTGCTGATTATCCCTGGCAACATGAAGCATTCATGTGGGGAATAATTGCTCATTTGGTGAAGTGGATTCATATACGCTGTAGGAGAAAATGCACAGTGGCAATGTGTCAGTAGAGAGCAGTTAGTCCTGTCAGGGCAGATCTTCTAATATGTAGCTCACCTGCTATTTAGGCAGTTTCGGTAATTTCACAGATGACTGTAAAATCCATAAGATTGCCATGAAGTCCCAGAATTTAGCTAAGTATGCTAAGTATGACACAGTGCTCAATCACCATTTCGTTTATGCTCTAATCTGTTGCAATCTGTTGGGAAATCTTTTGATCAAAATGCAACTATTTTATGTTTATTCTGTGTTGCAGATGCTCAACTGATGATACAGCTCAGTACACTGCTATGGCTGTAAACCTCCATGGACAAGCCTCCAGCCAGGCCTCCATTATTGTGAAGAGTAAGCCATTCAATCTGATAACCAGAGGCTTTAAGTGTAAAGCAATGGACGTGCAACAGGGTTGCACACGCTGACTCTCATACACACACAAGCCAACCCCCAAACTCTAGACCAGATGCAAGAATGTAAACATTTGTTTATAGTTTAGTGTTGCTAACTGACTTAGCCAAAGTACCAAAACACCCCAAGTCTGCCACCCATTCTCACGATCTACCACTCTGTTGCTACGATCCATAGCTTGCCTCAATCAACTCAATAAAGACTTTGTGAAACCAGTGCTATACTTGTGACACTGAGAGGTTAACTTACATCAGGGACTGTACACTTGACAAGGTGTACACAAACTCTTGATATGGAGCAGGCAACATGCCCAGACCAATCAGAAGAAACCACAGTGATGTGTGAGCAAAAGCGCCGCTTGTACTCCATAAATCAAATTCCAGTAATTATTTAATTGATGCTGCCTCATGATCATATGCTATGCCTCCAAGCAGAGAATATCCAACTTCCTTTGGTAATGATATTTCAAGTTGGGTTGATAACACTTTTGTGATTATTGTGGCAAATAGCGATGAGACTGATTGCTGTAAGCAAATAGGGAACTCTGTGACAGGAACTAGGTCTAACTAGGAAACCATGGACGTGGTTTTACAGTAGCAACCTATTAAGCACAATAATCAAAATACAATCACACCCCAAATCATGACCCACTATTCTCTAAATAGGAAGGCTAATTCACTATGGGACCATATGTTACAAAATCAACCCTAATTGTGCAAAACAGGATTTAAAATTAGCAAATTAAATCATAACTTAAACTTGGGTTAACATTTGTGTCACTTCCCCAATAAACCTCCATACAATCAGACCCCCACCCAACACAGACACACACACACAGACCACAGGATTCTCCTTTTGCTGACTTTGGCTTCACTTCTGAGACTAGAGGCTACTTCACAAAGTGTCTATACCTACAGCTGAGTGTTTACTATGAGGAGTTACTTGTGCAATTAGCAACATTTCAACAAATTTCATGTAGGGTTATTTTACAATAAATGTTATTCATAAAAAAAAAAAAGTAATCATATTTAGATGAATCATACAAATCTGTAACTGCACATCTGTATTATTTCAGCTGGCTGTTGCTGCCAATCACACACAACGTTGACTGTTTTTTGTTGTTTTTTTGTGCAGGATTCAAGCAGGAGGAAGAGTCCTGTTCATATGCATGGCTGCCTTATGCAGGTAGGCAAAGTAATTACCTCCAGAGAACATCAGCACTAGATTTTAAAATACTCATAAATTACAACTACAATTATATTATTTAATACGAGTTAACATAATATTCCTCTATTCTCCTTTCAAAAGAGTGTGTGAAGCAACATGCTGTTACCACCAGTTCTACTATCTCTTTCATATTATCTCTCTTCTTTGCCCCAGCTTCTATGCTTCCAAAGATCCATTACACTAAAATCCACATTACTTTTTTGGAGATGTTTGGACCAGTGTTCGCTACCGAGAGTGAATCTGCCACCCTTTCGGCTACCATGACCCTGGAGCCCAACCTGGCAAACCTACAGCCTGAGGCACAGTGGTACAGAGATGGTAATTGATATAAAATAGCACTTTATGATACAGTAATTACCCTATAATTGCTAGTAATATATGCTAAATGCCACAGTGACTGCCTGACCCAATCTAGCCGACATGCAGCCAGAGGCACAGCAGTGGAAAAATTAGAAAATGTTATGGACACTATTTTTATTGCCTATTAATTATACCAAAAGCAGTTAAGTAGACTCAAGTAATATCACCCCAAATTTGTGAGCCGTTTCATTTGCTATGTGTGTGTCTGAGGTATAAAAGAAAATTCTAGCTTATTTTTGTTGTATGCAGAAAGGCTTTATTTACTCAAACTTGATGTTTCATTATTTTTGCATTTTATAGTTGAGGTTCATAAGAGTTATGCAGTGAAGCTGAGTCAATGAGCCTGTCTCATTTTCCCTAGACACTCGTCTGTTTGACTCTAAATGGGTGAAGATTGAAACTGGTAGAGGATTCAGCAAATTGACTCTTCCAAATCTCTACAAAGATGACGAGGGTCTCTATACCCTGCGCATGGTCACTAAAGGAGGCACCGCAGAACACAGCGCCTTTGTCTCAGTCGCAGGTAAGATGAGCCAAGCGTCGGACTGGATAAGATTAACGTATTTCTAAATCCAGTTTGGAAACTGGAGCTTAGATTTTATGAAACTGATACGGTTTTGCTGTCAACATAATACTTATTCTGCTAACTGCTAATGCTAATTATTATTGCTTCTTATTTCTTATGAATAATGTAATTATTAAAACAATGTACGTCATCACTTCCTGTCTAGATGGTCCTCCTCCAGTCCCTGCTGCACCTGGTGCTCCTATGGACATCGAGATCCATGATGCCAACAGAGACTATGTCATTGTGTCATGGAAGCCTCCTAATACAACTACAGAGGGTCCAATCCTGGGATACTTTGTCGACAAGTAAGAGTTACTGGTATAAACGCCATAAACAGATAAACTGGCCAGCATAAAGACAAACTAATTACTTTAAGTAATCCTATTGAGCTTACTTGAGTATCAAATTACTGTTTTTTTGTCTCAAGGAAGAGGAGCAGTCCATGTTCTCTTTATTGCACATAAAATACACAGCTGCTTTTGTTTATTTATTCTGTCCCTCATATTTTAACCTAAACAGAGCAGGAATGGGCATGCTCTGCTACCTATCGGCTACATTTTTTTGCTTAGGAAGCTCTTTTCCTGCTTATGTCTTTTTTTTTTTGTCTAGCATCATAATGAACAGATAATTTCAGCACAAGTGCTTTCAGTGAGGCTCCAACAGGTACACTGTTCTGATCTCATATACCTATCAGCATTTTTTAATAATATGGTAGCATACACAAAAACATAAAACATCTATTATAAACTTGTACACATATTACTCTTTGCAATAGTTACATGTTTATAATGACTCCATGCCATACCAGTATTTTGTCAGATCTTTCTATTTGCATTCATCTCATTAACTCTGCGGCACTCTCATCTTTTCTCTTCTTAGATGTGAGGTTGGAACTGAAAACTGGACCCAATGTAACGATCACCCCATAAAGATCTGTAAATATCCGGTGTCTGGGCTGTTTGAAGGGCACTCCTTCTACTTCAGAGTCAGAGCTGTTAACTCCCATGGAATCAGCAAACCTTCTCGTATGTCTGATCCCATCACTGCAATGGACCCCACTGAGTTTGAGAGGCTTCACGGTGGGTTTAACTACACTAATACAGAGAAATGTCGAAGCTCACCTTAAAAATACAGTGTTTTGAAGTTTTGCCATGTGTCATGTTGTCATTATTGTAGTCACTATTGTTTGAAATTATAACTGTCTTCTTGTTGTTATTCATCTAGAATTACAATCAGCCCTGATTTAAAGCACATAGTTACGTAATGTGTTTTTTATTAAATTATGTCATATTGTACTTATCTCATGCTTTTATTTGGGGGCAGGTTAGACTTGTAAAATACACACTAATCAGTCTATTTTATAGCATTAGATACGGTACATGTTCAGCTCCTATATAAACAACAAATTTGTATTTAAAATGATCTCAAAAAAAGTTCAGTATCAATCACAAACACATGATGATCATCTCTTTATCTTCCTGTAGCCAAAAGGCTTGGGGGAAGACTGGATATCGTGTCTTACCATGACGAAGTTGAAGGTGGGTTTGAATTGAAGTTGATACATTCAATTCAATTCAATTCAATTTTATTTATATAGCGCCAAATCACAACAAAAGTCGCCTCAAGGCGCTTCATAGATACAGAGAAAAACCCAACAATCATATGACCCCCTATGAGCAAGCACTTTGGCGACAGTGGGAAGGAAAAACTCCCTTTTAACAGGAAGAAACCTCCGGCAGAACCAGGCTCAGGGAGGGGCGGCCATCTGCTGCGACCGGTTGGGGTGAGAGAAGGAAGACAAGATAAAAGACATGCTGTGGAAGAGAGACAGAGGTTAATAACAGATATTATTCAATGCAGAGAGGTCTATTAATACATAGTGAGTGAGAAAGGTGACTGGAAAGGAAAAACTCAATGCATCATGGGAATCCCCCGGCAGCCTACGTCTATTGCAGCATAACTAAGGGAGGATTCAGGGTCACCTGGTCCAGCCCTAACTATATGCTTTAGCAAAAAGGAAAGTTTTAAGCCTAATCTTAAAAGTAGAGATAGTTTCTGTCTCCCGAATCCAAACTGGAAGCTGGTTCCACAGAAGAGGGGCCTGAAAACTAATGGCTCTCCCTCCCATTCTACTTTTAAATACTCTAGGAACAACAAGTAGGCCTGCAGAGCGAGAGCGAAATGCTCTAATAGGGTGATATGGTACTACAAGGTCATTAAGATAAGATGGGGCCTGATTATTTAAGACCTTGTATGTGAGGAGCAGGATTTTGAATTCAATTCTGGATTTAACAGGAAGCCAATGAAGGGAAGCCAAAACAGGAGAAATATGCTCTCTCTTTCTAGTCCCTGTCAGTACTCTTGCTGCAGCATTTTGGATTAGCTGAATGCTTTTCAGTGAGTTTTTTGGACATCCTGATAATAATGAATTACAGTAGTCCAGCCTGGAAGTAATAAATGCATGAACTAGTTACATTCTAGTTACATTCTGATGCTCTGTTTAAACTTCAGCAGGTTGTCTTGACCATGTCTCCAAGTTGAAATGCAATAAGTTGCTGACTGGTGATTGGCTGATTAGATATTTGTGTTAAGCAATTGAACAGATGTACGCAAGGAAGCGACTGGTTCGTGTATTTGTTACGCCACATATAATATGTATTATATTTTTAACGTTTTCAGTCTTGTTTCTTTGTAGCTGAAGGAAAGCCTCCAGGTGTTCCATCAGGAATTAATGCCTCAGAAACAGACAGGACCTATGTTGTTTTGAGCTGGAAAGCCCCAGCGTACACCAGCAGCGCTCCCATGTGGTACTACATAGAAAAGGTAACAAACAATGTCATATTCTAATTCTCTGACTTCCCCCTCAACAGTTGTTTATAGTTTGACGAAGCAGTAACAGCAGTTTTTTTCTCCTTTATATTATGCAGCTGCATTAACTTGTGTGCCTAAACTATTTTTACAGGTCTTCTGTATAACACATATAGAGACAAGCCTTGAAAAAATAAAATACATTCTTAAAATGTAAACAAACTTGCTTCCATGTCTCCGTCTCTCCACAGTGCATGGCAGACAGTGGCGCATGGCAGCGCGTTAACACCCAGGTCCCTATTCGATCTCCTCGTTATGCTGTCTTTGACCTGGCAGAGGGAAAACAATATAAGTTCAGAGTTTTGTCTGCCAACATTTATGGGACCAGTGAGCCATCAGAGCCAACTGGACCTATTCAGACTCAGGAACTCAAAGGTTTGCCTCCATTTTTCCTTTCCTGTTACACAGCAGTAGTGTTTGTTATTACCAATTACAACACCTTTAATTGTGTTTATGTGTTACTTCACAACAAAATGTGGTGTGGGTGATCTTCTGAACTGCTTACTACAAAAAGTTTTCAATATGTCAGCTGAGAGATTTGTTTCAAATGTTTCAAACATGAAGCTGACATAAAAATTATGGTCAGGTGTAAGAGGGTTGTGGTATAGATACTGAGTAGCAGCCACTTGAAAACCAGAAGATTCCTAATATAAAGTATCCTTAATTGTAATTACAGTATTATGTAGCTATTTTTTATTTATTTTTTAATCAATTGCAGGCGTACCATCCGCTCCTGGTCAGGTGATTGCGACAAGGGAAACAGACACCTCTGTCCTCATCCAATGGGCTCCTCCAAAGGAACCTAATAATTTGATTGGTTATTACATTGACCAGTGTGTGCAAGGATCCAAGAACTGGACCTCAGCCAATCACAAACCTCACAAGAACACCAGGTATGTTTCTAGCGACACACAAACACACTGTTGGGCTCAAAAATTGATTTTTTTCTCTGGCAGCTTATTACACAATGGGCTTTGTGTCACGTTTGTGTCTCTTCAGGTTTGTGGTTAGTGGTTTGACCACAGGAGAAACCTACGTGTTCCGCGTCCAGGCTATCAATGAGCTGGGTCTCAGTGATGAATCCCAGGAGTCTGCACCTTTGACTGTCAAGGCTGCCCTTAGTCAGTAATGCCAAATATTTGCTCACTACTGCAGATGTTAACCATGATAACTGCCCCAAACCTTTTCATTTTAAAGAATTAAAACTCAATACTGTTCTTACAGCCACCCCATCTGCTCCTTATGACATTGCACTGCTGTACTGCAACGGCCATTCAATGATCCTGAACTGGAAGAAGCCTCTTCGCTCTGGAGGAGCAAAGATCAAAGAGTATTATGTGGACAAAAGACGTAGTGGAACAACCATGTGGAGGGAGGTTCATATCCCACCAATCACAGAGAGAGTTTATAAGGTATTTGGACTCTTTTTATAACATTCAAACATCAAAACAAACAGAAGAGGGCCACAATTTTGCATACATACTTGCATACTCTTCTTATTATATATCATACAAAAGTTAAGATACATATTATTTTATTTGGGATGGTCTGATCATTTTGTGCATAACTGGCCTGTTCAACTCTGAAAGTGGCATGTCCATTTTGTTTAAATTGATAATGATAACTAGGATTTTAGTTAACCATGTAACATTTTATTAAAAGGTGGAGAACTTGACAGAGGGAGCAGTCTATCAGTTCCAGGTTTATGGAGCCAACCTGGCTGGTCTTGGACCAGCGTCCAAACATTCAGAAGACCTTACATGTGATGCCTGGACAATGCCAGAACCTGGTTAGTAAATTTCACTTTTTAGTGACTGACTTTAAACTCAAAAGTGAAGCTTTTACACTTCTAGAAAGATAAATATGGAATTGTTGTTCTTCTCCTCTCATCATCTGGCTCATATAGGCCCAGCCTATGACCTGACCTTTTGTGAAGTGAGAGATAATTCATTGGTGGTTGAGTGGCAAAAGCCTGTCTACACTGGTTCTGAACCAATCACAGGCTACCATGTTGAGTATGCCAAGAAGGGTACTGCTAACTGGATCACAGCCAATGAAAAAGCTGCCAGTCACCGCTTCCTAAAGGTGAGGGTATCACTGTTCCAATCTATGAATCATAGAGGTTACCCTCCACCGCTCATCAAAGATTTTACTCAAGCACGCAAGACAAAAGAAATTGGAATAATGCTTTCAATTTACAATATAACATATAGGTTAGACTAAATGTTGGCACTGCTTAAACAAGTGTAAAATGCAGTGCATGATGTTTATTATGTAACAGTGTGTTTCTTCGTCTTTACTGAACTTTTTTTCCCCAAAACATCAATTTTCATCCACTTTTTCCAGCACTTTATTTACCACTACCAAAACTGCAGCAGTGTAGGTACAAAAAACTGTGTGACGCTGACATCTAGTGGATGAACCAAGTAATTACTTGGTGAAATAGCTCAAAAAGAAAATCTTTTAAAGGTGAATCACTTATGTGTGATAATGGAAAGTCAGTAAAGTAAAATAAGACAAGAATAATTATAATAATACTAAGACCATTTAGTGATCTAATAAAAATATGCTTTGAAACAATACGGATTACTCATGCATTATTAATATTTAGGGTAAGTTGCCTAAAAGAACAAGGGGAATTATAATAATAGATCCAGCTGCTGCTGGGCTAAAGAATCATATATTTTACATTCATTCACAACACCAAGTGATCAACAAAACAAATAGTATTGTTAGATTCAGAATAGAATATGCTGTTATTATGTCATAATTTATTTACCTGTCAATTTTGCACAGGTTGAAAGTTACCACACCCATTTACAGACGTTCACACCTCCACTCCCCCTAGCAACAGATTGTCTGTTTGTGTCCTAGGTAACAGGTCTGGAGGTGGGCACTACCTATGTGTTCAGAGTGCGTGCAGTCAATGCTGCTGGAGTGGGTATGGCCTCAATGGCCTCTGACCCTGTGACTGCCAAGGCCGTTGCAGGTAACATTTAACAGCAGACAGAAACTGAATACCTTACTATTAGAATATTAGGGTATTAGAATTCATAAATATGTGTCTCCAAGTTCCTCTTTGTAAAGCATACAAAGTGCTATGGTTTTGCTTTGAGTGAGTGTTGCACTATTGTTGACAGTGGTGAAGGCAAGAGTTTAAGAGCGAGTGGACACATGTGATATCAATCCATCAAATATCAAAGCTCACATTAATAGCTGTTTAGGCTTTCTGGGCATTAACTGGAGACAAAAATGAGTCTAAAAACTATGTTTATCTGTGTATTGAAGGTTCCCAGGAGGTGTCCTGTGTGGTGGATGAGAAGTCAGGTGACATTGTTCTGTCATTCGAGTCCTGCCAGATAAACGAAGGCTCCAAGTTCATCTGGAAGAAAGATTATAAAGAAATCACAGATTTCTCTAAAGGGGTAGTGATTAAATCCGAGGGCACCCAGTAAGACCACAGTCACACACATATATAACATGCATATGACATCAAACATTTGCATTCAATTTCAGCTTGAACAATCTCTCTGACTGTGTGTGTCTGTGTTTCTCTTCCGCCCTCCACTGCAGCTCTAAGCTGATCTTCAAGAACCCAGATAAGGAGGACTTTGGGACGTATTCTGTTTCTGTCACAAACACAGAGGGAGTGTCATCCAGCTACACAATCTCTAATGAAGGTAGGTTCTATTCATTGCTAAGTAAGGATGGCTCTGATGCTTAGGCACCCAGTCAACTGTCATGCAAAATTTGAAAATCTGTAAGAGAATCTGCAACTTAGACTTAATGAAATCTCTCATGTTTATGTTTATTTGTATTCTATACTCATGGCTCATTTGCCCTTGTTGACATATGGTAATTTGCAATGTTGCCATTATTATCTTAATCATCTCAACGCATTAGTTTGCCTTCCATATCCGTTTCCTACCTCTGTTAAACTATTGCATGCAAATACCACTCATGCCTTGATCGTGAAAATTTGAACAGCTGTAGAGCAACACCCTAATAACTACATCAAAAGCGCAGACTTGAGCCAAAATCAAAAGAAAACTGTATCGGAGAACCAAGGCAGTGTGTAGAATGCTATAAAAGATGAAAGCAGTGAGAGCATACTTAAAAACAATCAGCCTGGCATGTAGGCAACAAACAATTTCATTACACATCTGATGATACTAGCAGAGCGCATTATTTCTCCAAGCTTGGGGCACTGAACATGTTTTACCACCAGATCTTCGTGGCAAAAGGATTTCTGTCAGAAAGCTTCACAACGCTTTTCCTTCTATTGCACCAGTTTGCTACGAGGCTATAATACGTGGCTTCCACTGATTGCTTCCCATTCGGCCTACAGTTATTCCACTGTAACTCGCAATAATTTCTGAACTTCTAGCAAGGATTCATTTATTTCAGTTATATCACAGGTACTTGGTGAGGCTCCAATAATACAACTCATAATACAGGCTGTGTTTCAGGGTAAGCATTCAGGGCCAGTTATGAGTCACAATGTAATGTCGTTCTTTCAGCTTTAATCTTCAGTTTTAATGTTTTTGTTGCTTGATTTTCCTCTCCCTGACTTATCTGGTACCTCATCGAAGCTAATGGTAAAATTAGACCAATGCATAAAATGTCACATGTATGATAACTGCATGTCTGTGTCTATAAAATAATGTGTCTGTGCCTTATAGAGTTGGCAAAGATGCTGGCGCTCAGTTATGATATCAGACACCCAGGTAGGTACCTTTGGCTGACTCTTTCAATCTCTCTGAGTTTCTCTCTTTGTCCTTTTTAATCTCTTCTTTAAAACTTTCTCCTCTGAGTCTTAATCTGTCTTACCTGCTCACTTCATTTCTCGTTCTCCCTCTTTTATGCTTTTATTTTTCTTTCTTCTTCTGCCTTTGAAGATTTCTGATTTCTTTATTTTTTTAGGGGCAGATTTCTCTTTTTATTTGATCCAAAAAAAAAAAAAGTCTTACCTGCTTTTGCATCACATTGCCTGAGCTCTTCTCCTTCTCCTGTCCTCTCCTCCTTCGTCTCCTCATTAAACAAGGACAATAATGTTTTGAAACCCCTTACCCTTCCTCCCTCTTGTCCTCTAGTCATCCCGCTGAAGTCTGAGTTGGCCTATAAGATTCTGGAGAGAGGCCGAATGAGGTTCTGGCTGCAGGCTGAGGAGATTTCTTCCAATGTCACCTACAAATTCTTTGCAAACAACAAGGAACTGTCTGGAGCTGACGTAAGATACATCTTAGTTTACCCGCAGATTGTAGTCAGTTCCTACCTATGCCACTCTCCCTATGCAGTACTTGAAATTCATGGGTATAGAAAGTCATGCAAATGGAAAATGAAGTCCGGAAAATGATATATCAGTTAGCCAGGTAGTCTTCTTTCAGCTGTAATTTTTGCGAGGCTCAAACTGAAAGGTCCCAAAGTATGAGCTAAACCATTTAAGTGAGCCTTGCAAATAAAAACAGAAGAGATGAATGATTTATATTCTAGCTTCAAGGTGAACAACCTACTTTTCTATCAAGACAATAGTTCAGTCAGCTGTTTTTAACTACACAAAAGTTATGATATTCACAAAGTCTGTCGTCAAGTAGGCTTTTTAAAATTACAACTCTATTTTTCTGCAGCCCAACAAGATGGCTCATGACATCGCTACAGGGATCATTGAGTTCATCATGGATCATTTCACTGAGGAGAATGAGGGGACATATACCTGCCAGATCACAGATGGAGGAGGAAAGGCACAGAGCTCACTGGTTCTGATTGGAAATGGTAAGAGGGGCCAAGGTTTACTGCTGTTCTACGATCAGCCTTTCAAATGTGATTCCAACCCAGTCAGACCCCACAAAACCTGCAGTATCCGACTACATTCAACAAAAAAAAGAACAATACCCTCTGGACTGTAATTTTTTTTTCTCTTGGTTGGATTGTATCAAACCACAAATGTATATTAAGTGGATGTGTGCAGAAAGAACTTATCACAACCTCTTATTTTTCAGCGTACTAATTAGGGGGTTTGCTGTCAAGCCTAAGCCAGGAGAAACACAGACATGTAGCAGAGAGTGTATAGAATGGGCTTTTTTGTATGACAGTAGACTTAGCATCTGCTGCATTAGAGATCCCATTATGGAAAATTATTAAGCCCGTTAGTGTAGAGAAGGGTTTGAACTTCATGTCTATAGGACTCCCTAAGACTCAACTAAAGATGCTTGATTTCATAAATTATGATTCTGCTCTCATATGGGGGACCACTAAAAAAAAAAAATCTATAGCAACACTTTGATCTTTTAATTATTCTTCGTTTATGTGTATCTGTATGTGCACATAGCTTTCAAGGCAGCACTGGCTGAGGCTGATTTCCAGAGGAGAGAGTACATCAGAGTCAAAGAGGGTAAGAAATACAAAACATCATCCAATTTTAAGCTTGTAGGAGCTTTGTTCTTAATTTAGCCTGAGACCAGCACAACACTATGTTGCCCAGGAGATAACTAATGAGTGAGCATACAGGAGAGAAGTAGACTATCTTTACATAAACTCTCGAGCTGCAACCTTAAAACCACACATCAGTTAATACAGCTTATAACAAGGTTCCTCAAGTGTTTTGTAAAAGCTTATGTCCATTTTCAAGGCTTCCTCTCATGTTTCTTTTCACTACAGGCCCCCACTTTAGTGAGTTTCTATCACTTCAGATTGGGGATGACTGCTCTGTCACTTTGGTCTGCAAGGTAAACACAGTGGTACTCGATATTTATTGAATATTTACAGTCTGACAAATGGGAGGCTCACTTACTGAGCAGATATTCTATGGAGACTAAGTGTGGATGCCACAGTGCTGCGTAATGATAAGGTCCAGACAGATAATAATAATAGATAAGGTTTTTCGTGCCCTTGTTAGAGTGAAGCATATTATCAAGAACATTTTAAAATTAAAGTGGCCGTTTATATGCTCGGGGACAGTCAAGTTGACATCAGCATATCTTTGGCGATCGTGGCTCAAGAGTTGGGCGTTCGCCTTGTAATTGGAAGGTTGCCGGTTCGAGCCCCGGCTCGGACAGTCTCGGTTGTTGTGTCCTTGGGCAAGACACTTCACCTGTTGTCTACTGGTGGTGGTCAGAGGGCCCGGTGGCACCAGTGTTCGGCAGCCTCGCCTCTGTCAGTGCGCCCTAGGATGGCTGTGGCTGCAATGTAGCTTGTCATCACCAGTGTGTGAATGTGTGTGTAAATGGGTGGATGACTGGATGTGTAAAGCGCTTTGGGGTCCTTAGGGACTAGTAAAGCGCAATACAAATACAGGCCATTTACCATTTATGCAGAGATATAGTAAATATATGCATGCATTATTTGACTGTTAAGTATCAAAACAGAGCAAGCTTAAACATCAACCAGTTTTCAGAAAAATGCTCTACTTCCAATTTGGGATCATTTAGGGTATAATATGTTGCAGAAAAATATAAACAGCCTCAGGTTTTTTTGGTTGAAAGACAGGATTTATGTTTTAATCCATCAAGTGGGTGAGAATTACTGCAAAAAGTCGATGAGGTACAGTTATATGCTAACATTTGGGAACCTCGTGCTGACTTGTTGACTTTTGTAGGCAAGAATAAGTGTACTTGTCCTGCAGCAAACAGGCATTTTAAATAACCTCTTCTTCAAATGCTAATGCACTCTTACCATTTAGTTCATTAACTAAACAGCCAAGCATTAAACTGTGTTTTACCATTTTCTCCAATTAGTATTATTTTTATATTCAGAAAACAAAAGCACCAATGCATTAACATTTAAGAGATTTGTTTTTCACTTTAATCCATTTGCTGCAGGCATTTGCTTCCTTTGTGTTTCAAAAGCCTCGTCGACATCTCTTGATCTTCCTAAACTACCACATAAACAAGACTTTATATACAGCACATCACTGGTCATCTGGATTTGCATTGTTCGATGAATTGTATAAAATATAAAGTGTGTGTGTGACAATAAAACTTCACTTCCTGTTTTTCAAAAATAATAATACGCAATTTTAATTGATTTTAACAGGTCGCTAACTTGAAGAAGGAATCAGTGTTTCACTGGTTTAGAGAAGACACGGAGATCATCCCGGATGTAAAACCTGACCTGGGATCAGGAGTCTGTAAACTGCCAATTAAAGAGGTAAGAGCACACTGTGGCACTAAAGACTATGTTTTTTTGTTTTGTTCTTTCCAACGCTGTCCTCATGGTGTGTTCAAAATTGACAAATCTGCATTCCCTATGTCGCACTGTTTCTTCTCCAGTTTTCACTGAAGACAGCAGGAATTTACAAAGCCACCATCAGTGATGACAGAGGAAAAGATATGAGCCAAATAAACATTTCTGGAAAAGGTAAACATGTTCTCTATTTTTGCAGTTCATCTTACCACTTAATAAAAATGACAAGTTCACTGTCTGGATAGTTAGCTTGATGTCTTACTGAGAAAGTATAATTGTTTACCTACAGTATATTATTCTTATAAAAAGAATAAATAAAATGCTTGACATGGGGAAAAAAATGTATAATGTTATAAACTATTTATTTTTTTCACTGATTTTTCCTCAAAAGCAGCAGGATACAAAGTAGATATATTACCATACTGAAAAACAATTGTTCCTATTTTTTCTAAACAAAACCACAACACAAGAAAAAGGAAATAATAAAAAAGCCTCGGTCTACAAATTACATCTTGAATGATTCATACATTATGATTGGTGCCAAAACTGTTAAAATTAGTCAGAAACATTTTTTGTCAATTCCAAAAGGCAGCTCCTCTCCAAAAATATCTCATCTCCCTTTTTTATTCTACGTGTCACTTGTTTGAATGTAACTATTTTGCATGCAGTTTGATCTGCTATTCAAAATAGCTCAGATTGCTTGATTTCCAATGCGTTAATATTGTTTTACATCCTGATGTCATAGCCAGTGGGACTCATAACCTCTTCATTTCACTTGGTCTGATATTATCTGGTAACAGACCCAGAACACTTAAAACTGGAGACTTGGTCAACTGTGAGTAAAACAACTGATTCAATAGGTATAATAGCTTCCCAGAATAACACAAAACCCAAAAAACCCCACTTTCTCAAATTTCTCACAGATGTTGACGTGCCTAAGTTTAATATGTTTGATATGTGAAGATGTTTATATATGAATTAACTGAGACTGAGCTTCACATGAACAAGTATGCCAAGAAACAATCTGCTGAAAGTGTACTTCACAAAACAAATGCAGGTATTTACACTGTTTCACTATGTTGGGTTGGGAAACCATAGAGTAACAGATTCCCATGTTTTCATTAAACCTTCCTTACTGAGCTCTGAATGCAGCCACCAGAGAGCAGCATCATGCCTTTCCATCCTCTTGGCTCCGTCTCTGACCCCATGTTCCTCTGCCTTTCTTCTAGTCTTTGACGATGCCATAAACAAGCTCAGCCAACTGGCTGGTAAGTCGCTGCATTCTGCACACAAACACACAAACACACACACCAATAATCTCATAAAGAGACATCCATGTTAAAAACGGTACGACACACCACCAGCACCACCCTCTACCCACTGTAGGGATCCAGTTCAAATTATCTAAATTTAACATGGCACCATCAAACCCCAGTGATGAGAGATTTGGTAGATCCATCATCAGGCTGATATGGGTCTTGTTTTAAAAACCCTCTGCTACATACACACACACACTTATCAGCGTGTGGCAGAAGTTGTCATGCTGGAAGCATTTGGCCATCGTGCCATCATGTGGTGAAATCACTTTAAAATTCCACTGCGCTGTCACAGTGACAGTGTGGAGGAGCATCTTACTCCTATTTTAAGAGACAGTCACTTGACAGCTCTGCAGCAACTGTTACAGCAGTGGTTGCAGAGAAGAAGAGGGTTCATTACTGTGATAATGGGAAACCATGGTGATGTGACCAGGTGGATGACACACTTGCCCACTTGTAATGTGCAGTGAGGAAAATCCGACACAGACATTGTGGAGTATAAAATGCCCTTTTAGGTATAACGGCTTAAAAAAAAGTTATGGTTGAAGTGCTTTACTGAGTGCCAGGATATAAACAATCTGCCCTTTGCTTCATTAGCAGAATTTTCCTCTCCAAGCTGGACAAAAGGGAATTTCAAAATAGATCCTACAAATGGCTGAAAATGGAAGTTTGTTTTTATTCAATTAATTCATCTCTGCATGCAGTAGCTTTCACAGCATAGTGAGGTCACAGAGTCCAGCAGCTGCAGGAAAACATGTATTTTACTTTGATTTCAAACGTGGTCCTCACAACCTCCATCGCCTCCATTACCTCCTCCAGGAGCCAGTGCAGCAGAGCTTGTGATAAACTGCACAGCAACAGGCATTCAGCTGCAGTGTCACATGAAGTATTACACCTCAGAGATGAACATCACCTGGTATCACAGGTAAGGAATTAGATTAAACACAGAATTAACACCGCCTCACAAATACAAACATAATACCAAATAGTTGGAGTACGAAGATGAAGATAAGGAACGGAGGAAGAAAATACGCATAACTCCAGTATTTGTAGTCCTGGTAGTTGTTTTACTAGAGTATTCTTTTAAGTCCACCTATAAACATGCTGACCACAAACGCATTATTCTGGTTTTCCCTCAAGTTAAACTGCCGCGAGTGGGAAAAACAATAAGCCGCATAATAAAACTTCTGATGGGCTATTGGCAAGTGGTTTCATTATCCCTGTTATTGCAGTAAAATTGCCCCGTTTTGTGACAGAAATCACACAGCTATTATTTTCTATAAAGAAGGAAGGCTTTTCTGCACTTAAAAGCACTCCAGTTCACTCCAGAGATTATAAAATGGTAAAAAATGGGTTCATGAAAGAAAAACAAGTGGACAGAACAATGAAGTAAAACTGAATAAAAATTATGAAGCTTTTATTTTAAAACATCTCACTGTCTTTTCTGTGGGTTTGTGTAAGAGCAAGAGGTCGGCATAACATTAGCGAGGCATGTAAATATGATTTTCATTTACCTCACTCGCTCAAAAAGAAACCCCCACCACACAAACACACACACTAACCTCTCTTTTCTTCTCCTCAGTGAGACTAAACTCTCCCACAGTGACAAGATTGTGATTGGTGGAACCCCGACTATGGCAACAATGGAGGTATTATCATCTTTTATACAAAGCTGAACAGTATATGCTTCGGAGGAATCTCACACATCAGTAGCTTTATGACAGTAAAGCACCTCAGACATTGGTGCTGCTGCTCGTCTGTGTTGCTTGTAAAAGTCCTCAAAGTGTCTTTGCAGAGACGAGGAAACTTTGAGATAAATTAAAGGGATAATCACAAGGGAAAGCTAATGAATAAAAAGGGTTTAAAATTCATTAAAGTTGATTAAGTAGCATGTCTTCCGATCATTTTGTCAGAAAGCTTTATAATTGTAATTAGCCTACCTATTAAATTAATCTCATTTTAAATCATAGCTCAAAACACGCAAAGCAGAAATAAATACCAAGACACTGAGTTGATGCCTCTGTCGTCATGTGGCTGATCATTTTTTCGCTGATTGATTCACAGGTAGTTGAACCAGTGGAGAAGGACAAGGGCAAGTACTCCATCGTGATCACTGACCCTGAAAACTCACATAAACGCGCACTGGACCTCAGCGGTGATGGTCAGTACTTTCAGTACTTTTCCTCTCTTATTTCCTTCCCTCCAGAGTCAATTCCTGTTTTTATCGATAACTCTGTAAAAAGAGGGTAGAAAATAACACAGTCACTAGTTTTTATGGCTGTCTTTCAACGTGTAGTCTCTCTGGTTATACTTCAGCTAGTCTTTGAGTATGAAAGTCTCCAGTTTCATACTGCTGCTTGTGAGTTACATACATTTGTGGGGGCGATCGTGGCTCAAGAGTTCGAGCCCCGGCTTGGACAGTCTCGGTCGTTGTGTCCTTGGGCAAGACACTTCACCCGTTGCCTACTGGTGGTGGTCAGAGGGCCTGGTGGCGCCAGTGTTCGGCAGCCTCTGTCAGTGCGCCCCAGGGTGGCTGTGGCTACAATGTAGCTTGCCATCACCAGTGTGTGAATGGGTGGATGACAGGTTGTGTAAAGCGCTTTGGGGTCCTTAGGGACTAGAAAAGCACTATACAAATACAGGCCATTTACCATTTTAGTGTGGATTGGATTACATACACAACAATGCAAAAGTCTTGAGCTACTCTTTATTTCCCTAATCGTTTGAAAGACAGAAAGCCTTGAAAAGTTTTTCTTTGGACATTAGCTGCTTTTCACTCATTTTCTGGCTAATTATAGAGGAATGTTTTTTTGGTTTAAACCACCCAACACTGACCTATGTATCATTCAAGCATAAAAATGGCCCCCAACTCAACGGTTGAAGCAGTGTTGTGTCTACACATAACAGATAAATTAGCAAAGAATCATTTTTAAATTGTACCTTTACTAATCACTGCGGCTCAAAACTTTTGCACAGCACTGTATGGAAAAAATCTCCATTAAAACTTCTCAAATTAACTTTTTTGATTTATGACACATTTATGAGTGTTATAACTGAAAGGTGCATTCCTGTATTACCACCATTTTAAAACTATTATTTTCTTTAAAAAAAATGTTACCATGTTCATTAGCAGGAAAAGGGAAAGATTCTGTTTTGATATTATAAAGACTATTTTGGTTTTAGGTGTGTCCAAATTTAAAGGAAAGTAAACTGGCATGTGCTGTGACAGTGACTGTTTTCTGTTTTTGTGTTTAACAGTATATGAGAAAGCCTTTGCAGAGTTCCAGAAACTAAAGTAAGACTATATTCTCAAAGCTGTTTTCTTTTTTTTTAATCTTGTGCCTTTATGTGTCAGACTGGCTCGCCTAATGATGAATCACTGCTTCCTTCACATTTGCTTCATAACTGTGAGTTTGACATCTAATAGTTCAAAGTAATGATTTCCCAGGCTACACTGTGTTCATATACAGAAAACAATAGTCTTGTTTTCCTGCTTCAAATAATGTAAAGAATGAGGTTTTCTATAAATACACGTATATTCGACTCTCTCGTTCTGATTCTATTTGAATAGTAAAACATCTATTGGAAATTTCATTAACATTTGTTTCTCCACATTTCAAACAGTGCAAAGCCTTCAGATCATTTGAGACACTGCAGAAGGATTGTATGAGCCTTTGTAACCACTATATGCTCAGTGTTAATCAGTGTAGATCCATTCGTTGATTAGACTTGTCACTTTAAAATATCAGTGCACTCCTAACTCCAAACTGCTACACTAAAACTAACTGCTTGTTTTGAATATTTTAGTTGTTTAATTAGCCTGTGCTTTGCCCTGTAAGGACCTGTGCACTTTTTTTCAAAGGTCTACTGTGGAAGTCTGACTCAGGATTTAATCCCAGAATAAAGTTATGATTTTCAGATTAGGTCACTATATTATTTAATGACTTATTCTCCTTTTTCTGTGACTGAAGAAACTGTGTGTATGCTTTAAATCACTGCTGCATGAATGTAGCATGCTGCAAATTGAATCAGACGCTTCCCTGGCACTATTGCATGAGCAGAATCTAAAGAGCTCCAAGAGGTGTAAAACTTCTGCATGCAAGTATGTTTTTTTTTTTCACCTACAGCTACAGTTTTGAAAAGTCTTGTTAAATCACTGCAACTCGAGTTGCATAAATGATCAATACAGCATTAGGAAAAATTACCCTGCATCTTTAAGTTGAGCAAATTCAAAAACTCCAAGGCTGGCTGTCTGGAAAGAGTCCAGCGCATTATAATTTGAGATAAAAATCTTGGTTAAAAATAGAAGCAGTCAGGTAGCAGAGGTCCTTTGGGGTCTGTGGGCTAATTGGGCCAAAGCAAACCCCACACCCACACACACATTTTGCAAATCCTTTTGGGAAAGGGATTGAGACTGCAAACACTAAACACTGCATGCAGTGTGGAAACCATCCAAATCCCTTTTCTAATTAACATTCAAAGAGAGACATTTAAGCACAAGACTTTACAAACACATTGAAACAAGTGACACGCTGTTACCCTTTTGATTGAGCATCAACTTGCCAAGAGGAGAGCAGAGTTTCCCCAACCATCTGGTCCTGTGGCTGACCTCTGGTCCTGCCATGCTGCTCCAACAGCCCTCACATAACAATATCATTTTTCCCCAGGAAATATACATGAAACTCCTGAAGTAAACAATATTAAAAGGAGGTTTGGCTGTAAATCTAAAGCACCTTGTGGCACACCATCTGACCACTGTTAGTTAACCGAAAGGAAAAGGAAAAAAACAAAGAAAAAATGATGTGTGGTCAGAGCCAGGTAATGAAAGCTAACCAGAAATGACTTGGCTAAAGTAAAACTTGAACTAAATAAAGATTTGCTAGTGACAGAATTTGTATAATAATACAAAACTGCTTTGATTTTTCAGGGCCGAGGCATACGCTGAGAAGAGTAAGTTTATCCTCCTGTTCTCCTTTATATAATAGCTTAATATAATAAACAATAGGAATAACCTAGAATGTTAACAACTGTTTGTTTTAGACCGTGGTAAGGTGGTGGGAGGACTGCCTGATGTGGTCACCATTATGGAAAAGAAGGTAGGCGTGTAAGTGTGTGAAACTGCATGCTTTCGGTCTCATTTTGCTAATAGGTATTTGTTATGCTTTCTGTAGACTTTGAGTTTAACATGTACAGTGTGTGGAGACCCCAAACCTCAGGTGTCATGGCTGAAGAATGGATCGGAAGTCGAGCCTGATGATCAGGTAAATGTGTAAATGTGTTATTGGAGTTATGTCAAAATAAATTTCACAACTTGTTTTCAACCAATTAAATTGTGTTTGCAAGTCACATATACAACCCGTTCATATTCAGATGGGGCTTTGTACTTTTATTTGATTCCTTCCCGATAAATACTGCCTTATTCTCTGTTTAACCTCTTCAGAAACTCAACTCCTCCCCTCCTGTCTCATGATTAATTGTCTCATTAACCATACACAATTACAACATAATGTTTCTATTAACTTGTCTTGTGGAAATTTCACACTCAGTATGTGTCTACTAAAATATGCTTCATGATGTCATGTTATTTTGAGAACTCTCCAGATTCATTTGATCAGATAATGTCTGTTCAAAAGTCAATGTCTATAATACTTACCATGATATTAAAACCAGTATTCATATAAAATAATGAAATGGCAGTAATTCAAAAACTATTTCTAGTAATATTGAAAGTGGTAATGAAGTACTTTCTAAAAAGCATGCTTCATGTATATTTAAATTAGTACAAATGATTAGTAGTAATAAAATGCACAATACCCCAAAACCATTGATATACTTTAGTTCCTTGTTAGGAACTTCATGAATGTGATGTTGTCCCTATTGTGTCAAAGCCCTTTTTATACATTCATCAGCCACTTTAGTAGGTACACCGGTTCAAGAAATTATTAAAGTAAATATTTAATCAGCCAATGACAGCAACGCCGTACATTTAGGCATGTAGGGGGATCAAAAGGGGGAAGAAAGGTGAGACTCTGAATGTACATGAGCAGGGTTATTTGTGACAGACGAGCTAGTCTAAGTATTCTGGTGCAACCAAGTATTCTGATCAAAAATAGAAGATCAACAATGGAGTACGTTTGGGATGTGGTGGAGCATGAGATTAGCAGCATGATGCCATCATGTCAATATGAAACAAAATCCCTGATGAATGTTTTAAGCATCTTGCTAAAGATACACCACAAAGAGTTAAGGCTGAAGACAAAAGGATCCAATCCAAAACTAGCAACGTATACCTAATCAAGTGGCAGGTGAGTGTATTTACCACTGAGAGCACCAAGATTCAGGGAACTACACTACGCTTCTATACTGACCCCAAAGTCAGTATTATCAGCACAATCTTAGATCAGTAATGGAACAACTCTACCTCTCATAACTCATTAACCTACTTGCCAATCAGAGTACAGTAAGTCTACAGTCTGTCGTTAGTCAACGAAAGCTCTTTCAACAGCATCAGAATCCTGCAGCTTCTACCAGCTTTGAAGATTTAAGTTTGAGAAACCCCGGTCCAGGAGGAATTTGTGTTCAAGTTTTCTCCTTTATTCATTCCCTCACCTGCTAATAATCTGTCTAAAACAAGAAGCGAGGCCCTTGCTGATGAGTTTTCCAAACCTCTGGAGTGTCTCTCATGCACTTAGTTACAACAGAGGCTTCTGAGGATGCATGAAGATAAATGAAAAACAAACATGAACATAAGAAGATCCAGAGAATTTTATATCTAATCCTCGTGTTTGACTCTGGAAGTACACAGCATGTCAATTCGAGTAGTGTAATAAGCAGAAGTTACTATTTTTTAGACATTTTGTCAGATTTTATAATATCTGTATCACAGAAATGACTAATTAGAATTTTTTTTTTTCTGAATAATACACAGCTTAACCTACATTGGTCTAGTAAATTAATGCATTTAACCAAGAACACATAGCACGCTAATGGCTACCATTTTTAGGATTTTAATCTAATAGACCGTTTTATTTCTTGTAATTAAAAGGCAAGTGTTTCTCTTAATAATGTAATTAACCTGCTGAAAGTACCACTCCATAAAATGTATAAATGTCCAGACCTTACAAGTGAGTGGGCAGGTACAAGAGGCAATTTAAAATGTTGGGCTCTTGTCTGCACCACTCGTAGTACATGGTACAATTCAGAATAAAGTACTCTGTGTAGACTAGAGTATCAGAGACAATATACAGTAGGGTTTTTTGGGTGGTCTAAAAAAATATAGATCGGGCACATTTGTATTGCTTTTCAATTTCACCATACTTTGGTTGAGCGTGGTTGAGTGCAGCAGAACAGATAAGACAGGAATACATCATTAGTCCCTTTGTCCATTCAGCCCATGCACCAGCGCTCAGCTTTTGCTCATGCTGCCACTTTGAGTAAAGCATTTTAAAGAATAAATCATGCTAAACTCCCTCCACTGGCTTTCTCACTTTTTTTTAACCTCTGAATTCATTTCCCAGTATGTGGTCTCCCTGGACCAGGGCAAGTTTGCCAGTCTGACGATCAAAGGCGTTTCCATGGAGGATTCTGGCAGATATACCATGATTGTCCAGAATAAATATGGAGGAGAGTCTGTGGATATAGTGGTGAGTGTTGCCGCTGTGTAACACAAATGACTGAATTTACTCTGAGCCGTCATCTGCAGCAGAAATATTTTCTTTTCATTGGTGCCCAACATGGGGATATATTTTGATCGCAGCAACACAAAAACCTTACACGGGCCTGATATTTGACCTTGTTACTTTTGCTCACCCTGATTTTGACAGAATTAATATAAAATAATACAAAATCCAAATTTCTCTAAAATTAAAAATACCTAAATAATTTCTATTGATGATGCAATGTGCTGCAGCCCTTTAAACAATCCTTTTGTGTTCACCGCTGTAGTAAATGCATGTATGGGTATTAACATTATGTCCTTGTCTCGCTATTTTTATCTCCAGGTCAGTGTGTATCGCCATGGGGAGAAAATCCCTGAGGCAAAACCAACTCTGACCCCTAAAACAATCATCCCACCTAAATTACCAATCGAGATCCCTCAGCCTAAGACCCAGCCTGCTCCGAGCGCTGCCCCTTCAACTCCTAGCCCTGCCGCTCCTAAGGCAGCACTGGGAAGAGGGGTGAAGAGTCCTACTCCAAGTCGGAGGAAGTGAAAAGCAAGGCAGAAGAAACGCAATCACTGGTGCACAATTAGAACACACATAGCTGAGAAGCCTTTATTGGTGTTCTCTATCTGGATTGAAATGGAGCTAATACTCTTTGCATTAAATTAGAGCATCAAGAAAACCCTGACATATGAAATAAATCTTGCAATTGTGATGGAAAGAAAAAAATTGTTTCAATGTGAAATCATTGTATAAAATCAGCAAAATTATACTAGAATAATAAAAAGCTAGGCACTATCTAAACATGAGGAAATTAGAAATTAATTGAAATGAACTCGAATAAAGCTACAAATTGAATAAAACTTTCTGAAGAAAGAGTGAAATGTGTTTTAAATTCATTCTTGAAGTGTACAAATGACACCGCATGCAGTATAATCAAATATTAAATGGCTTGCAAATTACAGGAACATTGCCCAAAGTTAACTGACTTGAAGCTTCGATGCACCTTGGCACAATATTTCATATTTATCATAGTTAGGGGGAGTTTAACATGTTAGTCAAAACTTTTCCATAGGTATTAAATTGGGTTAAAGTCTAGTAAGTACAAATCCCAAAAGAGACCAGTAAACATTAATTTCATGCCCTATGGATGTGGGTTTTGTCCCCTGTAACCACGTGACCCATCCATCTTTGTTGTCATGCCACCAAAATACCCCCACAGCATACCAAAACCATGGGATCCCCTCACTGTAGAGTTTAAGAGTTTTCTCTTTAAATTCTTATCTGTGTCACAGAATATTTCAAGTAAACCAGAGAGATGGTCTGCTCCATCAAGGATTACTCTAAACATAGTTTTAAAAAATGCTGTGTTATGTTACAAAGTTGCGAGGGCCACTAGCTTTGACATGCCCTCACATCACTAACCTGCTGACTATTACCTGCATTTTTGATGGTGTCTAGCACCAGATGTTCTTGGTATAATCACATACACACCACTCCCATTTGCCTTTGATTATGGGGCTGAGGCAAGTTTCATTATGAGCCAGTGGAGAGAGGTGGGCCCTTCTTGTCTATATTTTTCTGAATATGATCAGTGGTTTGGCTCAGTCTCACAGTCATTTACATATTTAAATGCACAAAAACAACACAGGCTTAGTATCACAGCTCACAAGATCAGTGTTCATTTTATGTTGTTTAAAGGGAGAAAAAAAAAAAAAAAACACAGACACACACCTTTCACGAAGAAAAAAGGGACAGAGAGAAATAGGTCAGGCTGTACAAAGTAGTCATTATACTGCCACCTCAACAACACGGTCAACTGATGACTGCAAATGTATAACACCATCCTCCTTAAGATCACCATGGTGAACACGCTGAAGATTAACTGGCAGTGAATCACCATTAAGTAAACCAGAGCTGTGAAGCGAAGCTGCTGCCTCTCAAACCGTCATTACCAAATTTTACCTAATATTAACTCTGACTGTTAGCAGAAGATATGCATTCTGCCTTGCAGTCAAATATGTTCAGTCCTCCTGGTCATCAGCCAGAAGCAGAAACAGACATGCTATAAGTAGTCAGGTTTAAAGACTTGAGCCCAAGTGCAGGAAGTTGTGATGGCAGAGCTGATGAAAGGATGGCTGATGAGATTTGTGGTTCATTAAAGCTGATGAGAGGAGCAGACGGAGAAGAGGGAGGGAGGGGCGCAGGGTAAAGTCATTGTTTCTGTGTTTGCTGTTGCTAATAAAAGAAAGCGATTACACTTTGCTAGCCTGTTTATTCATTCTGTCAGAGGAGAACAAGAGACGGGTTGTGAGAGAACTGAGTAATGGAGAAGGCTGGAAGAGAGAAACTGAGACTGTTAGGTTCCTCATTTTGAGTGTTACTTTTGTTGCTGATGCGTCTGCTTTGGCAGCATGAGGCGAGTCTTGTCATGCTTGTTAAAAACTTGTGAATGAGCTGAGTGATTGGATGGGGGGGGGGGGGGGGGTGTAGATGCGGTGCAGTTTGTCTTATTTTCCGTGCTGTTGTGTTTTGCTTTGTTTTTTTTATCCCTTTGGACATGAAGACAAACTTCATCATGCCATAAAGTGTTTATATACACTAAGTGTGAAAGGAAAGGAGACAAGCTTGTGTGAGCGATGAATGCAGATAATTCAGTGTTGTGTGGCAATAAAGGACTTCTGAAGTGCGACAGAGGGAGACAGGAAGGGAAGGCTTGAGTGTATCAGAGAGAGCAGGAGGAAGGGAAAGAGAGACAGATCTGAATCATTTTGATGTTTTGCTGATCATCTGCTGTGAGATCATTTTCCTGACTTTTTAATTAATTTTCACATTTTTAATCAACATAATTACAGAGAATCCAAATGTTGCCATGGCAACCACTTTTTAATTTCAATAAACTTGGAAAATGACTCGTCTCTGCAAGACACACGGGTGAGCTGTGCACTCACAGAAATGCAATATGCACAGACACACAACCTGATCACAAACACACTTAAACACACAAATATATAACACACACACACACACACACACACACACAAATTTATATATAGATGGCTGCTATCTAAATGGAATAGCTAGCCAGCACTGATAGCATGAAATTGTGTTTCCAAATATAACACCGTGTCATTGGAGTGTACGAGTGTGTGTGTCTGTGTGCTAAGAAACCAGACTATAGAATATATATTTCTTTGCAATCCTCCACATGGGGGCACTATGGGAACATGCACACACACATGAAGACTGTGACTCACTTTTAGGCACATGCACAGCCTTGGTCTTGCTCTCTCGCTCGCTCGCTCTCTCAAACGCACACAAACACACACGCACACAGATAGACAGGCCTGTCCTAATTAAAGCAGCGCTGTTCAAACAATGAGATAAACTAGGAGCAGAGACATTTTGTGGGTGTGCACTGACACAAAGCCACATTTTAAAATACCACTATTATCCACACATATATGTGGCTATAAATGCGCACACACATTTTTTGATTTTAATTTGCAATCACAATTATTGGGGGGGGGGGGATACTTCATTTATTGACACTGTGATGATAACTGCTGATTTTGGCTGAGAGGGGAGGAAAGAGGTGCACACAAGGATGTGAAAGAAAGAGGAATAAGAGGAACATGGGAAGGAGGAAAAAGAGGAAAGAGGACCTAACACAGGACAGCAGTGAGAGCAGATCCGTGCTATACTGCAAAGTTGTCTAGCCTTTTCAGCACAAATGATCATTTCTTTAGTTCACTGAGTGGTAAGGGCAGCTATTGGTAAAAAGGGAAGAAAAGCAAGAGTAATGTGGAGAGGGAGTGAAGGAAAGTTAAGAAAGAGCTGAGACTGAGCAACAGCAGAATGGGAAAAGGTGTGGGAGACAGAGAAGAGGGAGGGAGAAAAGCAGGAAACAAGCAGAGAATGAGAGGGAATGAAAAAACTTAATAAGATGGGCTGATTAAACCCGAGGATGTAAAATAAAGTTGCCTTTTCACAACCCATGCCAACTAAGTATATGCAATGTGTAATGGCGAGTAGCAATATATCAAATTTGACATTATCAAGACAGTCATGTCTGCTCATTGATCAGAGAGGTGAAGAGTTAATTTGTAAACCTCTCACACTAGGAGATAATCTTAGATGACCATCAGTTGTGTCTTACCTCTGGCTGGGATATCCCTTCAGGTTGGTGACAGATTCAAAGTAAATCAACCCAGTAATCCTTCAATGCGCCTTCATCCTTGCTACTGCAACGTTTGTCCTGTGCAATACAAATCAAGTATCAACTAGAAGAATAACCATACTTTGATAAGAAAACCAGCAAAGGATTTTCAACACGGGTTAGGATAATGACACAGAAAGGAAGACTTAAGGCATGACACTGTGAATGCAGCGGGAGGAAGATACACAGCTAGTGAAATTTCCGCACCACAGCTATACTTGGCTATCGAAATAGTTTGAGTTGAAGTTGTGTTCGATTATATTATGCATATTTGACCAATTAATGGTCTTTTCCTCAGGTGTTTCTTTTTCCTCCAGACACCTGTGTTCTATTTCTGTCACTTAAAACCATCCGTGAACTTGAAGGCTGGATTTGCAATCAGCGTGTGTTATGACTCATCTTAACAAGGAAGCAAATTTAAGATTCACATCTGGTATATTTCCAGTGAAACTAAGCGATGCTTTGGAAGGTAAACTTCTGTCTCTGCTGGGAAATCAGGCAGCTCAGCTATACAGCAGCCCCCCTGGAGCTTGGAGTGACTCAGTGTCTGGCTGTTGGAGGCTTCAGCATGGTGGATGGCTGACAACATGGGGACTTACACCCTGAATATCTGGTCCAAGGACAACATGCCTATTTGCCATTCTGCACTGTAGCCATAATGCCACTCGGCTGCTACTGTGGGTCCTAACACATTAAATCCAAAGGCATTGTTTGTGTCAACACTGCTATAAATCATCTTGTAGAGTGAAAGAACCACAAGGATGTGCTTTGCTCTGGGAAGAGGCATGGTGTAAGTGGCTCATTGTTTTACAGAAATCCAAAACAACATGCAGGCTCTTGTATCCATGTTCAGGTTTCAGTTTTCAGTATAAATGCAATTTTTTTTTGGGTAACTAACAAAGCTATTTATGCTGAAATACACATCTATGTGCTCACACATGCAAGTTAAATACAACATTACTAAAACAAGAGAGGAAAGAAAGGTTCAGCTTTTACAGCTCATCCGAGCAGTACCTGTACCACGTCTGAGCACGAGTTGATCTCCACTGTTCCCTGTTTAAAGTAGTTTGAGTCAAGTCTCTAAATTACTCACATTTATGAATGGGATTCCTGATCTATCTGCGACTATGTGACCTTACCATCAATGGAAATGGGAAAGAGTGGCCAGGGAAATCAGTTTCAGTGCATGTCTCTGAGAATGGGAGACAATGAGCATGACGTGTGATTTTTAACTTCAGTTTCTTATTCCTGAAAAGCTTACATTTTTAAAAATGCAAGACTCTCATCTGGCAGCAGCGTCTTCTCCCACTCCACACTCAATATTATCATACTCTCCTCAGCCTGCCTGTCTCTCTGCTTCTATCTTCCTTTGACTCCTATCGTTCTACTCCATTCATTTCAACTCTCATTTCTTCTATGTCCTCTTTCTTTTTTAGCTTCTCCTCCTTCACTCTTTTCACTCCTTCTCCAATCACTGTGAAATTGCAAGGCGGCTGGTTGGAGACTTCTCTGACAGAGAAATTTGGCTCAGATCAGAATCACTAGCGAGTATTCCTGCATTCCTTTCTCAATCTAAATGATTTTGCAGCTTAACAGGCACACCCACTCAGAAAGCCAGGCAGACTCACTCTAACCTTGCTACAAGTCTCCTACCCTCACTTTCTCTTTTGCATGCACACTCTCTTTCATTCACGTCTCAGTTTCTCAGTCACGTGCATACAACAAAGCAAATGCAGGACAGTTGCGTTACTATCGAGGTACCACAGGTAACATTTGGTACTGAGAGAGACAGGAAGTTAGACAGATGGAATGGCATTTTAGCAAAGTCGATCATTAAAAATGAACATATATTATGCGTGTTGCATAATGCACAGTTCTGGGAATCGTACCATTATGTACCTTATTTCTTTATAAATCAAACGCAGATGAAGTTTGAGCTTCAGCAGGCACTAATGCATGTCAAGATGTCAAAGTCATAGAGACAAAGGACGATGTCGACTCGAGTCTGCTGGTAGTTTTTTTTGTTTTTTTGGCTGTCTGTGGGGGCCAGCTGTCTCACTGAGATCATTATATGAAGGCAGAACAATAGGTTTGACTCACCTCTTTCCATATATCAGGTGCTCTTCATGACTTTTCATATGGAACTACCTATTACACTGAACATGTGTCTGCATCTCCTCAGCCTGAGCGGCTGACTCAGAAGAAGAAGGTACCGTCATAATCAGCTGCTTCAAATATTTATTTATTTATTTATTTTTTGTTTCACACATGGTACAGCAGTAATGCATTCCCATACACAACCTTCCTTTCAATTAAAGTAACACTGTTTCCATGCATGAAAAGGAGCAGGAAGAAGAATAAATTCTTATTGATACCTGCCCCCTATCTGTGATAATACAAGTAGGCAACCAAAATTACACTATGACAATTTTCTGCACATAACAAAACAAAACAAAGCAAACAGAACAATATACTCAACAATGAGCAATACCACTAAATATCAAACTAAGAGGGTCATTTTTCTACAATTAAATTCTATTCTTTTCAACTTCTTCATATTGGTTTATCATTTTATTCTTATAGCAGATTTTAAATTGAGAAACATTTATACAACACTTAAGATGATCACTGAGAGAATTCCAGTTTCTTATGCCTATGACTGTTGGACACATTTGCCTTTGTGTGGTTCGAGCAAACCGGTGCTTAAAATAAAACTTCCTTCTGCCGTCCCCATTTTCTGAACACAATACAAATAAACTTTGTAACTTAAGAGGTAGTGTTTTATTTTTCGCCCTAAACATAATAGTTAAAGTCTGTAATTTCACTATGTCTTCTAGTTTTAACAATTTCGATTTTATAAACAAATTATTGGTGTGTTCTCTATATTTAACATTATGCATAATTCGAAGCGCTCTCTTCTGTAATAAATATAATGGTTTCATATTAGTCACGTATGTATTCCCCCATACTTCAACACAATAGCTCAGATAGGGTAGAAACAATGAAAAATATAATATTCTCATTGTCTTGTAATCTAATATATATCTAACATTACCCAGGATATAAATACTTTTAGCCAACTTTTTTTTAACATGTTCAATATGTGATTTCCATGTTAACTTGTCATCCACTATTACACTGTCACTCTTTCAATTAATACTCCCTCTATAGATAATACTATCTCTTCCTCCTTTACATGGTTTCCGAATATCATAAACTTTGTTTTTTCCAAATTCAGTGATAACTCATTTACATCAAACCATTTTTTAATTTTTTCCATTTCAATAACCATAATTTTAGCCAATTCTTTCAAGTTCTCTCCGGAACAATAAAAATTTGTATCGTCTGCAAACAAAACAAAATTCAACATTTTTGACACATCACAAATGTAATTTATATATAAATTAAAAAGTTTTGGTCCTAAAACAGAACCTTGAGGGACCCCACATTCTATTTTCATTCTATCAGATGAATTGCCTAAACACTGCACATACTGAAACCTATTATCTAAATAGCTGCTTAACCAGTTCAATACTATTCCTCTCACACCATAAGTTCTTAACTTAGAAATCAAGATGGAGTGTTGCAGAGTGTCAAAAGCTTTTCTTAAATCAATGAATACCCCTATAGTATATTTATTATGATGTGTTGCTGATGAAATGTCTTCAATAGTATTCATTAATGCTATTGCTGTTGATCTGTTCCGTCGAAATCCGTACTGACTTTCGCTTAGCAGTTGATGTTTTTCAATGAAACTATCAAATCTTTGTGCAAAGAGTTTTTCAAGCACTTTAGAAAACTGTGATAGCAATGATACTGGTCTATAATTATTAAAACTATGTCTGTCTCCCGGTTTCACACACACAAATCAAAATGTAAAAGAACCCACCCACCACTTTAATCACACTCTAGATCTTGTTTTAACATATGGCATAGAAACTGAACATTTAACAGTGTTTCCTGAAAACCCTCTCCTGTCTGATCATTTCCTGATAACATTTACATTTACAATAATTGATTACACAGCGGTGGAGAGTAGATTTTATCAAAGTAGATGTCTTTCTGAAAGCGCTGTAACTAAGTTTAAGAATATAATCCACCCACTGTTATCATCTTCAATGCCCTGTACCAACACAGAGCAGAGCAGCTATCTGAACGCTACCCCAACAGAGGTTGATTATCTTGTTAATAATTTCACCTCCTCACTACGTACGACTCTGGATACTGTAGCTCCAGTGAAAACTAAGGTCTCTAATCAGAAGTACCTGACTCCGTGGTATAATTCTCAAACACGTACCCTAAAGCAGATGACTCGTAATCTGGAGAGGAAATGGCGTGTCACAAATTTAGAGGATCATCATTTAGCCTGGAGAAATAGTTTGCTGCTTTATAAGAAAGCCCTCCGCAAAGCCAGAACATCTTACTATTCATCACTGATTGAAGAAAATAAGAACAACCCCAGGTTTCTCTTCAGCACTGTAGCCAGGCTGACAAAGAGTCAGAGCTCTGTTGAGCCAACCATCCCTTTAACGTTAACTAGTAATGACTTCATGAACTTCTTCACAAATAAAATTTTTATCATTAGAGAAAAGATTACCAGTAATCATCCCACAGATGTAATATTATCTACAGCTACTCTTAGTACCATTGATGTTAAGTTAGACTCTTTTTCTCCAATTGATCTTTCTCAGTTAACTTCAATAATTACTTCCTCCAAACCATCAACGTGTCTTTTAGACCCCATTCCTACAAAACTGCTCAAAGAAGTCCTGCCATTGATTAATTCTTCGATCTTAAATATGATCAACCTATCTATAATGGTCGGCTATGTACCACAGGCCTTCAAGCTGGCTGTGGTTAAACCTTTACTCAAAAAGCCATCTCTAGACCCAGCAGTCTTAGCTAATTATAGGCCAATCTCCAACCTTCCTTTCATATCAAAAATCCTTGAAAGAGTAGTTGTCAAACAGCTAACAGATCATCTGCAGAGGAATGGTTTATTTGAAGAGTTTCAGTCAGGTTTCAGAGCTCATCACAGCACAGAAACAGCTTTAGTGAAGGTTACAAATGATCTTCTTATGGCCTCTGACAGTGGACTCATCTCTGTGCTTGTCCTGCTAGACCTCAGTGCAGCGTTCGATACTGTCGACCATAATATCATATTAGAGCGATTAGAACATGCTGTAGGTATTACAGGTACTGCACTGCAGTGGTTTGTATCATATCTATCTAATAGACTCCAATTTGTGCATGTAAATGGAGAGTCCTCTTCACACACTGAGGTTAATTATGGAGTTCCACAGGGTTCAGTGCTAGGACCAATTCTGTTTACATTATACATGCTTCCCTTAGGCAGCATCATTAGAAGACATAGCATACATTTTCACTGCTATGCAGATGACACCCAGCTCTATCTGTCCATGAAGCCAGATAACACACACCAATTAGTTAAACTGCAGGAATGTCTTAAAGACATAAAGACCTGGATGGCCGCTAACTTTCTGCTTCTTAATTCAGATAAAACTGAGGTTATTGTACTCGGCCCTGAAAATCTTAGAAATATGGTATCTAACCAGATTCTTACTCTGGATGGCATTACCTTGGCCTCCAGTAACGCTGTGAGGAACCTTGGAGTCATTTTTGACCAGGACATGTCCTTCAACGCACATATTAAACAAATATGTAAGACTGCTTTCTTCCATTTGCGCAACATCTCTAAAATTAGAAATATCCTGTCTCAGAGTGACGCTGAAAAACTAGTTCATGCATTTATTACTTCCAGGCTGGACTACTGTAATTCATTATTATTAGGATGTCCAAAAAACTCACTGAAAAGCCTTCAGCTAATCCAAAATGCTGCAGCAAGAGTACTGACAGGGACTAGAAGGAGAGAGCATATTTCTCCTGTTTTGGCTTCCCTTCATTGGCTTCCTGTTAAATCCAGAATTGAATTCAAAATCCTGCTCCTCACATACAAGGTCTTAAATAATCAGGCCCCATCTTATCTTAATGACCTTGTAGTACCATATCACCCTATTAGAGCACTTCGTTCTCGCTCTGCAGGCCTACTTGTTGTTCCTAGAGTATTTAAAAGTAGAATGGGAGGCAGAGCCTTCAGTTTTCAGGCCCCTCTTCTGTGGAACCAGCTTCCAGTTTGGATTCGGGAGACAGACACTATCTCTACTTTTAAGATTAGGCTTAAAACTTTCCTTTTTGCTAAAGCATATAGTTAGGGCTGGACCAGGTGACCCTGAATCCTCCCTTAGTTATGCTGCAATAGACGTAGGCTGCCGGGGGATTCCCAAGATGCATTGAGTTTTTCCTTTCCAGTCACCTTTCTCACTCACTATGTATTAATAGACCTCTCTGCATTGAATCATATCTGTTATTAACCTCTGTCTCTCTTCCACAGCATGTCTTTTATCCTGTCTTCCTTTTCTCACCCCAACCGGTCGCAGCAGATGGCCGCCCCTCCCTGAGCCTGGTTCTGCCGGAGGTTTCTTCCTGTTAAAAGGGAGTTTTTCCTTCCCACTGTCGCCAAAGTGCTTGCTCATAGGGGGTCATATGATTGTTGGGTTTTTCTCTGTATCTATGAAGCGCCTTGAGGCGACTTTTGTTGTGATTTGGCGCTATATAAATAAAATTGAATTGAATTGAATTGAATTGAATTTATAAAGAGGAATAACTTTTGCCACTTTCATTCGGTCAGGAAATACACCCGAATAAAATGAAAGATTAAAAATATAACAGAGAGGTTTGATTATACAATCCAAGGTCTTTTTTACGATGACCATGTCTAACCCATCACAGTCAGTGGATGTCTTGTTTTTAGATTCTGCTACAATAGCTATGATTTCTTTTTCAGTGATTTCCCCTAAAAACATAGACTGTACCACTCTGCTATCTCCTTTCCATTCTGAATCATCCTGTTTTCTAATTAAGTTTGCCAGGTTAGGCCCAATATTTACAAAAAAAGAATTAAATTCATTTACCACTTCATTCATATCACGTACAACCTTATTTTTCTTATTAAAGTAAGTAGGTAGATTTAAAGATGTATATTTATTACCCAATACGTTTTTTAAGATATTCCACGTACCCTTAACATTATTTTTGTTTTTGTAAAATAATTTATTATAATACTCTTTCTTAGCCTTTCTGATAATTAATACTAACTTATTTTTATAAACTTTATATTTCATTTCAGCAGGCTTTGTTCTAAGTTTTATATAATCTCTATACAATTTATTTTTCTTTTTACATGCATTTTCTAATCCTTTTGTTATCCATGGTTTACCAGTAGTTTTCTTTTTCTTTTGCTTATATAATACCAGTGGACAGTGATTTTCATACAAAACCAAATAAGTTTTTAAGAATGCCTCATATGCAGCATTAACGTCATTTACATAAACCTCATTCCAATCTTCTTTCATAAGATCTTGCCTGAACTCATTTATTGCATCATCATTTCTAATTCTTATATATCTGTCCACACACACTTCCTCCTTTCGTGTCATTTTATAATCTAAAGTAACAAAAACAGGTAAATGATCACTTATGTCATTTATGACAAGACCACTTATAATGCTGCTATCCAAGCAATTAATGAAAATATGATCAATTGAAGTAGCTGACTTTTCAGTTATTCTACTAGGTTTAGTAATCAGAGGGTAGAACCCTCTTCCAAATAATAACTCAAAAAAATCTGATGATGCCTTATGATTGGACATTTTAAAAAAATCAATATTATAATCACCGCAAATACAGAATGTCTTATTTCCCTTTACCTTGCTCAATAAATCTTCTACTACATCTGTGAATGTTTCTATCAGTGTTCCAGGCCTTCTATACATACAAGTAACAATTATATTACTCTTTCTTTCCCTTTCTATTTCTACTGTCACACACTCCATTAAATCATCAATAGCCACAGACATATATTCAACCTGTTTACATTTCAAATCACTATCAACAAAAAGTGCCACACCTCCTGCCTTCTTATTAGATCTATTTATATGATGTAATTCATACCCATCAATGTGAAAGTCCCAACCCCTTTCCTCATCTATCCATGTTTCTGATAGTGCTATCACTTTAAACTTGCCTTTCAGATTATTCAAAAAATCATAGATCAGAACAAAACTTTTATAGAGGCTTCTACAGTTGAAATGAATTAATGAAAATGTATTGCCTAAGTCAACATTATCCCTAAATTGTTTCTCAGTATAATACTCGCATGTAACATTAATTGCATTAAGCACATTCCTTTCTGGATCGATATTATTTTCAAAATCATGTAATTTGTAATCCGAATCTTCAGTCATTATGATTGAGTATTCTTTAAATGTCTGTTATCCTTATGACATACCCAAGTATTTCACAACATATTTTGAAAAACCACTCATAGCTATACAGTTCTTTCCGATCCATAAATAACTGCGGCTCAGATCTATATCTCGTCTTCGCGCATAATTGTAACACCGTCGGTCCCAGTTCCATATCCACCTGCAGCTTCACAGTAATACTCTTCCAGTCTACTGTCTCATACCTTGCCATTTTCCCCCTCCTACAGTCGGAAATAGTGTCTTTCATTGAATAAGTTCGGCTAGTTGTTAGCAAACACATCATAACAGACCTTCTGCCGTCCGACCGCAACAGTGTAATCATCCCCCGTAATTGTCCAAATCATGAAGATCCCTGATCATTACAACCTTGGCTTCTTCTGGTGTTCCGTTGAGCTTTATCATCACTTTGCAATTTCTTGTCCATGTTGCTTGGATTTTCTTTTCTTTACACATAATACGGGCTTGTCTGGCAATGTCGGCGTTCTTTTTCGTGAGATGTTCATTCACATATACTCCACTCCCTTTCAGTTGTCTGGACTGCCTCAGTAGCTCAATTTTGTGTTTTCGATTCACAAATTTTACTACTATTGCTGGAGGTGCCCTGGCATTCTTTCTGGGGAGGGTATAACACGCCGCGATGTTGTTGCTATGCAGGGGAAGTTTTTTACTCGCAAAAAACTCCACTACCTGACGCTCTAGTGTTTGTTGCTCCTCCACCGGGGGCTCATCTCCGCCAGACCTCACACCACTCCCAATCTCAGTAACTCTTGCGTAGCTCCTGTGTTTGGTTTCCAAACCGGTAATAATCACGTCCTCCAGTCGTGCATGCTGTTCTAAATCCTCCACTCTCCTTTCTAAGAGCTGGATTGTTTTATCCTTTTCCTTAATCAAGCTTTTTAATTCTTTGATTTGGTCCATTAAAGTTGTTAACATTCCTTGTTGCTTAACTATTCTTTCGACTATATAATAATATAACTTCACACTGCCTCAGAAACCGCCAAGTCCACCCGCTGCATGCCAAATATCCCTGGACAAGATACTAACCTTAGGTTGCTCTCTAATCCACTGGAGTCTGAATGTGCCTAACTATTAGACAGAAAGCACTTAAGCATGTTGTATAAAGGCCTTGATTTCTCAGAACTAGAAAAGCACATTGTCCTACTTTAAAAAAAAATATCAAATATCAAATATCTCAAATCTAGTCTTCAGTAGGGCTGTGCGATATGACCAAAATCTCATATCCCGATATAAGAATTCTATCGTCCGATAACGATATAAATCACAAAAATGTAAAAATTTTCTGTAAATTCTGTGAATCTCGGGCAGCTCGTCTTGCGGGAAGTGTTTCCAGCTGCGCGTCATGTAGCTGGAATCGATTGTTTTAACCGATGCATTAAACTATACATTTTTAGACATAAGTTGTAACGGCCGCCGTTTTCTTTGTGAGTATTTATTACACGGCGTGCTGCGGGGAAAAGCCTGTTCTAACGTTTGAGTCTAAGGTTTATTTTTTAGCACCTGGCGGCTCTTTTTTACTTCTCATCCGTAAATAATCTGCTCTTTCACGTGATTCAGTTTATTTTGAAAAGTCTCAACAGGATCTTGAGCTTTATTGTGAAAGGTTTATGTGGTACATAAACAAGCGGACACACGATGCTGTTACCGTCATTGTTGCTAACCACAACGCATAAAAACAGGCGCTTGTCCTTCGGTAGTGTGGTTATATAAAATATAAGAGAACGAGAGAACTTTAAGAAATTAATATAGCCACTACAGTGACCATCAAAACGATGAAAAAATATTGCCGTAAACAGCTTATTTTGCGACACCACGAAACAAACGATAGCGTAAAATGAAACGATAAACGTTTTTATATCGTCATCCGATATATATCGTTATATCGAACAGCCCTAGTCTTCAGTAATGTAAAGTGAGCTTCTTGAGTTCAACAAAGAGCTATTGCCGCTGTTTTAAAGAGTCTTTTAATATGCATTCATGGGCATGAGAGGGCAGTGGTTGTGACCTTACAATCAGAAAAGAGGACTTCCACCCGCAAGGTCGTGAGGATCAAAATCACCAGTGGCAGTCTAATGAGAAGCTCAAATCTATTACATACTGGTTACTGCCATGCATTATTCTTTATGGAAAATGGTCAAATTCCAAAAGCTGCGAGTCAGAGTACACTTTATGTAGTAAAGCCACTGTTTTCAAGCTGCCTTATGGTCAATGTCATTCTGTTTTTGTTTTTTTCCTCCTTATTTCCTCTCTTTAATCTTGCACTGCTCTGAATCATCCATACAAAAGAAAGAACTGACTTAAAAGTTACAACATTTGAGATAAAAGCCTTCAGGTTGTCTCCACTCTCTGTGATCTATGTTTCTCCCCTTACAATATTAAATACAATTATTTACTTTGAACGTTTTCACCTGTTGCAATCTTCTTTATAGTTTCAGTTTCTAGACCTTGCAAGTATTTCTCTCCCTCTCTTTCTCTTTCTTGCTTCCTCCCCCTCAAGCTCATCTGTGTACAATCAGGTCAGACGGTGGTATTTAATTTAACCTTGGTTTTCATTTTAAATTTACCCGAAACTTAGAAATCACGCAGACTTTAACATCTAAAATCCTTTAAACCTCTGGACTATTGCTCAGTAGGAAACATACCCATTTCAGATTTGATCATAACCTTATATTTCCATCACAATCAGTGTTTTGGGGTTTTTATCCTGATATCCTACACCCTTTTAAATTGACAGGGTTGAATGTAGGTGTAGCTGCTATCTGATAAAACCAATGATGATTTTATACATAACATACCTAAATGTTAAGGTTAAGGTTGACATGCCGACACAGCTATCAGGAAGACTAGATAAAAAGCCTTGAAAAGACTAGTAAAATATACAGTTCCTTTACTGTGAAATTCGCTTCTGCGTAAATAGTTTATATAAATTAAAATGTAGACAAACTGTAGACAACTCTTTGATTCAATATGATTCCTATACAACAATAAGACTTTTGTTAAATTGTTTTAAATACATCCCTAATAATGGAATGTGGGATGATCAAAACTGAATTCCAACTTGTTTCATGGTTTCATCAAACTTCTCCCACACCAAAGTTTTTGCTTTAGCGAATGCTCTGCTTGGCCTTCTGGCACCTGCCTCCAGAGACCCACAAGCCAACCAAGCAAACCAGTCAATAGGACTCCTTCAACTTGACTGAGCCGTGCACTTCATAAATCTACCAGAGGTTGTGGTCAAATGCTGTCCACGGTCTGCCACAGGTGGGAGTTGAAGATCTCCCAGATAAGAGCTGCTGCAAAGTGGTCCTCTACACTCGCTACATGTTTGGGAATCCCAGCCCTATCCATTACCTCTCCACATGATCCGACTCCCTACCAGGTGGTGATCAGTTAAAAGCTCAGTTCCTTCTCTTCAGATCGGATGGTATGATTATAAATTACTGACCTTGGTTGTCCTGATCCCATGTGCGCTTATCGTCAGATATGGTGGTTGTTACTATGTGAGATTAACATAATAGTCCAACAAAAACAAAACAAACAAACATAAAACACCACTTTGTTACAGATTGGCAGCTAATTACACCCCTCTGGTCTCCATGGTCCATGGGGAGTTTTTGTTTCACATCACAACTTGCCTTCTGGACATCAAACTAATTTGAAACTAAATGGAGAGAATAAGAACACATAAAAACAATCCTATTGGTGTATCCATCATTGGTGTTTATCGCACACTACAAGATGCAAAACCATATAATTTATATGCATGATTCATAGCTCTATAACAAGTACTTAAAGTGTGCTTAAACAAGTCACAACAGTGTTTCTTGGTGCAATGTCCATAAGTTAGAGGAAGAGGAATTAGCGCAAAAGGCATAATTTTTTCAAAGTAGCAGACAATTTTCAATGCAACTTTCAAACACCTCAACAAATATCAGCAAACACACCGTTTCTGCGCAGTTTGTCACACTGTGTGTCTGCTGCTTTTTTTTCTTTCTTTTTTTTTTTGCAGGGTTAGAAAAGAATGTGAGATAACTTCACTCAGAGATGGAAAAAGATGTAATACAGACAGGACAGAGGAAGATGAGAGATTATTTTTAAAAGGAGACAACTGCTCACTTGACGTTTGATAGACTGGAAATGTAAAGCTTACATGTAATGTGCCAATTCATTTTTGAAGTTTTTTGGACTGTCATTGTATCTATACAACATGTGTTGTTGCTGAAGTTCAAACATCGTGTAAAACAAACTGAAGTATACCAACTTTGCGTTATTCAAAATGGGGCTGTACAATTAAGCAAATGTTAATCTTGATCATGACTTTGGCATCACACAATTAAATCAGCATGATCAAGGGATATTCCAAATGTGTCTTCCACCATTTAAACACAAAGCAAAGGAACCAGAATCAGCTTTATCGAGTATTTGTGCACGCAAGGAAATGGGCTATGGCCATTTAGTGTACAGAGCAGAGTAGACAACAGACAATTCTGACAACATGGTATCAACAAGACACAGACAATAACAACATGTATAGCATATTTACGGTGCAATGATGCAGAGTGTGAAGATGTTGGAATAAATTATGGAATAAATAAGGGATGGATAACAAGTTACTACACACACACACACACACACACACACACACACAGTGTTTACACAATGATTAACTATAAATAGATGCATATGGTATATTGATATATATATATATAACAGAACAAAACATGATTTAAAGAGTAAGTTAGTTGTGTTGGTTTGTGGTGCAGACATACACTCTTTGATTGTGATCCAGTTAACATGACATGGACCAAATCTTAACTATTTCCAGTGAGGATGGTCTGCTTCAAGGGACAAGCTCTTGACCTTCTGCTGTGCCAGACATTTGATTTTTTTTTTATTATTATTATTATTATTATTATTATTTTTTGTATATTAGCTGTAATTTGGTGGTAAAATGTAGTGTTACTCATCCAGACTATAAACTTCAAGTTCAATGTGAACACGCAGGCATGTCAGGATCTGATTTAGGGAGCATGTCAAAATCGTAAAATTTGCAGATGACATGAAGATCATCAGACTCAAGGACGGTTATGAGGCTGCATACAGATGTGGGGTTAAACAGCTGGACCTGTGGTGCAGTCAGAACAACCTAGACCTCAATATAATATATAAGATGTGGAGATGACAGTGGACTTCAGGAAGAACCCCTCTGCATTATCTCCCCTCACTTTATTCAACACCACTTCAGGTTTCAGGGATTCACGATCTCCCACGATCTGAAGTGGTCATCCAGTACAGATACAATCATCAAAAAGGCCCAGCAGAGGATGTACTTCCTGCACCAGGAACATTACTGCAGACCCCTGGTGACAACCTGTTCCAATTCCTCCCCTCTGGTAGGCACTACAGAGCAGTGTACACCAATACAAGCAGCTATCTGAACACTTTCTTTGCACAGGCTGACACTCGATAAACACTTAGGACACTCACATAGTCTCTCTACTTAAAACATCCATTATACCTTCTGCTGAATCAAAGCATTCAATCACTTGAAAATACACCAAACTGCAGTATAATTAATGCATGAAGGCCAAGAAAAACAATGCAATGGCTGCCAACATGAGTCCAACATGTACTCAGACGTCCATAAAAGCGAGCCTGGACAGCACGTCTGTGTACCCATCCAGCTCACAAAGAAACACTGAAATCACCAATGCAACCAAACTCCATTTGGCCAAAGAGTTTGTGAGTAATGAAGGTTTCGGGAAAATAGTAAACATACTGGACAAGAGAGTTGTTATCCCCTTGCACAACTATTTTTCTAATGTGGCAATGCCTACACTGTATGGAAAATGTTCCAGAGGGGAAAAAAGAGAAGGATCTCGCAGCTGTCGAGTAGGTATTATTCACATTTATCATGTAGGAAAAATAAAGGGAGTTAAAGACACAAGAGAATAATAATAAGAAGAATAATAAATCTGAGGAATAGTAATAAGTGTGCCTCTTGGCATAGGCACACTTAATGATAATAATAACAAAAACAAAAAGACGAATCAATGGCTCACTATGCCCTTTAAAAACAATTATTTTCATATTTTACATCATCATCTAATTTTGTTTTTCCAGTCACTGTCTTGTCATCCATCAGCTTGTTTTTTTTGTTGTTGTTTTTTTAAGTCAAACTAACAATGAAATGTTATTATTTTACCAAAAGCACACCTTGTAATCTTCTGGATTCTGAAAATAAACTGAAAATGTCATTTAAATAGACACGCAGGCAAATTACAAAGGAGAAATGAGAGAAAGATTAAAGCAAGAACATCATGAAGAGGTAAATTAAAGCATGAAAGGCCAAGAAATATTTTAAATCTGTTGTTCAGTGAAGATACCACGGAAATGTGCGTTTATAATTATGTGTGTGTTTGTGTGTGGTAGCAGCATGCTATTGCTCCTGGCAGCAGGTCCGTACACTTGCCTGTCATGACCAATCTGTGTCAAAAAGACCACAGCTCCCACACACACACACACACACACACACACACACACACACCACACACACACACACACACACACGTCATTTCTTAGCTCTCTCTAGTAAGATCAGGGTCAGCTATGCAGTCACCCATACCTGTTATTCCGTTTGCTTTCAAATACAAAGAGCAGAAGACATCAACAAGCTGCAGTAAAATTGTATATAGCATGTCCTTCACTATGTTCGGACATTTCAACCTCAGGAAACGGTCAATACTCAGTGATCCTGAACATAATTCGAACATATTTGTGACTATGTATCGAGTTAGTGCTTCAAATGTGCACGCCATGTAAAACAGAGCCACACTGATCGTTTCAAGCTAGAAAATATTGTATGGTGCACTCAGAAATTAGAAAGTAGTCACAAATGTAATATCATGACACACACACACACACACTGGAGCAGGGAAGAGTACAGAAATTTAAAGGCAAAATCCATATCTTTAAAAGAACTTTGCAGTCGCAGCATTTTGAAAGCTGCAAATTAGAGCAAAATGAAGGTCTCGGCAATAATTCATTATCTTTTGTCAGCACAACCACAGACAGTGACTTAGACTGATGATAAAATCATTCTACAAGTTTCTGCCCAAGTTATCCATTCGTGCAACAATGCTGTGCAGTTTAGAAAATGTTTAATTGTATGTTGGCAGCTATTCAGAGTAAACAGTTTAAAGTGAAGTGTGAAGTGTAAGGTGTAAGGGTGGCGGGGTGGGCATGCCTTGGCTTTGTACACTGATAAAACAGCATGTCACTTTTGCCTCTAGGATTTATTTCTTATTAATTTAGTGATCAATTAGCATCATGCAGATTTAAGTTTCAGATTGCTTGTCAGGAGGCATAAAAGCTAACCTATATGGAACACTAAATGGCTAACATGAAGAGGCTGACCATTAATAAGTTGTCATAAATTGCCATACTTTTGACATAGTCAAAGCAAGATACTAACCCCAAATTGTCCTCTGATGCGTTCATCGGAGTGTGAATGCTTATTAGTTGCACTTGAGTTTAGAAGTGCTTGTATGATTGGGTGAATGAGGCATGTTGTATAGAGCGCTTTGAGTACTCCGAGAGAGTAGAAAAGCGCTATGTAAGAATCATTACCATTTACATAAGATTTAGTAAAGTTTTAATTCATAATTGGTACAGTAAGTTCAACAGGATCAGAGCTTTCTGATTTGTTACAAAACTGTTTTTAACTCTCTAACTTTAAATTTTGACTAAGTGGGGAGGAAAAAAAAAGTGGTGACAGAAAAAGAGTAACTGATGCTCTCCTATATTCCTCAGGAAGAAGGTTGTAAAATGATCGACTTTACACACATCCCACCTCCTATACAGCAGAAAAGTAATAGAAAAATGACGTATAGGAGCTCTTAGTGTTGCTGTGCGAGTTTGTGTTTACATCTTATTTTCTTATATCCTAGTTTTTAATCAAAGGCATGTGTTGGAGCACTTATATAACACCGTGGAGGTAGCTACAGTAAGTTTCAAATGTGTGCGATGTGTGGAGTGTGTGTGTCTTTGTGTGTGTGTGTGTGTGTGTGTATACACGCCAGGTGATTATGACAACTGCTTTAGTTACCGAGAGCTAAACAGGCTTCATCCACTTCCTGCTCTTTTCATGCACTCCCTCTCTATTCTTCTACCTTTTTAATCTTTTCCTCCCTCTGCCTCTTTCTCTTCCTCCTCCTCACTGTCAGCATATTTCCCTCGCTGTATAGGCATACTGAATTGATAATATTTGTTGAGCTTAAAGAGGGATTTTGTAGCTGCTCAAGCAACCGTGCAACTGCTCCATACTCTGATGGAGTAAGTAAATGGATGTTGCTACAGACTGCTGTAGCCAAAATAACTATCACACACATTTTGTTACATTTTTTGAAGAAAGAATAAATAAATCAGTGCATTTTTTAGAACAAAAAAAAAAAAAAAGATCCAGACTTAATCTCTTTAAATTAATCTTTTAAAGTTATGCTCTGCTGCCAGTTTCCAGGATTATATTCATAACAATGGGCAGAAGGTTAAAATCTGATGGACATGAGTGCCTCCAAGTTACAAAAGCCGATTATCTGTCAGTGGTATAGAGAGTTCATGTTTTATATTTGTATCAATCCCAAATTTCACAAATTATTTATAGCTCAACAATTAAAAATGATACATTATTGTAATCCCCTCACATAGATACTGAAGGATTTCAATTGGCAATAAGCACAGTAGTCCGTAAATGTGCTTTCAGCTGATTTACTGTAACTGAGTGGGTACTTCAAAACACTAACAAGGTTAAAGCCAACCAACCATTTTCCACAGTTAGCTTTGTGCATTTCCACTGATTATATTCACTGGAGGGCTAATAAACAAAAGGCTAATGCACATCATATCAGCATCTGTTTCAACACCGCTGATGGATTGTTTTACTGTAAATGATGGTCTAACATGTGAAAAGCATTCCTTTGTAGTTTGCAATATTAGGTGTTCATTTTTGTCATTGTTGCTCGTGTATAGTTGTGTTTCGTGTATTTTTTTTTAATGTGTTTCTTTGTTGTCATACTAGTGATTATTTTTGTCTCACTTTTCTTGTGTTGTGCATATTTGCATGTTTTTTTTCTTTCCAATTGGAATGCGCAGAGCTTTCAGAGTCACGTCTCTGTTGAATGTGTCTTACTGACAAGAATAAAACTAATGAAGATTGTTCGAACTTCCCCAGTGTTCTTTTCGCTACCAGTGATTTTCAGCAGTTGGGGGCGACCGTGGCTCAGGGGATTGGGATGCTCATCTGTAACCGGAAGGTTGCCGGTTCAGTCCCCCTGCTCTCTCTGTCCTGGTCGTTGTGTCCTTGGGCAAGACACTTTATTCTCCCGCCTACTGGTGCTGGCCAGAGGGGCCAATGGCACGATATGGCAGCCTCGCTTCTGTCAGTCTGCCCCAGGGCAGCTGCGGCTACAACTGTAGCTGCCTCCACCAGTGTATGAATGTGAGAGTGAATGAATAGTGGAATTGTAAAGCGCTATATAAATGCAATCCATTATCATTGTAGAGAGAGCTATCATTTCATGAATGTTCTTTTCTAATGTTGAAAAAAACAAGTATAGTTCTGTTTTTTTAAAAAAAGAACTAGACTTTTGAATTCCTCCACCTAAAACTGGAACGAATACCTCCATCTCAGAAAACTCATTTTTACTGTCCACTATTTTCACCCTGAGCCCAGGATGCCTCTTGCAAAGCTGAATTCAACTCAGCGAGCTATATCAGATGACAATCCCTCCCTTGTTAGTTACCTGCTGCTGTCAGGCTCAAGGGTCCAAACCATAAGCTGCAAAAATGTATTGACTGCTGTCAAACGGCGCAGACAGGAATAAAATTTGAATCACTTGACTATATGCCCTCATATCTCATCACGTTATGGCAGACACAAGATAGATTAAAGTAGCTATGGCTGCAGTAAATCCATTTATTCACTTTCCACAGCCAGCTGCATATCATTGGGGTCAGAACTCTATCCCAGTGTACAGTTGACAAAATGCATGCAATCATCATGAAACGCTGCTCGCCCCTGACACAATGAACGGAAACCGAAAAGCTCCTTTGCACGTCCATCTGATTATGTTGTGTCTGGAGGATTCAGAGAATGTGGAGGAGAACATATAAAAGGGAAAAATGCTCATATATGATTTCATAGCGTGGCTGAATCAAATATGTGCCACGGCTTTTCTGCTGCACAACACTTGCTAGCGAGTAACAGAGCAGCAAGCTCAATGCAATTGTGGGAAGGAACTGTGCAGCCTTTGTCTAGCAAAGCATTCAGCGCTTTTCACCCAGATGACCAGTGTCATATCGTGACTCAATTTAATTCATACATCAAGCCTGTGTAGCATTTAAATGCAAACGTCACAAAAACCCAACCACACCAGGCTGCTCGGAGCTATAAATTTTTCTCACAACCACAATTTATTGTGCAGCACACTGAATTAGTCTCCCATTTCTTTGAAATAAACCATTAATTTCCTGGCCTTTTTATGTCATGTCAGCTTTACTTTCACATTATTAATTTCCAATGCAAACAAAACGTCCACAACTCAAAATCCCACATTATCATAATCCGAGGGCAAAGGATGGAAATCTTTCAACTTTATCTAAATATATGATGTAGTTATGTGACTACCAGCGCGAATCAGCAGACTGGAGCATGATGGATTTCATTTGGTCATATTAGCCATTACCCCCCCCACTCCTGTTTTGAAATGTGTTGCTGCCATCAAATGCTTAGGTAATATTTGTAATGAAATGGTAAAATGTCTCAATTCAAATATTTGATATGTTTTACATCTTCTACTGTGAATAAAATGTAGGTTTGTGTGGTTTTATTTACTTTATTTGCAGTATCCCAGCTTTTCTGGAACTGCAGTTGTAGATTAAACTTAAGAAATGGGAACAAATTCTGTGTTTTTTGTGACAGACTGCTGGTAACAAAGTGGCCAGAGATCTAATTTCAAATTGATTCTTTGCTCAGTTGTCTGTTAGGTGTTGACACAACACTGGTTTATCCCTTGAGGCGTCTTTTTGTTCTTGACTGATTCTTAGGTCAGTGTTAAGTGGCTTAACAAACAAATGGGTTACAAGGACTGGAATGAAAATGGGTGAAAAGCAGCCATTCTCCAAAGACCTTCAGAAAATATTAAGAACTATTGCTGAGACCATTTTAAAAAACTAAAGAAAGTCTGTCTAAAAATATAAAGAAATCAGGGGTGGCTCGAGACTTTTGCACAGTACTGTGAGTACTGACAGCATCATCTATCAGTTGACGGATCATTTATTTTGATAGTGATTGCAGTGTTTGGTACAATAATGCACCAGAAATGAGTCAGCAAGAGAACAGGACACACACTCATGAAACTCTGTCTCCATCTCCTCAGATTCTATTATGATGGACTTCCACACTATCACAAAACTAACAATGTGACACCTGTGTGTGCACGCGTAGGTCATTATAACCTCTACATTCAGGGTACAACACCTGGTGTCCACACACACACACACACACCTTGAAGGTGGTGGAATTGATTTTACACAGAAAGCTCTAATCCAAAGTTACTTATTAGAGCTGCCAACTTTAAATGCCCTGATCAGGTAGCTGAGACGCTTGTGTACGCATTTGCGCGCTTTCCTTTTTTCCCTACTAACCTTTTAATATGCATACTTTAACTATATCTACTATCTAATCTTAGTTTTAGCTTTTATGCAGAACACCATCAATGTTGAATCAGCGACCCCCTGTAATAACTTCAATTTTAAATGGCCAGATTAAACCATGCAGAAATGCACGGTTCCCACAGGATGAATCCTAATTACTTTTCTAATCGCCTCACGATTGTTTTATTGTCACCATGTGGAAAATCTTAACAGCAGAACTACCCAAAGAGCCCCATTCAGGATACATTTCAATACATTTGGTGAGCCTGCTGACTTGGCACAGTCAATATTGGTTTATGACCCAAACCAAAATACAGTCAAACTAATTACATTTCTACTGACCTCAGCTGTCCTGTGCGAGCATCATTATTAGCATGTTAGCACTCAGGCACTGCGCTAATTAAGCATAAGAGCAATGCTACCTAGTCTTTTTGTGTTTTACTATATCCTTCCACTATTTTTCCACCAGTGGAAATGCACACACACTATACACATGTTCACAGCTGTTTAGGTCATTTATTCTTAAGTCAAGGCTGGGAGTGACTGCCTGTCCCCCTAATTTGCTGCCATGCTGAATATCCACTACCCTTGTTCAGACCATCTGACAGAGAAACCAGACTAGAAAGGAGCAGGCACACAAGCAGGAAAAGACAGAGGAGCAAGACAGAAGAGACCAGGAGAGTACAAGATGAGAGGAGACTCAGGAGGCATTTGCCCGACAGGAATCCTGACTCTTCCAGTCCTTGTCTTTCAGACACACAAACACAGAAACAGGAAGAGCAAAACAGGGAAAATGATTTACTTGCACTGCCAACTGTGAATGATGCCAAAATGATAATCATGCCCGAATCCCTGCAATGATGCCAAAATCCATTGCCATTTCCCATTTTAGGCGATTGGCCAATACAATAAGTACATAATAGCATTTCAGTGTTTCCCCAAGATATATTTTTTGGCAGTGTGATAAGCCCCCTGAAACAGCATTTAGATGTGATACTAAAACTCTCCATTGAAACCAATAATAATGAAATTCTGTGACAGCAAACCACGTGGTGATAAAGTTCTCCTGTTAAATCAACAACTCTCTGCCAAGGATTAAACCCAGAGCAGCGAGGGCTCTAATCTGTGATGTTATCGAGGGACAGATGCTGGAGCTCCCTTCCTGATAATGAGTTACAGACTCTCTCGCTCTTGTTTACGGTTTTTCACAGTCACTTAAAGCCTCCCAAGACTATATGACATTACAGATATACCTGAGGAAATAAAAGCTTCATGGATCATGATCATGCCAGAGTGACACTGATCATAATAATGGAGGCTCCAGAAATTGGTAGCACTGCTCGATTTGGGCAGTATTTTAAATTAAATGACTGTTACATTATTCTACTTTTTCATATTCATTTTAATCGCTTTGCTGTATTTTAGACTTTTTGTTGCATTTAGCAACTGCAACATGTGTGAGTAACATCATGCACTATAGTGAAGTGTAAATTATAGATATAAAAGGAATGCGTTTTTCAGTTTTTGTAAATTGCTGTCCAATTTCTCTACTGTGTGGAAGAAGTTATGATAGACAGTATGATAATTCCTCACACACATTAGCCCCTCATCTTATTCATTATATTCCTTCCTATCCATATACAATCAAACCCAATTTGTGGTATCTAGTCACTGAGATTGTATATTTCTGCATTATGATGATAACAGAGCAGAATCAAGTCCAATTAAAATAAAAGAGATTTACATTGTAAAAGCACATCGTGACTAACAGCAAGAGAAATACAAGAATTACAGCAGGCAGCAGCTAAAGGACTGGTTTTTGATTATTACTATAAACTTGTAACCGTTAAATATGACAGTTTTAAGAGACACAACAATAAAACTATGAAATAGTATGCAGCTTTATCAGAGACTACACACCCCCATGACATGGTTTGGCTGGAAGTATTTACAGTATGACCTTTGCAGGCTGGCTACTATGGAGAAAACAGGTTTACGTACTGACACGCACGACCTCTCTTACTTGTCATCACTGTTAACAGTATTGGTCCTTTTCAAAAGTGGGGCAAACTGAACACAACTGCACACTACTCTGGTACTGGATATCAGGTATATAAGGGACTAATAAGCCATCAGTTTCTGAATTTACTAATACAAAATTGAGAATATACTTGATAGATAGCATCTATGTTCTCTTTGTAATTGTCCTCTTGCACTGATATATTGGGAAAATACGAGTATCAATACTGAACAATATCAGGCTATTCTATGGGCCTATCAGAAAATAAGATGTTTGCTGGTTACCCTGATGTTTTTCTTTTGTGTCACATTAATTTTGCACTGAAAGATTTTATTTTTATAATGAAGATTTTCCTTGTAGAGATGGCAAAAAAAAAACCAACTACTGTGGAAACTACTGACAGTGGAACTGTTGTTTTGAACACTGCAAAAATATATGCCAGAAACCAATCAGTGCATCTTTAACTAAATACTGAGTAAGTATAAAGAAAAATATGGAATTTGAAGCCTGTTGTTGACAGTAAAGAATAGTGTATACTTAAGATATGAAGAAGAAAGAGTTGATAAGAAGATTGTGAAAAGGAAATGAGTGATGGTTTCAAGAGATAACAAAGGTTTTTTTTTAAAAAAGGAAGTAGCTTCTGCGCCACCTACATCAGCCGAGTTACTTTAATAAAGTTCGTGTGAGTCTCTTCATTCTCCTTTTAAATTTCACATCTTTGTTTTGCAATGCGATTGTTGACGGCTTGCATATTAATAATAACGATTTCATAAAAATGAGGTCAAGCAACACGTTTTCTAAGCAAAAGAGATCACGATAAATTACCATCATCTGAAACGTGAGGCAGTTTATCTACGGTAAAATCCAGAAGTAATGCAGATCCGGTGAAATGCAATAAAATCATACAGCATGGGTGTGTGGAGCCATTTGTGCATTAGAGACAGAGTGCATAACTCATGCATGTGGGAAATGAGTGGAAATGTGAGCTGTGTTACAGACAGTCTCCTTCCACTCTGTTCCAACAGACAGAAACTAATTTTAAGTTATCAGATCAGTTTAATAAAGCAACCATAACAACCACCTGTCTCCCAAAGTCCACACATGTTCAGTAGGGTCTAAAATAGTAATGGAAAATAACAGTTGGAATGTTAAATTAACATAAAATAGTACTAAAGACACCTTAAAGTTCCATTAGGATAGAGCGAAGCACAGAAAATATTCAATCCCATGATTCCTGAGGGTAAATGATCTGCAGTTTCTGTTGAAATGTCACCATTGTTTTCATAAAGGAAAACAATATATAGTTTATATGTCTAAATGGTTTTTTCTCTCCCTCTCAAACGATGTAGGAAAAACTGTCAAGCTGTATTTATGGCAGTGGGGAAGGAAAATATGCCATAAATATACCAAGGGTGCCAACAAAGGTGTCATGTTTCAAATTATACTGATAACAGCTTCTTATTAATTAATCAAAACAGTCGGATGGTACATTTCATATTTTTAATCTCATATCACAACATTGTTTTTAAGCCAATAGCAGGCTTTATTATAGAATATCAGGATTTTGAATTCCCACAGTATTTAGTAGCTTGAGGTGGTCCTATCACAAAGTAATTGTCTTCATGTCACTGATTTGTGTTTTAGCCGGTGGATAAAAGCCAGACTCCTTGGTAATAATTAGCTCCCTTGTGTTCAGTTGATTGAGTGTGACCTCCTTGCAGGTATCTTTCTGAAAACAACTGACTAGCATAAATTTGTAAAACTTATGGGGTTTCTGAGGTTTCTTGCACAGGGTAGTGGATTATAAAAAAAATATTCATTTACAGTTAAGACAATGAAAGGATTATGTTTCTTGCTGTATACAACAATCCTATGCATACTACTGAGCTAAGCAACTGAGGGCAAAATTAAACATACTAATCACCCACATATGCTAGATAGACCATGGAAAGAAACACTAATGATAGCTCAAGACTGTTAAGTGTGAAGCCCAGACTTAAGAGTAATATGCATTTTTGTTCTACAAATGATAATCTAGACAGATGATATCATAATTGCATGCTCCTTAACTTAATGCGTCGATAAGCCAGTTGCATTCAAGCACGAACAAGGATCACCCATAATGATGAAGCTCAGGCACATTAGTGGTCCATTGTGATGGCAATACAATTAACTCGACTCAGCCTAAACTCTGTATATTACCTATACAGCAGCGTCAAGCACCACTGGAACACAGAGTGCAAATGACAAACACTGGAAATGACTCAACATATAACACATCATGAAGGTTAGCAATAGAAAGTTAAAAGCGCAGATGAAAGCAGATAAGTGGAGACTGATGTCATCCGCAAACTCAACATGAGTGTAAGTGGAGAAAAACAAAGCGGGCAGTCACCTCTGACCCTTCTCAGGCCTTTCACTCATTTCTGAAGCATGCCTTGTTGCTATCAGGCGCTAGTGTTCAGAGTTACAACAGTTCACAGATGGGAAATTAATTCCAACTTGAAGGCCGTGAACGTCATTTGAACTCCCCGGATTGTCCTAGATTGATTTTTGACAATGGTACCACTTACCTCAGGTGAAATAGGCCAAATGACTTAGAAGTGGGACTGGAGTTGCACACCTGGCTAACGTTAGCCAATACGTTAGCTTTCCTGGGAGGTTTAACTTCAGGGCCGAGACGTTTGACAGGAAGTGTGGGGATATCATAGTATCAATACCAATGCTGGTATTGGTATTAGAGATGGCACGATACCACTTTTTTATGTCCGATACCGATACCGATATCATAAATTTGGATATCTGCCGATACCGATATGAATCCGATATAGTGTGTTTTTTAATCAATAAAACGTTTTTTTAATATCTTGCTGCATTTTGTATAAGTTTATACTCAAGTTTAAATAAATAACAACACTAAAGCTATTCTGTTATACCTGTATGTAAAAAATACACTGCGCCCAAAATATTTCATAGTTCAGCAACACTGATCAATCTAATAAACTTAAACCTACTCCATCCTCCCTATTCTGGTATTTTAAAGAGTACTTAGCAGAAATATTAAGCAACCTAACTAATAGAGTTGCAAACTCCCAGCAAAAAAAAAAATAGGGAACCACCCCCCACCCTCCACCTCATGATGCTTAATCGATGTAATCAAATTTAATTTGATGCAGTGTGGAAAAATGCACAGAAATAAATTATTTTTCAAGAATAATTAAATAGATTCAACATCTTTCTTCAACAGAATTGCAGAATTCACAGATGGTACTTTCCCAAAGGAAAAAGTACTATAGCTTACTAGGGTATATTAGACTTAACAGTTACTATATACAGTAATGGACTTCTATATATTTTACATCAGATTAAAACTTTGGGTGTAAGAGTCAGATAATTATTTATTAAAAGCTAGACATTTTAAATGAGAATAAGAAAGAAAAGTATGTCTTTGTGCCCCCTTTTCCCTGTTCATGCCCTATCGGCCCCCCTGGCTAAACTTTGCTAGATCCGCCCCTGCACAGTTACCAGCCGTCAGAAACGTAGAAAAGGATCCTGGTGTAGAAAGTAATATTAAATAAATTCTAACAACAGCTTATCAAGCTTAATAGTGCTGCTGTTGTTCAGCCGCTGGTTTCCTCTTTCTGGTGAGAAGTGGGCCAAAAACAAAGAAGAGAGACGGACTCACGACAGAAAAGCCGATCAGCTGATCATTAAGCAGTTTCACGATTGAAGTAGCAGCAGGAGAGAGAGAGAGAGAGAGAGGGGCAGTCCCTCCATATATCGGTTGTTAAGCTTAACGTGGGAATGCTTTACTAACATTCAGAGATGTACTTACACACTTGCTTTACTTCTCTCTGGGAAAACTTCCTCGGAGATGAAATGCCGGATTGCTAGCAAGGCTACAAATACACACAGCCGCTCTATCACGTGATGCATACTGCTGCAACGTGCTACGGTTATGAGCCGAGTTACGCCATGTAGCAAGTTTTGTGAGGTGCTTTTTTGATATTTAATGGATCGGATTACATTTTTTATTTCTCGCTGATATCCGATCCAGTAATTTGGGTCAGTATCGGACCGATACCGATACGTAATATCGGATCGGTCCATCTCTAATTGGTATCAGATTGATACCAGCCCGACAGCATCAATAGTTTGTTTAGACATGAAAAATGTCTGAATCTTCCTGTGTTGACTGTCAGATCTATTTTATTTATAGCTTATAGCACATTTAAACAACAGAAGTTGACCCGGTTTGCTGTAGAGATAGGTGCATTTACACTCCAACCCTCCAAAAATCTGGTTTACATAAAAGGCTGAATTTTGTTGTGTGAACTAATTATTGTGGAAAACAAAAATCACAGTGATTTGATGGTTATTAAAATGTGTTACTCTCCCCAATATAAATTACCTTTATAGATTAAAAATTAAAATTGTTGATATTAGCAATAACAGTCTTGTATTTACTTTACCTGTAAAATTTGCGGTATTGCACACCACTGTTCTTGACTAGAGGAGCTGGTAGTTTTAGATTTCTCCAGTTACTAGGTAGAGTGATTACACTCACCTTGTACATGCTCAGTCAGATTATATCTTTGTTTCTTGCTTAAATGAGTAACAACGTTTTAAATAATAAGTATAATAATCATAATAATAAGTAATTCTGTCGAGTCAAACCAAAGTAAAATTTGTACTTTTTATCCTAAGATCAACTGTCAATAAATCCAAAGAGCAGTTATTCATCACAGCTTTGTAAGCTGAAAATCAAAATAACCTATACATCAACCTGGCAATCATACAAGTTCACATGTATGACAACATCGCTGGTGAACCAAACTCTTTCATCTTTCATTCATCAAATGTTAACCCCTAAAATATCTAAAGTTCTACATACTACATGCTGATTTATTGATTAATATTCAGCTACATGCTATTAGTTGCTGGACAAGAGAGCTGAGTCTCTGAGATTCAGTTACTGAAATAAAACAGTTACAAACAGTCAGATAAATCATGGCTTTTGCCCATGTGACCATCGCTGCTTGAAAAGTGGGAGTTTCTTCAGTAAAGTGAGTAGCTCTGTAATTCAAAGTAGAAGTTTAGATTCGTGACTGTTCACAGGTAAATAGATCATCCAGAAATGACTCAAAATAAATATGGAATTTGAATTTTTTCCAGTTTTAGAAGTCTGGGAAGCTTGACAGTTCCTCAAACCCCCCCCACTACAGTCTTCGACAGAGGCTGACATGACAGGGATCCAAATCACTTCCCAGAGTACAATATTGGACCCACAATCGTGTCTTTCTCTCCACAGAACAGAGGAACTACCTGATAGAACAGGTGATTTGTATAAATGGCCTGTAAATGGCAAATGGCCTGTATTTGTATAGCGCTTTACTAGTCCCTAAGGACCCCAAAGCGCTTTACACATCCAGTCATCCACCCATTCACACACACATTCACACACTGGTTGAGGCTTAAGGAGAGTAGTTTTAAACGTACCTTTATTTTGTAGTCAGCTAATTCAAGATATGCCGTTCATTTTAGGTACAGAAGGTTGCCTGTGATTTAGCAAATGCCTACAACTGAAACTTGGACAGAGAATAGGATGGCTAAAGCTGACAGGTTTACAGCTTTTTTTAGCAGCCTACCCTTTCCTCATGAAGCCCTCAAGCTATCAGCCTCTCACGGGCTACAACCTTCGATAAAACAAATGTCAACAAGATTCTCGACAACCTGTCTGCTGTTTTGACCAAACATAAACTTGCTGTGCCAGACATCTGCAATATAAAAAAGGCAGGAATCAACACTGCATCAACAGTTTGTCCAGAAACCACACAGTACCATTTGCGAATAGGACGCTCTCAGCACATTTGTGTTTGATTTACACAAGTTCCATCCCATTAATTCTCATCTTAATTCTCCCCCAATCTATGTTGATGGCATTGGAAGACTTGGTCACCGTTATTGTGACCTGAATACTGAATACTGGTGGTTTTTCCTCCTCAGTCATCTCTTTTCTAGAAATTATTCTCAGCATTCTTTCACTGAAAAATTGATTCGATTTTGACTGTTACAAGTGGGGCCCACAGCGACCTGAAATGGCCATCTCACACATGTTCATGTGCAAGATGAATATCTGAGGAGAATCTCACAAAACATGTTTCTGCCCAAAAGTTGAAAAAAATCCTTGTCTATTTAAAATAGAATTGTTTGGATTCAGAAATGTTGATACTAACCTTTGAAATTGCTTCAAAATCTATAATCTATCTGAGTCTGGACTGAAATGGATGTAAGTTGTAAGTTTACAGTTTGAAGTTATAGTTTTCAGACTTCTCAGGAAGCTTAAATAAGATCTGCTCACCTGGACGATCAGATTGGAACAGAAGTGTCTGTGAACTGCAAACTCCAGGTCTTTGCAGAGATTTTCTGTGGAGTTTAAGTCCAGGCTTTGCCTGGGGCACTGAGAGACCATCAGAGACTTGAAATAAGGTTTTGGTCATCCCAAAACTCTTTCAATGTCAAGACAAGGTAAACATGTTAAGGTGATTTTTTAAAACACACTTGTTTACTTAATTATTGCTTTAAGGTTTCTGCATCTGGGATCTTGAGAAGTGAGAAAAAAAAACATGGTAAATTTTATTCAAATGCTTTATTTGTGCTACTGGGCAACTGATTGAAATAGCCATCAATGGATGCCCAATACTGCAGGGATAGTAATGTTGTTCATGACATATTTTGCATGGCCAGCACAGTGGTGCACTGTCAACTTGCAGCAAGGAGTGTGCTGAGTCTGTGCAGAGTTTGCATGTCCTCCTTGTGCCTGCATGCTAGGTTAATCGATTATTCTGCTTTGGCAGTTAGATTGACTGGTTGTTTTCTATGGTTGCACCCCACCATTAGCTTAATAACACCTGAGATAGGCTCCAGTCCTCCTGCAATGCGTGGTATTTTATGCATTTCTTGCACTAAATGCAAATTAATATATAGTATTTATAGCATCTCTGGAAAATGTCTAATCACCAATTGGATGTAAAGCACCTTTCTATGGTTTTTAACAGTACTTGCCCACACAACAAAAGTGTGATACACTCTGACTATTTAATGAGGTTGAACATGTAAATAAGCAAGAATTCATTATCTGAATTATTTTATCAGCGACAGTTTGAATTTACCTACTCCATCTGGTCTTCTTTGTAATATTTTTAAATGCACTTAATTACATGCTATTTTTGATTGTTTTGTTTATTGCATCTTATTTGTTCTTATTTTTTCATTTCTATTCTTGTTCTACTCTTTAATCAGTCCTGAATAAACCAGCTTGGTGCTTCATTTTGCAATGTGCTTTCTAAATAAAGTTTCTGCTGTTTCAACTGATGGCCCCGCCCTGTGGTTCCAACCATCCACGTGTTGCTTCTGAGTGCTTGTGCTCTCTTCTCAAGTTTCACATCCATCAGTGAATTAACCTCATTACTTGTATATTATGTATTCACTTTCATAGAGGTTTCTAACCTACCTGTAGCCATAGAAACAGTCTGGGACAGAAACAAACTTTATCAGTAACTAACACTCAAGATAAGTGAGATAATCCACTCCAGCCCCTGGAGTTAATAACCTGTTACTGACATTTGCATACTTTACACACACTTTCCTAGTGCAAACAAACGGTTCTCTAATGGATTATCATTGACTATAAATCCGTACTCAGATTACCTTTAATAAAATGACATATTTGCACAGGATTCTGACTGTATAATAATAACTAACTGATAGATACCAATAATAATAATAAAATTAATAATAATTAATTGCACAAAATAAAACATTACCTTCTGACTTTAGAGGTTGAGGAACACTCAACCCCCCCAAAAGTAATAGTGATATTAACATATTCTCACAAATATATCTGAAAACAAGGAAAGATGGAAGGAAAGGAAATCTTATACAATATATAATCATTGAGACAATAATTTATTATGGCAGAGGCCCCTTTTGCATTTACAGTTTTCAGCCTCAATGGGATCTGCACACTTACGGGCGATCAAGTAGAAGCAACTCCAAATTCCAGGTCTTTGCATAGACTTTCTGTGGATTTTAAGTTTGGGCTTTGCCTGCGGCACTGAAAGACAGTCGGAGACTTGTTCCAAAGCCACTCTGGTATTGTTTTGGTTGTGTGGCGCATCTTCAGGACTGATATTCTTTCCTTTTCTTTTGTCCTTGAAGAGTCCATTAAATTCATTAAATTGTCAAACTCCAGGCAGGCTTTTGTGTGCTGTTATATTGTGGCTTTACACCAGCTTTACTCTACTGAAGTTCATGTGATCAGCCCTGATACCTTCTCCAGCAATATCAAATCATTTGCCAAGTATCTGATCAGTATTTGAACTTTAATCTCACATTTCAACAATCTCACTGTTTTTCATCTAAGAAAGGACGCGAAAATCAAACATTTACTATCATTCAGTAATTTGAAACTTTTACTACTGTATTTATGGGACCATAAGGCCCACAGTATTATAAGGCACACTGTCGACAAACGGGTCTGTGTTCATACATAAGGCGCACCGCATTATAAAGTGCATTAAACGAAACAAAACAGTCAGATAAGTCAAACTTTACTCAACTCATTCCTCTTGCTTCCTCCACTTCCGTACCATTAATTCATTAATGTTGAATTATCTGGTAGCTGCTCTATAAACACTGGAACAACAGTATATGTTATTCCAGTGTTTTTCTAATTTTTGCTATGTAACTTTGCACTGTCCACTTTCTGCTGTAACAAATTTCCCACGTGTGAGACTAATAGAGGTTATCTTATCTTACATTAATAATTAACCTCATATTGTGGCTGGATTATATCAGTTGTTCTCCCCTACTGAAGTGTGGTCCGTTTACAGCAATTTTCCATCCGATTGCATTTGTCCAAAAAAAAAAACTTTTATCAAGTGGAAAAAGGTTAGCGTTCATTCTCCAGGTTCACTGTGTTATGCTTTGGTATGCTAACATAGCGGTGTTGCTAGCGATCACTAGCACAGCATTATATACCATCTAGCCCAACTTCAGTAATCCTACAAACGTCACTATTGTGTAGTTTTCTCTCTACATTCATGTTGGAAGTGATAGCAGCGCTGTACGTTTTATTGTTTTTTTCCAGAAATCTTTCAGTCAGAACATGATATATTATGTTTAGGTAACTAGCGAAACCAGCGAGCTAACTATCTGCTAACTTCCTGCTAACTTCTAACTCCGTTTAATTTAATAAATTCTGTTTTCATGGATGCATGGATGTTAAACTTAATGTTACACATGGTAAAGCAGCAACGCAGATCATTTTATTAAAGATGAAAGAATTTAGAAAGTTTTTAACTCTCAGTGATGCTGCAGTGTTCGTTTGACTTTGTAAAGTCAAACTGTGTTTTCTTTTTCTTTTAATTACTGCTGAAAAATAATTTTTTTAAGGTTAGCTATAAACTTTCACCCTTTATTTTTGGCTGTAATGTTTCATATTTCTATATGTACACTTCTCTAATGTTTTTTTTTCACACAACCGTAAAGCACTCTCGTCTGTATGTTTTAAAATTTGCTATAGCAATATGATTATTATTAGAGGAAATCTGCATTAGATGTGGTACTACCAAGATAGTCATCAACCCTGTCACTGCAGGGGGGTTCAGACTAACCAAAGGGTTCTTGGGCATGTCCCCAGTCGAAGCCTTTTTTGCTCAGATTTCAAACTCCTTCCATTAGACCATTATTGAGGCCACTGTACTCCTGGGAACACTCCAAGCTTGAGAAATTGTTTTATACCCCAGCCTGGGTCTGTGTCTCACTGCAATTTTATTTCACAGGTCTACAGAGAGTTACTTGGACTTGGTAGCTTGGTTTTAGTTTTGACATGAAACAATACACAGGAATGTGCCTTTTTAAAACTATGTCCAATCAGAGCAATTTGCCATAAGAGCAGTCTAATCAAATTCTAGGCACATATTTTTTGCTATAGTTAAAGCAGACATGATGCACCTGGCAACAAGTCCCGCTCAAATAACATGTACAAAATTAGCTGAATGCTTTCAAATTTTTCAAACAGCAATTAGTCCAGTGCGATGAGCTAACGTTTCCGTACATTTGTCTACGTATCCATCAAGAAAACACACCTTAACATGTACTGTGCTGGAAAACTGGCGCAGCAGCAGGAAACCGCATCCAGACTTCATGCAGAGGTTCAAGAAAACACTGAAGCACAACGTGAGTTATTGTATCAAAACTTTATTCTCAAATAATGTCATCAAAATAGCTGATAGATAAACTGTATGTCTCTTTAGCAGGTTGTGAGGCTGCATTCACTTACTGTTATTTAAACCTTCATAACATCCCATTGTGTTTCTCCTTCATGATCTCCAAGGAGGATAGAAAATTCCATTTTTAAGGTACATGTATAGACCAGGAGCCTCCAAAAGCTGTTGCCAATTTGATAATGAAGCTAGCGCCTAAATTTGCAACATGTTCACGTTCCACTCTAAAACCAGTGTTTAAGCAAGGAGTACCAAATCTCTTCTCATTTAGACAGAAATGAGGTCAGATTTTAGTCCGTAAAGGGGTCAAGTCCAAAATCCAAAATCTTTTTGTGCCTGTGAATGTCATCCCACACAGTCGCACAGGGCTGCTGTTACACAAGAACACTGTCTTTTACGAAGCTTCATTTCAAACCACCGGTAACTACCCTTAATAATATTATGACACGTAACATCTGGTGTTTGTTTAGTGTGTTCACGTGTCTGAGATTCATTTTTTTTTAAAGTGTAAACAATATTTTAATGAGAAGAGTCACCAATTTTTAGGACAGCTGCCACATAAGAAGCCATACAAAACTGTTGAATGTGTCACTGCATCGTGTACCATATCTCTGTGAATGCTTTCAAAGCTTTAATGTTCAGAAGAACGACATAAGCTGCAAAAGTGTTTTACACAGTCAGTAACATTGTCTGAAGGTGTGACTCTCGTCATACGTGTCCCTTCAGCACAAATACAATCAACACCGGGTTTCTGTTCCTGTGTAAAAGCAGCCATGACGGACAAAAGAGATCTGACATTTTTATATTTTTCATCTTTTAAACTCAGTTTGAACCATAGATTTTTTTTTACATGGTGTGTAACAGTAAAAACATTGACTGTAATGAACAAGATTTTTTTTTGTACCTACTTCATTAATCATAAAAGTACAGCATGTTTAATAATTTGTTTCTTCTTTTCTTTTTTTACAAATTCTTCATAAAAAATAGATTTCTGTACAAAAATGTTTTTTTTTCTTTTGCACCTACTTCAAGTTCAGCAGCACATGATGATGGTGAGACGACGGAGATGAACATGTAGGTATTATGAGGCATAAAATAAAAACATTTACAATGAATGCAACTTCCTGTTAAGGACCTGCCGATCTCGGCTTATTCCTGCCTTTCGGGAGAAGAAAAAAATAAACTTTATATTTTAGTATTTATGAGCAACAGCGATGCTTTATGTTAATATGTGTTGCTGAGAATGCATCCTTTTTGTGTAACCTGTAAAGATAGCATATGTGAGGCTCACACAGCCATGAGCTGGCAATGCCATAATTATCCTTTTGGTTAAATAGTGGAAATAATGTAATATTCAATCCAGAGCAGGTAGTAGATTTTAGCTCTAACACCAGCACACAGCATGAGAAGCTTGTCTTCACCAAACTGTTGAGAACAAGATGTAAAATAAATATAAACTATACTTAATATTTAGTTTGATTAGCATAAAAAGTGAAACAAAAACAAGCCAGATATTTAGACTATATGTGTGTAAGTAAGACTAATATTGTTTGAGAAAAGAGATACACAACAAGGTCAGATTTCCATCTGGCAATGAATTTCCAGCAGTGATTTTTTTCCCTCCTCCCAAAGCTCATTGTGGCTTTGAGTCCCTTGTTTCATCAAGGACTGCTGACAATACCGCTTTAGAAAAAGTGACGGACAAACCAAACTTCTCCCCAAGCTGCGAGAAGTCCTAACTGAAGAAGTAAAAATAACCTCGGCATTTTAAAATGTAGTCTGTAGTTCCTTTCTTAAATCTTGCGGCCAGCTGTCGCTGCTTTAAACAGCGAAGACTGCTGACGATACCAAATTAAGGACAAACTTTAAAACGTCCTGACAAATTCTGCTAAAAAAAAGAAAAAAAAAAAGGCCTCAAGTGAAGAGAACATCGTCCAGATTTTCAAGGCATCTTGTGGCACTTATCTGTCACGTTCAGCTGAATTTCGTTTTGCTCATTTTAAAAAGGTTGAGTGATAGAGAATAGTAGCACTGCTGTTAATCCGTTTTTAAAGTCACTGTAAGCTGCCATGTGCGCACAGCTAAGGCTGCTTTTCTCCCCAGTGCCTTCCTTTGGCAGGGCACTGGGGAGAAAAGCAGCCTTAGCTAAATTAGTCTTAGCCATGCCAGACAAGGATTGTTGTAAGGTTTGACTCTATCAATTTCCGATACAGTAAATCACTGCACATGGCTTATAAATATTACCATGTAAATAAGCATTGTGTCCATGTATGCTCTTAACCAATAATGTGGTTAAGAATATGAGTTATTTTTTTAAAGAGAATCATGGGAGGTGTCTTTATATCTCCAGATGTCTCTTATTCACTTTCTACAGAACCTATTTTTACCACAATGTTGAGGACTTTTTATTGAAATAGATGCTTTTATAAAATATTTATTGTGCTTGGCTGTAAAATAGTACTTCAACACTGTCTGCACCACTACTGTGACATTGTTAATGTAAATTTATCTTCGTGTGAATATATGCTTACTCTCAGTGTATGAATGCACGGAGTGAAAACACTTACTGAAAGAAACAGCTGATGATGGCATCTGTAACTATGAAGCTGACTGTTGGAGAAACCTTGAAGGGTCAGCGGAGGTCAGGCATGCATGTGAGGCCCCAGAAACATTATAACTTGAGAATCCTGCTGCAGTTTTGATATGTGTAGTTTGTGTTTGGCTGAACTTCTGTGGGGACAGTAAGGTTGTGCTGTGACCAAAACACCAGAATAGAGACAACGCAGAGTCTGAATTTTCTCTTTTGAGCACACAAGGAGATCAAATCTCTGCCATTAATTGTTAAAAACGAGACCTTTTATTACACCGGCGGAAACCTTGGAGCTGCTAATTTTCAGGCTCTATTATGCACTCTTGACTCCATAGGAACTCTCAACTGAATTAATTAAATCAATTAAAACAGAGTCACGGGGTGCACTCTAACAGTAAAAAAAGAGAGTGGAGGCTCACGAGGTGTGAACAGATGCTCTATTTTTGTTTACAGAAGTCTTGTTTATTCCTGTGAAGAGACTTTAGATATGCATCTTCTGACTTGTGGTTATTGCTATTATTTTAGCCACTACACTCGTCTGTGTATTTTTATTTTGTCTGCATCGCATTGGTGCTATTTTTGGCTGTCTGACCATGACCCTGATACCGAAGCTGTAAATGACAGGCTGACAATGAGGTATAATTCCTCCATACATAATGATTATTGTTCCAGCTCACTTTTCCAGCATTTAAGGTTGCGTGTACAGGCACATTCAATTACCGGAGCTGAAAAATCTAAACACCCCCCCTTCCTCTCCATTTGCTGTTAATTTATTCTTCCTTATCTCATAACAGGTGGCTGTGACAACCTCCTCATGCTGAATGCTTTTTTAAATCCCTGTATTTAGGTTATAGTGAAAATCTACACATTTCAGTTAAATTAACCTTTGCCAGACTCACTATAACATGGTTTTTAGAGTATTATTATCATTATCTACTCACCATTTCATACTGTGTGAATGAATGAATAGGCGTAGATGAACACATACATACCATGGACATGGGAAACATAAATAAAATAACATTTTGGACAATTAAAAAAAAATTGCGTAAGGTTAAAGCAAATTCTTGACGTATAAAAGCAATGACTCAATGTTGTGCATGGAGTGTGGAACAGGAAACAGACCTAAAGACAACGACAGACGATAAAAGCAGTTAACATCTGTGATTTAAACCAAGTGCAGCATCTTTCGAAAAATAAAAATATTTTGAGAGGACACTGCGAGAAATAACAAGCTTGGTAAGCGACTTGAAACTACCGGATCTTTTTTGAATCCTGAAAACCGATTGATGCTAGAACAGCGTTTTGATTTAAAATAGCAGGAAATTAAGCCGACTGGGGTCGCACTCACTAAGCTTGTGTATTGTTGCAGTGAGGTTCCAGCATTGATAAGCAGGACGTAACTTACTCTCTGCACACGAGGTATTTCTCAAACAATGGAGGGGCTCAGGGGACGATAACTATCGACAACAATAATTGTGCATGTTGTCTTCATGCTGTATCTTTTTGTCCTCTGTGGTAAATTACCAATTCTCAACGCAAATAGGTTGTGCGCTCTTTAAAAAGGTGTGTTCAAACAAGATAATGTGCATCAGATATTTGATGTGTCGAAACGATGCATGACAATGTGTGTCGAAAGAGCGTTTTTAAAGAGCGTTACAGAAACAGTCACTTGTTATTCCTGAAAGCTCACACAATCAACGGCTACAACTGTAGCAGTAGAATCCTCTGAATTTGATATACTATATATCTAACACTGTAAATATTCGAGCAACACAAAGTTCAAGTACAAAATTGTACATGTAGTCCTCACATTCTCACATTATAAAAAACTGACAGATTTGATAGTTTAAATAAGTAGTTTTTCTCACTGAATGGGGAGTCTGAAGATAGAAACTGCTTCAAAGTCTGGTGATGTAGCACTGAATACTTCTGTATCACTGGCCAGATGGCAGCAGGATAAAGAGGCAGTGACTGGGGTGGGTATTGCCTTCTGGTCTCCTTTGAGTTCTGCACAAACGCCTCCCCAATATCACTGATTATTGGTAAAATGACTACCGGTGATGCTCTCCTGCTACAGAGCCTTCTGGTCTTGGGCCATGTGCATCCCATATCAGTAACGTGGCACCAATGTTTCACTGGGACCAAACTGCACATTATAAAATCTTTTTGAAAGATTGTATTTAAAGTGTTAGATATTACTATCAATTTTCAGTATGAGCTTTCAGAAACAGCAAAGTTTCTAAATGGCAGGACGACATTTCCTTTCCTGCTTGGAGGTCTACAGGTAAACTATTCCCAACTTTCTGGTTGGCTAGCGTGTTGTCATGGCAACAAAATAAACAACAGTATAGCATGTGGTCACACCTTCTGCTTACAGGGAGTGTGAAATATAAATGTGTATATACAAACACTCTGTAACCCCGTATTTAATCATTTTTGTCATCTTTTTAAAGATAGAAGTTTTTGAATAAAATGCTATTTTTTAATTACTCATTTTCCAAACCCATTTCAGACCCAAAAATTATTCATTTTTTTTTCATAACCCAGTCAGAAAAACACACTAGTGCAAAATTTGTGCGGTTTATATAAAGTTTATATTTTGGGGTCCCCGGCAGCAGTGGTTTGGGAAGTCCCATGGGGCCACTGGGGTTTTGAACATACGAGTCTGTTCATCAATATCTTCACTGAAGAAAAATGCCAGAAGAGACAATAAGAGGCTATTTGCCTCTGCTTCCACAGCAACATGTCCTCCTTCCAGCACGACTGACAAAGGTGTCTATCTGTCCTTTTGTTTGCGTCTGTCAGTCAAAGAATCTGTCAATCAGTTCATCTATTTCTGATTTTGTGGCTGGAGAGTATATAAAATCAGTCATTTCCTGACTGATAGTCCCGATCAGAGCTATGAGAAGACAATTCATTTCCTGGATTTGGCTACAGCTGATTGCAGCAGTCGACGATCCTGACAGCTTATTGCCTCCAGGCTTCCACTTGTTCAGCCACCAAGCACAGAATCCTGGCTAGTTTAAGAACGAGAATCAGTTGTCTGACTCCTTGATTGTATTAGACAGGCCTCTGGAAACCAGTCCACTGCGTACACCAACCGGGCAACTCAAATGTCTGGTTTTCTGGTTTATCTCAGCTTGCCTAGTGCTACTGTGGAATATTGTATTAAGTTGACTGCATGTATTTTGTACCTTTATATAATAATATTTGAAAATGTTCAATTGACATCTAAAATAAGTCCACAGGTTCTGATACTGAACCTGGGGAAAACTTTGTTTGCACAAGCCTGATTTGGTATGTTTTAGCCTAATAAGTTGCTATCTACTGTGTGTAGACATTATTAGAAAAGGCGAAATAAGGTAAAGACAATTACAGAAACCCATAATTAACTGACAACTAAACTTTACTAACTCTGTGATTGTCCTGCTATATTGAACCCAACTTGTTCAGATCTCCAAATAGGCTAAAACATCGTCAAAACTTCACTGCAGCTTCTACTTGACCCTGGCTTGATTAGCACTCGTCCATCACAATTAGCACTAATTTCATTCCAGTGTCCAGGACTGAATGAGAGTGTTATTATGTCAGTATGTTTTGTCGGTCTTACAGCAGTCTGTGCAATCACTGTTATTTTTTGAATAGACTCTGTTAAAGTGTCATTACATCTCAGGGTATAGTCCTGTCAAGTCCCATATAAAGGAAATCCAGAAAGAGGTATATCTACATATATGAACCATCTAATGTCTGGAGGGTGGATGAGTTTCCCCGAGGTCTGAACCTCAAACCCATTCCTGGCCTGCAGCAGGGGAGTTCGTAAGGGGCACTGGGATAGATCAGCATGAACAAGTTTAATTGTAGAGGGGGTTTCAGAGGCCCATATGACACTGTCCATATAAAACTCTTTCTATAAGGTTGTGAAAAAGCACGTCAGCCAAAACTGGACAAACATGTTCTTTCAGGGAATTTAATTAATTGTATCCTAAATCTGTGTTTTTCCCTAATGTCTGAATTACAGCATTGGATCTCCTGAACGACAGACTTTGTGTTACTTGATGACGTCATTGTCTCCTCCCATGCTTATAGGTTCCAACTGATTTTCCCCCTTTTTCCTCTTTCAGACTACGGGGGGTATTATCCTTGTTCAGGTAGGAAGTGGAGTAGAGCTGGATCACTGTGCAGATGATGCTGTACGAGGACCAGCTTGCTACACAGCGACTGCTCATGGTGACGAGTCCAAATCCTAAGTTAGTCCTTTTGTTTTTGTTTGGTTAAACCACACTGCAGACTACAGCAATGGATGCTGGACATAACCACTGTCTGGGCAGTGGCATGATAGCTGGACTATACCACAGTGCAGACGGTATTGAGTGTGGTATCAAATCGAACTGCCTTAGCCTCAGTGGGTTTCATGTTGGTGTCATACATTGGATTTTCAAATGATGCCTGACCATTGGAGCTCTCGTGGCCAACATAGCCATTGAACTGGACCTTTGGACGTGTCCTAAAAGAGAAAAGAAAAATGGCATTGCATGAGTTACACAGAGCTACTTTTTTAAACTTTATTAAATGGTCAGGAACAAAAAATACACTACAACCGAAAGTGGACGGGAACTGAAACACAAATGGAAAAGTAAAATATGCAGTAAAACAGTACAACAGTCATATTTTCAATCCAGGAAGAATTTACACAGGCCTGTGAAACTGTTTACCTAAGAAAACGTTTTTGCACACAGACTGTCCAACATTTAGAACAAAAAAACAATCAAACCAGCCATCAGTTATTGAGCCTCAAGGTTTAGTGACTGATACACTACAGTGATCTAGAAGCCTAGTAGTAGTAGTGAATTGAACCAGAGCCAAAAACGCTAGAGAATCAGGTGGCTCTGCCTGTGCTGGATTTCATACTGTACACAATGGGAGTGCTCTCTGTCACTTGCCCTTTTGAACACACATGTAAAATATTCTCTGAAAGCACTCGTTAATATTTATCTCACATTTAAGCTTAGATTTTAGTTTTTATATACAAATACTTGCAATTCTATTAAAAAAAACCCACATTTTTAGCCTTTATGTTCAGAAACATTCATCAGCAACAACTCTGTCACTGTTTGTCTTCTGGCTCAACCTGAACAAACTCTTATATTTGCTGAAAACAAATATATACATTGATGTTTTACAGAAAGATACATAGAAGCCCTGAGCGAATTTAAAATGCATGAATATAGCAGGAAGTAAATAAATTATGTTCCATTATGGCTGCTCCCCCTGGTGGAAACATGAGATATTATAATTGTTTTTCCCAACATACTAGTTAAGGGCGTTACCACTTGTGGCTGCACTGACTACATTGCTCGCAGGGGATCTCATTATGGCCACACACCAGCGGGGGACCAGCCAAGGATCGGACAAAGATCCACCACGCTCCTTTCACGGACTAGCCCGCCATTTAAGTGTCTGTGGTATGTTTCTGAATGCATTTTATATTTGAATTTTTGAAAGAAACACTTTGTGCAAAGTAGCAGCTCTTCTCTGAAGTCAAGGTGAGAACGCTTAGCTTTTCTTGGGAGCGAAAAGTTAGCTGTTAAAAAAAGACTATTGCTGTATTTATTCAGTTTTATGACCTATTGAGGATTTTAACTTCAAAAAGCACAGAAAAGAAAACAATTAATGGACAGCAGAATGGCCGAGTTTCACTACTTAAGAGAAAGTCATCTAAGTGTAATGGTTAAGAATTAACTTTTTATTTACCATATTTATTTTTGCCAAATATAGCTGTAAAATGAAATTTAAAAGAAAAAAGAAATGACTCCTCTCCGTCATGTCAGCTGGCTTGTTATGCATGTTGGTCTGCAACTTCACCCTTAAGGTTAAAGGAGCAAACTTTGTAATAGGAATTTTCTAGTAAAAATCTACAAATTGCAGTGAAAATTTATGGCAGGAATGAGAGCATGTACCATAACACTCTGGTTTGAGTAGTTTGGCCGCCCAGTGCCCATCCACTGCTCTTATATGAGCATATCAGCATGCAAACTGCCATCATCCAATAGCACCGGTTCAAAAATATGCAAATTTATTATTACTCAGCCTGCTTGATTTTTTTTTTTTTTTAAGAAAGTTACTGCAGGGGTTCAAACGGATATACTATATGACAACCTCCCTCTAATTTGACTGTTTGTCGCCGATTAAATTTTTGGATAATCAGGTCCTATAATCCAGTTAGATGTAATCACTTACTCCCAGACCCTGTGGAACTATTAGCAGGGAGGAGCACTGCAGCAAAAACGCTGTTTGACTCTGACCTCATTAAGAGTGTATGTACGTGTGTGTGCGCACGGGTAGAAATCCAACCCTGGGGAACCACTAAGCCTACCCTACATGCTCAACCCATTACTTTACAAAACTGCACACAGTAACACACACTGCAGACCTCCCTGCGTGGCAGTAGCTTAAATTGCTGCACTGGTCATGGCTGTAGGTGCAATAGTTTAATTTTATTGGTAGAATGAAAAATGGCAACCATAATTGCTTTGACAGTATTATAGATACTGTGCAGACATATGGGCCAGAGCAAGAAAACTCTAGTGTCACCCACTCACACCTTAGTTTTAGTGCATAAGCTAGTAGTATAAGCTACTGCCGTACATTCTCTGTACTGTACATTATCTTCTGTTGGCTTGCCATTATGTCGGCTAGGCATTATGATAGGCTCGCCACGCTAACTTTTCCATCCTGCTACCGTTTTAGTGAGGATTTTTTTTCCATTATAGGTAATAAAAGACAAGCAATTTTAAAAAGCAAACATTTCACGTGCTTTGATCGACCCATTTCTATCAGGTCAAATACTGCACTTCTTGATGACATGATGCTGACAGAAGGATGACAATGAGATCAAAGACAAAATAAAATGCCCTTTTTTACAAACTTTAAATGACTGCTGTTTTAACAAAGTAGGGCTGCACTATTTTAAAAAAAAACATTTCTTTGTTTTTTTGGAAGGGAGAAAATAAAGGCTCCCCCAAAATCACCTTTAGTGAATAAGGAGAGTCCTGTTATTCCAATAACTTCTGAAGTGAAACTTATTTTGGTTCTAATTGATTTCGTTTTCAATTTATTTCCCTCACCTCAGAGCAACATTTTGGGGTAACTGTGCAGCCTTACTAAACAGCACAAAGAAAAGTCTGAAAACTAAAAACAATAGATGAGAAGTTTGACGGAGGATGTGGCGGCGGGCGGAGGTCTGGTTGTTGTTTGAACCAGATGGATGACAGGTGCCAGTCTTACCTGCCGCCAGGCCCCCAGGTATCTTTTGGTCTCTCATTGTCATCTGTGTCAGCAGACAATGTCCTGCATACAACCATCAGCTTTAATATACATCAACCAGCATTGCACATTGCTAACTGGCAATCAGGTTGTATAACAAATATGATGCAATGATAGAGTCACTAGGCTAGAAGACTAATGAGTGCATATTATGCAAAATGTGCTGTTTGTCTGTGCAAATCTGCATGACCCTGTGCACATCCGTTGGCATACGAGCCTTCACCCAATGTTAACTAAAGCATAGCAAAATACATGCAACTATTGTGCAAGCTAAAATAGGTCTAAATAGACTCTACAAGGCTCATTGCATACTAAGAGCTACCATAAATGACAAGCCAACAGATTAATGTGTGTTAGCGTCCATAGTCTAGCTGCAAAAGATGACTTTGTAAAACTTTGACTGATTACGGCAATGTCCTCAAACTGTAAAACCTCACAAAAGTCTTAAACAGAAAACATCGAGATGACATTTTACCCTCAGTATAGTCCTGAATTATCTGGCATCTTAAGTCACTGTAAGCCTGCTGTGAACTTTCTAGGAACAATAATTAATATCTGAGGTCAATCAGATTTAACCCACGTGTGCTTAGAGTTTAAAAGCTATAATTACATTTTTCAAATGTCTGTAAACCTGTCTGTGCTAAAATGTATCAAACTGCCACCTTCTCAACTCAATTAGGTACAAAGAACGCACAAACGGATTGCTTTCAAAAATGTATAATTAATCTCTTTAGGACTGGTTGTACTTTGTGAGTCTCAAAAGATGCATGGTTAAGTTTTGGTGTCAGCCCATTTAGAATGAGAAGTATGGAAGTGGAACCAAGAGAGTCACTAATTCAATACGCCATGCCTTTGCAGGCATCTTTGTAACTGACAGACATGATGTAAATAAAATAACTAACTGCATTAGCTGAATGAAAGAACTAAATCAATTGATCAATTAATTCATTTGAAAATGATCATCTTTAAATAATTAAAAGCAGATTTTATCAGGTGAACATCTTGAAAATTAAATGATTAGATGCTCTTCACATGTTCATTATAAGCATCAAAACAAAATATAAAATTTCACTGACATTAGTTACTAAGTTATTACTTATTGCCTTTTTTTAATAACAGAGATTGAAGAAAAGCCAGAACACCTGCTTTGTATTCTACTCTGCTGCTCGTCTGTTTTTCCTTGAAGGACTGATGTTGATGATATAGCTTACCTGTGCTTGTAGAGGTAGAAAGCAAATCCGGAGAGGATGAGGGCAAAGAAAGGAACTAAGATGGCTGCTGCCACAGAGCTGCTGTTTGTGTAAGGGTTTGATGGGTCCATCGGCATGGTTACAGGGTCTAGGGACAAAGACAGATAAACCAACACATGCATAAACTCCTGCACACAAACACCTCTTTGTGCATGGTTAAAAGAAGCTTTCTGCATTGTTAGTTTCTCTCCTGTGTCTATTTAGGCTGAAGCAACATTTATTTTATATGATTTAACTGATAAAAAGACCTCATTAATATTAAATATTTTAGTGCTTCCATAATGTTAATACTGATGGTGACATTACGAAAAAGCCCACCTTGTCTTGTCAGATAGAACTTGCCAAAATCTTTACTGTGAATATGGCCCTGGTAGACAAACGTCTTCTGGTCCGATTCAGCAGTAACCTGAAAAACAGAAGTACAATTTAATAGGAACTTACAGTACTGTAAAGTATACTGTTAATGTAATATACAGTATACTGCATGCAGCCACAATTTGCATGATCAGTTATTTAAAGTGTTGTTTTTATAAAATGCATTAATATAATAAATTCAATAAACGGTTTCATGTTGGGTATACTTTTGATGTACTACCCTTGGCAGTATAATGGTTCAGTATTTAACACTATCTTCTCACAGCAAGAAATTTATGGGTTTGAATCTGGTGGTGAAAATTCTTCTCTATAAATCTGTCCAAAATGGTGACTTGAACACATTTATTTAGATGTAAACCCTTCATGCAATTTTGTTACATAAGCACAATGTCCTGAAAAAAAAGTTGTTGCTGCAGATGGCTGCCCCTCCCCTTCTTCCTGTTCAAAGGGAGTTTTTCCTTCTCACTCTCGCCAGCTGCTAGCATAAAGTGAGCTGTTTGGTTCTTGGGATTTTCCCTCTATTACTGTAAGTTCTTTACCTTATAATACAATGGCATGACAAAACTGAATTGAACTGAAGCCTGTTTATTCATGGAGTTCCTCCATGTACTCCAGCTTCCTTCCTCAGTCCGAAGTGTTGCCGGTAGGTTAACTGGCAATTCTAAATTTGCTGTAGGTGTGAATGTGAGAGTGTGTGTCTTTGTTAGCCCTGGGATGGAGTGGCACCTGTCCCGGGTGCTTCTTTGACAGGTGAGACAGGCTGAAGCCCTCCTGCAACCTGAAAATGGGTTGATGGATGAATACCACATCCTCTACACTGTGCTCCATATCCCGCTCTCTGTCAACCCCCTTTGCTCCACTGTTCATCTAGTTCAGAATTTGAGGACTGCTTTATTCCGAGTTCAACAATCAAAATTTCATCTTCTGACTGTAAGATTGTCTTTTTCGGGAATCGGAATCTCACCGAGCCACGCCATCACTTTCTTTCATTTGCATCCAGATTAGCTGTCTGTCTGTGTGTCCATCATTCCTTCCTTCATTCTTTCTGACACTTCTTTCCTTCATCTACAACAATCTTTTACAGTTCCTACACACAGTTACTCAGTTTTTCACTTCTCCTCTCTGTCAACATGTCAAACATGACCAGCTGTCTGTCAAATTTCTCAGCGATACAATATGTAGACCAAAAAAGTCCCAGCTTTGAATATCAATTTTGAGGTTGCATATTTCTTCACATTTGCATCACATAATGAAGAAGTGGGCTTTTTTTCATTATTTGTCTGATTTTCTTAATCAAAGCAGTTGGAAACTAATGTATACAACGCTACGTGTCAAAAAGAAATTTGGGATACATGGAGAAAATGTGGAATAATTATTGAATAACTCAGCTCCAGATTTCTGATCCTGTGGAGAGTTACATGCTGGAACAATATCGTGTTGAGGATATTAACTTCTGGAGTTATACACATGCCTGGGCATCTCATGGTGACAACAAGCCGTGTCCAAATTCACTCCCACACTGACTGATTCATTCCTGCCTGCATGACAGACAGGCAGCTGTTTACTGAGCAGTAAAGTGACACCATCATTTTGTGAAGCATTGCACAAAGTCAGTTTCCACAATTATAAATGCAAGGATTTGTTCTGAAATATGCTATAACGGTTAGTACAGGCACTCCTCTTAAAATGCCCAGCTGGGAGTGCTTAAGAGTGCAGCTCCGATGCTTTGGTTGCTATGATACGGAATATCCACAAAAAGAAATGTGTTGCCAGTACCTGACTCTAGATGACTGATGCTTACTTGGTGGATTCAGAACAACAAAATCTTTATATCTGTATTATTATATTATATATATCCATATCACAACGCACCTCTTTGACAAGAAGCAAAAAATGCTTGATACGGGAAAAGAAGAGGAAGTTTTCTTACATATCCATCCATGGCCCAGTTGTCATTCTTAAACTTGCTGTAGTAGTGCTCTGTTGGCCCTTTCACCTGGTAGACCTTCAATAGCAGCTGGTTTTCCTCTGACTTGTAGGTACCTGGATAGAGATAGAGAACAGTTAAATATACAAATAGCTTGGCTAGTGCCTTGGTTTTTTTGTTAGAGGTTCGAACGTTAGAAAGCGGTTAGAAATGCAAAGAGAAAGACACAGAGGCAAAGGTGCAACTGGAAATTGAGAAGTGAAAAGACTGACAGAAAAGTTGATAAGCAAACAGGAAGAAGAAGACACTTTGACACTGTTTAATGATCATACTCTATTTTCTTCACCAGGCACATGACACATTACGAAGGAAAAAGTGACATTTACCCTTCAGCTACACGTCTCTACTTGGTTAACTACACAACACAAAACTGCTGCTGTTTAATATGACAAGTCCATTTAAGTGAGACATCAGAAATCTAAGATGAAGTTACTCGACTGGCTGACAGTTAAATTCCATTTTTTACCAACTAGTAATTTTTTTAACACATAAATCTACGGTTCATATAAATTAAACAGAACAGTGTTTAGAAAAATGTGCAATAGATACCAATGATGCTTTGCTAATATTGTGCAAAGAAAATCAGATCTTTAATAACCTGCTGTGTATTTGCACCTATAGCAGTGCTGCTTCTGTGATATTTACACTACATTTAATATATGCAAATCTTACCTCACTGACAACAAAGTCAGTGCTATAAGAAAGTTCAGACCTTCACATCGTATAAAATCAAGTATTTTTTAACTTTTTTCTATATTTGATGAGATTTTGTCACTCTGTATTTCTTTATATTTTGCTGGGAAAATGGGTCCAATGTAAACATAATTGGAAATAATAGGCAAAAAAGGGAGACAAAAACTTAAGAGCGTGATAATCACTATTTGGTATGACCACCTTTATTCTTCAACACAGCCAGAAATAGTTCTCCAAGTTTCTTAAAGGACATTCCAAAGGTCTTCTTTGGATGTTGGCTGCCTTTTGTTCCATTCTCTGTAAAGATGATCCCACACTGCTTCAATAGGTCCGGGGTTTGAGGAAGACAATCCATGACTCAGTGTTCCATTGTGTTTTTTTTAATGCAAGTATGCTTTTACTATATTGGAAGTGTGAGTGGGATCACTGTTATGATGAAAAATTAAGCTCTTGCCAATCAGTGGCTTTCCAGGCGTTACTGCATGGTCAATTCTTGACAGGCATACTTCCACGAAATTTCTGATCCACTGAACGGCCGCATGTATCTCTCTGGTCCTGTGTCAGGGTTTTGCTCTATTTTTTTCCTATTCCTTAAGGACATGACTTTCAAATAATGTTCATCTGCTGTAGACAAATTATTTGGTCCTTCACTTTCTTCTTTTGTCCTCTGTTTGTCCTGGTTCCTTGTTGTTTTAAGGACATACAGCACACCATGTTGAGATTTGCCAAATTTGTGGCAGCAGCTCTTTGGGAATCACTTTGTTATTGCAAAAATACTATTTTATGCCCATTGAACTGTGTTACTTTTTGGTATTTTTCACAGATTCAACTAAAGAAAAGGGAACAAATTATGTGCTTTTGCAACAGGCTGCTAGTAACAAAGTGTCTAAAGATGCTATTTAAAATGGACTTTTTGCCACATTTTCTGTTATGCGCATATAAAACTGTGGTTTATCCCTTAAGTAAGGTGCCTCCTTTGTGCTTGAATGAATTGTCAGCCAGTCCTAAGCGACTTTAAGATAAATAAATAAATAAACATTCTTCTGGAAATGGTCCGGTGAAAGACCATTTAAAAAAAAAAACAAAACACGAGGCCGGGCTCCTTGGAAACAAAATGAAAAGAAATAAGTGGTGGCTCAAGACTATTGCACATCGGTGTATTTCAAATATAATTTATGACTTGTAATACTTACATCAGCCTTTGTTTAACTGAAGCAACAAACTGACTCAAGTGTTTCTTGCTTCTGTTTTATGTATAAAACTGCATTAATGTGTTTCACACAGTCTGAAAGTAGAGCACTAGCTCCTCTCTAACAACACTCAAAGCAAATTTATGAACGTGAATAATAAATTTTGCTTTGAGTGCTTCCTTTCTTGTTTTACCTGACAATCTGATGGACACGCCGCTGGCTTCCAGTAATGTGACGTTGACTCGACCACTGGTATCATTGAACCCAGTAACTGTAAATGCAGTGGCCTGTCTCTTCCCAAGGTACTCATAGAAGCCGCTCCACTCAGAGTTCGGAGAGAAGACATCCACTGGAACTGCAATGAAGTCAAAGGCACAAAACAGGAGGAAATCTAAAGTTTAGCATTTGCTGTTGCTATCAATATCATTAATGTCACACTGTTTTTTGGATATTTTTGTCAGCTATAATCTGCACCCTTTCCCTGTTAACACTAAATAACATTAAAGGTCACAAACAGGGAAGAAACATTTTTATTAGTAGGATTAGTCGTAAATATTTGACAAGACAAGACACAGCACTTCTACCTTTTAGTTACTTCATAATTGAACAGGCCAGTGTGAGTTTGTCTGAATCCTACATTTAGAAACAGGACTTCTTTAAAACACAGCAGCTGCAGGATTCATGGAAGATCAAAACTGTCTCCTTCTAAATGCATATATTGATTACAAAATCCTACTTAAAACCCATAAGGCATTAAGTGGTATTTCACCTGAATGTTTTCACTGATTTATTTGCTGCATCTCAGCTGTACTTCACAGCATTTCACTGTCATCCTATAAAATCAAAAAGCTCTGTGGAATGAACACTCACTGCAATCTCAATACCCTCTTTGGGAAATACTTTGTCTCAATCTTGTTTATCAAAGCGCAATTTAATGAACTCTGTTACAAACATGGATAACACGGTACATTTGTGGTGTAAGTGAACTCTGCATACCACGAATCTTGTTCTTTTGGACATCTGTATCTCCTCTGCCTTTGGGATTGACTTTGACTCCAACTGAAACATTAAAAAAAAACACAGAGATAAATGCTGTTTGCTTGACATTTAAAGTTATGCAGAGAGAGCATTTGGTAGTTTTGGGAAAATATAAGTATGTGACGGGACTGAGCAAACAGGAAAAGCACAGGTTAAAAAAACCCCATTATCTAATTGCTTTTTCATTGCCGTGTGCTACTTCAAGACAAGAGACAGAAAACTGCTGGCAGTCCATTTCCTGTCTGGGTATTATTGTCTTGTTGCTATACACTTGTATATCACAACATTCACAGCCATCAGTTCCTCATCTTTGAGAACAGATAGCGCTATGAGTATGTGATAAAAAATATCAACAACAACAACATTCATACGCCTGAGGCTGATTTCCCAGAGCACGGAAATAATATTAGTGTGATAAGCTGTATTTATCTTAAACCATATGGGAATATGACATCCATTCTAGATTTTAGGCAACATATCAGCACATTTTACAAGCAGTGCATTTTCAAGATACAATCTGAATACCTTTGCAGAGCGGTGGTTTTCCTGACCATCTACCATCACTTTTACAGGCTCTGTGCTCTGAGCCCCCAGCCAGATAGAAACCTTCTTGACAGGTGTAGATCAGAGTGTATCCCAAGGTAGGCAGGTCCATAGATCGAACATCTACATTACTGGGGGTCTCTGGCTGTCTGCATGAATGGGCTGAGTGACAGGGAGGGGAAAGAGCAGTTATCATAAACACATCCATGCTTTAGTTTAAAACAAGATGGGAAGTTTTTCTCCATTAAATTACAAATACAACCACCAACACTGACTTGAATTAGCTCAAGTTGTTTTTTTACTGATGTGCCGAGGATACAAATGTGATTGTGCACAGAGTTTTTCCTTACCTATACACTCAGGTTGAGTTCCACTCCAGGTCAGGTTTTCTAGGCATGTTCTTGTCGTTGAACCGAGGATGTGGTAGTTTTTGCGGCACTTGAAGGAAATCTTACTGCCAACCTATTTATCATAAAAAGCATGATAAAAAGTCTTCCCCTAGCCTCTAAAACTCCATATAGTAATCACAATAGTCATTCATCTTGAACGTACCGCTAAAACCTTATAGCACATCCATTTTTCTACCTTTTGTTGTGATCATGAAGTTTATCAAACATTTAAACTTCGATTTTTGCTCCTGCATCACGTGCTGTCTGTGTTGTTCTACTGGTGTTAGTAGTCCTCCTACTCTTTATAGAGTTGTCAGGGGAAATATGATATGAAGATAATATCCAATTATGCCTTCACAAATTGAAGGATTTGCATGTTTGCTTAAACTCCATTAAGGATTGGTCAGCCAATATATTCCATCAACACATTCTTATCTCTTCTCCAGACAGCTTGGTGCAAAGATAAAAGAACCTTAAAAACTTTGAGCGTTAGCTTTTCCCTGGTGTTTACTTTTCACTTGCATATGAAGTCTCTGATTCTTGGTTCAGACCTACAGTACTTAATCTCATATGAGGATGCATGCATGAAAGTGGTAGAACATTGATGCCATTTGTTCACAAATTATGCTGAATTTTCTTTTATATAACACTTCCTGAGATACTTGTAGTGGCCCTTCGTCATGTTAACAAAATATCTGCAAAACTGCCAAAGTCAAACGTTAATCCCATCATTTTAGTAAAATAAAATGCTTACTTTTCACAATCTTTTATCTGAAAGTGCATACTTACAGTATAATATTGAAAAAAGGTGTTAATAAATACCTCTTACTTGAAAAAAACTTCAGCTGGTGCTATAACGTTCTTACCTGAATAAATTAGTGTAATGAATTATACATATGTTTTATAGTGCACTAATAAATGTTTCTTACTTGAAAGCCTTGGGCCATGACTGGGATACCATAAGCTGGAGTTCCTGGATCACGACAGCTGTTGAAGGCTGGGTCTGCAAATACATTCACACAATGAACATTTTTAGAAATATTTATATCTTTTACAGTCTTTTCAGTGTCATACACTTACCGGTTACTTAGTTAGGTACACTTGTTTAGCTGGTTGTTAGTGCAAATATCTAATCAGTAAATCACAGTGCAGGGCCTCAGTGTTTTTACTGTGGGCCAGTAGACATGTACATGTCTATCAGCCTACAGTATATGGACCTGTTGAATTTCAAACTGAGCATCAGACTTTGAATGACACATGGTGTTTGGTGCCACAAATTGCTGATCTGCTGGGATTTCCCTGCACATCTGTAGGGTTCACAAAATGCCTTGTTGATGCCAGAGGTCAGAGGAGAATGGCAAGATGACTTCAAGCTGATAGGAAGACTAACTCAAATAACTGCTTGTTACAACTAAGGTATGCAAAAGAGCATATCTGACTGCACAACACACTGAAGCAGATGGGCTACAGAAGCAGAAGACCACACCAAGGTGCTGCAGCTGGTGTAATGGTGTGGGGGTACCATTCGTCCCATTTGTACCAGATGGACACCACGGACTATGTGACTATTGTTTACCCATCTTCTGATGGCTTGTTTCCAACAGGTTAATGTTATGTCATGAAGTTCAGATCATCTGAAAAATTGGATTCTTGAACAAGACGATGAGTTAACTGTAGTCAAATAGCCCCCACAGACATAAGATACTATCAGTCTAGTATAGCACCTTTGTGATGTGGTGGAACGGCAGATTCAGATCTTGGATGTAGAGCTGACAAATTCGTAGGAGTTGTGTGATGCTATCTTGTCATTATGGCTCTGAGGAATGTTTCCAGCACCTTACTGAATCTGTGCCATGAAAAATTAAGGCAGTTCTGCAGGCAAAAGTGGATCCAGACCAGTGCTTGCAAGGTGTAACTAATAAAGTCTTTTTTAAAATTGATTTTTGAATTATTGGTAAGACTTCAGGCACTTAACACAAAAGATTATTCAATGCCTCACCACTATCAGAATACATTATAGTAAATATTAAATATTAAAGTCTTAAGAAGTATAACCTTTCTATGTAAGTACCCAGTTAGTACTTAAATCTGAACAACATGCAGTAACATAGAAAAACACAATTATTTTTAGCAGAACAACGTGACAGAAATTCTGTGATGGCCGTGCTGTTCTCGCAAGACTGATTTAATTTCACTTTTTTCCTTGTAATTGTACAACTTGTTCCAAAATAAGCTCCACACTTCCAAAACAGCAAACACAAACACCTCAATTTCACATCAAAAAGTGAAGGACTGCTTTACAAGATAAAATCTTTAAAGAAACCAAATGTTGACATCAAAACTACACACTTCATCAGTTGACGAGATAATATCTTCAGCTCTAGGTATGCAGGAATACTAATGCCAAGATGTGAATATGAGTAAGCTCTACAATCTTGTTTACCAATAATCTGATTTCACACAATTTTAATCATAATATGATAAAATGTTTTCCTTTGCAGTAGACAAATTGTTCATCTAAAATTGTGAAACTACTGGAATATATATTTATGATTTATGTAAGCATTCTGTTAATGTGTCTAAGTCTTTATGCATGATTTTCTGTGTGTAATGCAAAAGTGTGTTGGGAGCAATATACTGACCAGATATCTCAATTTCGTTTAACAAACTGACACTAACGCATTTATAAAAGCCCAGAAAAGCACTGAAATCTTACACTGTTTTCTGTAAATGTCATATCATACATGATAGGTAATTTTAACTTGTTTAAGCTGACCAGATCTCAGTTTCCTGACATGTGGAAACAAAAAATCTTCTGGATGTTTATGGTTTCACGCTGGACTATCATCAAGATACTGTAAAAAGTCCTGTATCCAGTATATATGAAGTATCTACATCTAAAGCTGAAGCAGCATCTCTGTTGCATTCCTATATACATTATGGGGCATAAATATGAAGTCAGCATATTGTTTACATTTAGTTACCTATGCAAGCTGGTTGTTGGCCACTCCAACTTCCATCTGCTTGACAGACTCTGGATGCAGAGCCTACAAGCAAGTAGGGGGCATGGCAGTAGAACCTGACCTCTGACCTATGTAGGAAAGCAAATATTAAATTATAATACGAACCCCAAAATTGCACAAAATTAGGCAGTGATGAGGAATGTTAATTAATTCATCAACTTATCAAAGGGGTTTTGAAGTGAAAAATTAAATTGTGGCAGGATAACGCAAGTAAATTAGTTGCTGTGTAGAGCACAGAATGTAGGAGACATAAAACAACGTTTATTCAGTAGCAATTCAGTTATGCTATTTAAAAAAAGAGAATGTATTTCAAGATAGTCGAGTCCCCATTCGGCCATGTAATACTTATGATTATAACTAAAAAGCATAACCACTGAACTACTGTGACTTATTCATTAACTTATAAACCACTGACCGGTATGAAAAGATATTTCCCTCTCTGAATCCTCCTCCAGGAGAGCCAGGATCACCACATAGGACAGCTTGAAAAGACATAAAAATGATGATTAGGACTGTGTACTGGTGCACAGATCGGTTAAAAATGCTAAAAGGTAAACAGTAATGTGCATCAGCATGCTGCAGTGTATAGTATATGCAGTGGCACGCTAACTTACGCAGACATTGTGGGATGTCTCCTGTCCAAGTCCCATTCCCCTCACAGGTTAACACAGCAGGAGTGGACAGCTGATAACCGTGGAAACAGCTATAGCTAATACTCGATCCCCATGAATGGTCGGTCCCTTCCACCTTCCCATTCTGTACTTGAGGGGGAGGTCCACACTGGATCACTGAAACACATATAACAGCATTATATACAGAAAAATAAAATAATAGGAAATTAAACAGTTCAAAAGATAACATGAGCTAATGCACCACTGCAACACATGTCTAGTAGTAGTCTTGCAGAGCTGGTTGTAAGGTTCATGCAGTATACAACTTAATCCCGTAACAGAGGTGACTGTTAGGGTTCATGAACCAATTAGAAAGGAAACTTTCGAGTTGACTTGGAAATAGCAGCCGGGGGTCGAGAAACAAAGCTGGAAATTGAACAACTGGAAAAAGGTCAACATGACTTGAGACTACAGGTGGAGGTGAAAATAGATCCTTAGATGTGAAAAAGAGCAAAATCTGCAGATGACTGTAATCACCACTATTTGGATATGTACAGAGTTAAAGCAGCAGATGACCCAAATTGCCATGTTTAGGTTACCGAACCAAAAAAACTAACCGACGAACTGAGAGTTTCTGAAACACTTCTGCTTCACAAGACTAAAAAAACTCACAATATATAAAAAATTATCAGTTTCATAAATCAAACTACCTCTAACCATCACCTTGAATGATTAAATGGACTGCATACCCCTGACTCTGTTTAGCTTTTGCCATTGTCATTAGCCTTCGGGCTCAAAAACTAACAATACTGCGAACGTTAAAATTATTCAGTAGGCATCCAAGCGGCACAGTGATTTGTTTGCGTTAAAATAAATAGTGTTTTTCATTCATAGAAGTAACTGAAGATCTGACCATATTATTAAAAAATGGACACATAAATGCAAATTCACTTAATTATTCTTTCCAGTGTGTACATGAAGCTGAGCGCACGGAGCTGCTGTTCATGTAATGTTAATGACTCACACAAACTCAGTCCTATTTAGAAACTCAATTTTGTAAATGACAGTTTATATAACTAATATTGGGATTAAATTGTCCGACGCATCACATAGGCAAGTACGCATTTAAAAAAGCATTTGTTACACACAGAGAATTTATTTCTGTGATGACTGGAGGTTAAAGGATTTTTTACAAGATTTTAAGAAACTCGCTGTGAGTGTTCATACATGCAAGAGCATTTTTATGTAGCTGGATGTGTGCGTTTAACTTCATAACACTCCGACAAACATCTCTGCGTGTGCACGTGCACGACTCCCCACGATAATGATAACCATCTGCATGGTTTCAAACATCTAATAAAGCCAGTGTAATTCTCATCTAACCAGGAGACAGATGGTTTCATGCTCCATTCATTCTGCTATGATGATATACAATAGACATACCCACACACACACACACAGAGATAGTGGCACAGAAGGCAGACACAGAAACATCCTGTATATACAGAGGACAAAGCAATAAGCAAGTATTGCGCATAAACACATGTAATCGAGAGTAAAAAAATAAGTATATAAAACTATCTGTAACTATACTGTATACAGATTTAATTTTTTCTTGTTCATTTTTTGGAATATTTTTCTGTTCCTCTGTTTGCATTATCATCACTCTTTCTGAAAAAAGTCAAATCAAATCAAAAATTAATCAAGGACACCTTTTGCTAGTAACGAGTTGGACCCCTTTTACCTTCAGAACTGTTTTAATTCTTTGTCACAGAGAATCAATGCCATATTTTGGCATGACAGTATTACACAGTTGCCGAGAGTTATCAGCAGTGCACCCATGATGTGAATATCCTGTTCCCCAAAGGGACTCTACTCATTGAGAGCTGGTGACTGGGGAGGCCATTTGAATCCAGTGAACTCATTGGTATGTTTAAGAAGTGATGTGACCTTTGTGACATGGCACGTTATCCTGGTGGAAGCAGCTATCAGAAGATGGGTACTCTGTGGTCATAAAGGCACGGACACGGTCAGGAACGCGTTCTTCCAGAAAACGGCTGATCACAGTTATTTTCTCCTTTTTGGACCATTCCCTATAAACACTAGAACTGGTTGTGTGGGAAATTGGATTAGTAGCTTCTGAAATACTCAGGCCAGCCCATCTGCCATAAATAACTATGCCAGGTTCAAATTCCCTAAAATCAAAACTTGGACAGTTTGAACTTCAGCAGGTCATTTTGACCATTGCTTTGAGTTGCTTTTGTGTGGTTGGCTGCTAAGATATGTATTAATAATAAGGTTAATAATGAATAATAATTCATGATATTAACAATAATAATACCTATAAGCGCTTTGGAGTCCTTAGGGACTATGTAAAGCGCTATACAAATACAGACCATTTACCATTTTTTATTAATAATACTTCATCAGGTGTACTTAATAAAGTGACAAGTACGTGCATTTCATTTATAATTCTGTGTCATTCTGCCTATGGCAAGCTAATCAACTGGTTACTTCTGGCTATCTATCTCACCAGTGTTGTGAAGAAGCCTTCACCTCCCCAAAGCCATCCTTCCAGCCTTAGAAAAAAATTATATTTCTCCACTCTACAACGTGTCCTTGTTTGTCCCATTCAAAACAAACCTACGCACCTGCACACAAATCAATGCCAATTTCTTAAAGTATGTACATGATTCACCGTTTTATTGTTACGTGACTGTAGGAATAATAGCTGGTGGCTAGCCAGCAGTTAATGAAGTTTCATCACAGAATGAATGTTTTCTTCTGCCTAAAAGCAACTTTGTTGTTGGGGAACAAACTCTAGCTGACTAAAACAGAGGAATGCATTCTTATTGACTTGAGCAGTTAATATTCCAGACCAATATTTCTGTGGGTCTCTGATGCCCCAAAACACTCGGGTCTGTAATTGAAGGTTTCTGAACTCTTTTATTTCCTCTTTGTCTCTTTTCCTTGTTGTGAATTGACTACGGTGGCTTCACAACCCAGAGGAAGAGGACTAACTCTCATCCCTGCTTGCTTATGCGCCTTTGCTCTTCCCTCCATCATTGCGCTCGCTGACTCCTTTCCCGATCCTCTCTTCTTTCCTCTCACGTCTCCACACTCTCCTCTTTCTTACACTCTAGTACCCTGCCTCCTTTCTGTCTGGGTACTCCCCCCCGACTCCCTCTAACCCTTCTTTGCTTTCTCCCTGCACTTTTCTTCGTTGGCCTTCTGTCCCAGCTCCAGTCCTCTTTTATCCTCTTCCCCAGCTCTCTTGGTCTCCTTCTCACACCATTACTGCCTCTCCCTCCCTTTGTCTTTTAAGCATATCTCTCTTGGTGCAATTCACCCAGCCAACAAATTTTATGGGCTTAATCCCTTTTCTCACTGTGTGTTTACAGGTTTGGGGGCAGGTATTGATTTGGCTCTCTTTGTTTCTCCCATCACTCGCTTCCTTTCTCACTTGCTTCTCCTTTGCTTTCTCCTTGTAGCCTCACTGATGGCTCATCACATTCACTGTTTTTCTTTTTTCATTTACTTGCTTTACACTCTCTTTTTCCACCTTCCAATTTCTTTCCCTCTAAATCTCTGGATTATGCATTGTGTGTCACTCTGTGTTTTTGTGTCTCTCTTCTCTAATCCATTGTTTTCTTCCGATACACCCCTTCATCCCTTACCGCCCCTCTCCTCCTCCTAGTCTCCCCCTCTGTCACTCATTGTCATTCTTACGTCTAAGTCCCTTTGATTCCCTTTTGCCTGCAGTTCGATAGGTCCTTCATTAAATGTGTCTATGGGTGTCTGTGTGTTAAAAAGCTTTCGTCACAAAATGAGATCAAATGATCTATGAGGGGATGAAAACAGGGGAGTTGAACATGAGATGGGGAGATTTAGAAAATGAGAACTAAAGGAGAGTAAAGAGGAAAGACTTTTCTAGTCTATAGCCTGTTTCTACCTCTGTATCTCACTGGCTCGTTCCCATTTTTCCATACCACCTTTAACTTTTGCTTTTCAGTTTCCTCCCCAAGTCACATGCTCTGTCAGTATCACACACTATCTTTTACTTCTGCTTTTCCTCTCTGCACCTCTTTCTGCTTCCCTCTCAGTAGCCTCTATCCCTGCTTTCTCAGTTTTTTTCATCTCAGTTCAAAGCCTCTCCAACTGCAGGAGCCAGCAGGAGATTTTCTGTTTGTGGGAAGAAACGGCAGGGTGGATCTCAGGAAACATTCCTTTTTACTGTTGTTGAGTATCATAGTCTAAACTCTAAATATGGCCTGTTGTAAAACTCTGAGCCATTTCAATTTAATGCATTCCTTTTTTATTCTCCCCTTTGTGTTTGTGGGAAAACAGAAGGTCTCAGGAAATAAACCCTGATTTAACACCCTGTTATAGTGAGGAGCAATGTTATTCTTCCTGTGGCCTAATCTTCCACTTCTTCCACTAATGTACTGTTGAATTCTCAAGCTGTTATTTACTATACCAGTTCGAATTGCAATACTGTTTTTCTTAGTTAAATTGCCCTTTGTTTTTTGTGCTCTCTACCATTAACTACTATCACAATTCTTCATTGTTTGCTACCATTAGAAGATCTCATTACATTGAGATTTGACACTATAATATGTCGAGTCCATGTGCTTTTATTATTTCAATGCAGAATACAACAACTTTTTATACTTTCCGTTCTGACTTACTTTCTTGAATTCTTTGGTTTGATTTGACAATTTTATGGACAAAAAAGATAGAAATGAAGATAGATAAAGCTAGAAATATCACAAAATTGTGTGGAAATATATTTATAAAAGTTATGTATATTATTCTGTTATTAATTGATATCAGAATACATGCTCATAATTTTAAATATCAGTTATAATACAGTCTTGCCTACTGGACATCCTACATAAATAATATTGTACTGTATACAATGTTTACATTTTCAAGCCTCACTTAATTTATATTATTTTGTTATTCATCTAAATTGAAATTTTTTTTTTCAGGTTTTATAGAATTTCTTGTTTAAATTTTCAATTTAATTATGAATCAAATTCTGGGACAATTAGCAAACGTTTTTAGGAAAGAAATCGGAATATTCTTGTTTCACTTCTTTGGCAAATCATAGACATTTACAGAAGGAATCCCTCATTTTTATTTTCATATATAAGAAAATATTATCATATACCTTAACTTCTCCTTATAACCAGTGGGCTAATCTAAATAAAGCTTTGCATCAAAACATTGCCACACATACTGCACTTATTAACATCTATATGTTACAAAAAACATTTATTAGAATTCTGTCTCTTTTTTTTGGATTTTATAAAATCAGTCCAAAACAGAAATTGACATTTTCTTTCCACCAGTCTGAAAGAAAACATGTTTTGTAAGCAAAATAGCTCAAAATCTCAGAACTGAACAGAAAAAAATATTTTTGCATGTGAGCATGTAAATTTTCAACAATATTTATTTTATTTAGTTGGTTTAGTTTAACATTTCATGCTTTTATCCATAACTATGGAAACAGTTATGTATTACTTCCTCATACCTTTACAGCTGGGTTTAGTTTGGTTCCAGGTTCCATCTTTTATGCAGCGCAGAACGTTGCGTCCATGTCCAGGTGGTTCCATCAAGTGACCGGGGTTACAGCGGTAGATCACTGTGTGGTTGAAGTTAAACTCTCTTCCTATATAGATTCCATTAGCTATTGTCCCAGGATCACCACAACTGATCACTAAAGGAAGTAACAAAAATGTTATGGTATAAGTGAGCCTAAATCTGTCATACAGTGGTGTGCCAGTAAGCCTGGAGCTGTGGATGAGTACAGTATCATTTAAAACCAAAGCGTAAAAACTGTGCTTTCTAAAATGTCATAAAAACTGTGCTTTCCGTTTACTCGAATTTCTTTCTCCTTCCTCACTGTAACTTCCCTGAAGCACATTCCAACTTCATTCTATCTACCTCCCACCTCCTTCTCCCCCTTTCCCTACACATCTGTCTGCCTCTGTTAAACTTTACACTTTAAAATCTCTCACACAAGAGACCTTGAGCAGTTCTGAAGATACACAGCAGGTGCTTTCCCAGTCCCTGAACAATTTATGCTACTCTTGAACCATTTGCTAAAGAAAAACACTGCCATACATATAACAATAATGATAATATTTTAATCAGCCCTTCTACGCTGTGTGAGAATCCCATGCTGTTTGAACTAATCACTCAGACAGCAATGATCATCCTACCAGTGCAATCTGGGGGTTGTCCTGTCCACGTCCCATTGGTTGTGCAGTGTCTGGTGGTCAGGCCTGATGTTTTGAAGCCTTCCCAGCACGTGTAAGCCACTGAGCTGCCGAAGGTGATGCCATCACTGAAGACAATTCTGCCATGTGCTGGGGTGCCAGGGTTACCACAGGATACAGCTGAGGGGTGAGGAAATACCAATCAGCGTTGATTAAACTCAGCGATAATATCGGTGTAAGCAATACTGTCTTCCTGTCCCTCAGGGCTGATCAGCTGTGGGCTACAATAATGAGATTATCACTGGAGTCAGCTGGAAATAACATAAAATATCTCCTTGAGGTAGTGAAGCTGATTAATGATTAAAGGCTGTTGGGCTAGGACGACCCCAAAGCTGAGTGCTCGTCCCCAGGTGAGACTTTTACTGCATGTTTCTGTCTCTCTCCATTTTCATTATCCAATCAAGGCAGAAATGCATAAAATAATGTAAAAAAGTAGTGTGTTTGACTGATCCTTTGCTGTTAATTACAGATGAATTACAGTTGTGTCGTAGTGAGTGAGGGGAAGTTGTTAAAACCCCTGCATCACTAACTTTAACCTCCAAAACGCCACTGAGCCAAGTACAACACCTGTAAAAGATCCAAGGTCAGGTGCTGCCTGGTCGCGCTTACTGTTTGCCAAAACATCTGCGAGGTACAGCAACTGTAGAGGAAAACAAATGATGGCAAGAAGCAGCACTGGGTCATGCAGCAGGACTGTGGAGCTAATTATCAGTCAATACTTGTGGACAATGTCCTTCCTGAGTCATCTTTGGGGAGAACACAGTTGCAGAGATGAGAGCACAGAGAATACAGAAATATCTTTCAAGATTGGCTGTGTGCTTGACATTGCAGCATTCATTAAGTCACACTGGTGTTCATGTTCACAGCTGCTTCAACAGTTCCTTTACTAAAGCCTATAGTGAATCTGAGGGGTTCCCTTTTATTTTGTGGAAAAAGTCACCCTCTGTGATGTCTTCTTTTGAGCCACGGATGTTTTCTTTGTGTCTGAGCCGCAGCTGGTCTTGTAGATTGTAAGACAAAATTGTCAGGGGATGGTTCATGAATGCAGCCGGGAAAGCACTACGACTCTATCTAGTGAGCCATCGACCTTTAGTCTGCTGGCACAGCACATTAACAGAACTGACAGAAATTAGCAACCAGCCACAGCACATTTCCCTAATAAGATCATGACAGCTGACAGCCTTTAACAATCAAAAACCTATTGATGGCATTCATTAGCCAGAACTCTTAAAAGCCTTGTTCAAAAGTACGTGAGACAGCGTGTAGGTGGAGCACATCATACAAAGCTGCATGTGCGTCTATGACAGCTATTTTTTCCTTTAAATCTGTGAGTAACAGTCTGTAGATGAGTGTGTATTTAATTGGAAGTGTGTATGGATTTCTTTGCATTTGTGTGTGTCAGTGACAGATGTCTTACCCTCTCTGAATCAGCTTTTAACCACTATTAGCTTAATGAAAAACAACTGTAGACAGACATAAATAATTACCTTACACAATCACAGACAATGGCACACACAAACACACTTCTAAGGTGTGTGTGTGCCTGTACGACTGACTTGATATTTACGTCAGTTTTTCAACATGTGCAAGCAAGTCAAGACTTACAAGAGGTTAAAATTAGAGACTTTCTGCAGTTTCTCAACCGCACACTTTCCACAACAGCTTTGTATAATTTCAGTTTAGAGCTCTGTGTCTTAAAGTTTCAGCCACCTGTATTATTTTAAACACATACAGTCTAAAGATAATGATTTCCAACAGGAAGAAAAAAAACCACAGCAATTTAGCAGCTAAATTTACGTATAACAGTAAGAACGCTTTGTCCTATTGTTAGTATACTGGTGACTTTTTGTGTCACAGGCACATAAACAAGCACTGATACATTGTGACTCCCTCTTCCTCGACCTAACAACTGAAATTGCTGCGAGAATAAATCGTCTATCCAATTGAATTTAAAATTTGCATCAGACTACAGTGTAGACCATGTCTGCTTTACTCGGCCTGAATATCTGTGGTGAAAATCGGCAAGGCTACACAGGCAGCAGCTAATGGTTCCAGTGTCTCTACAGTTCTAGGGGGACCCACTTTAATTTTCCCTGGATTCCCATGGGTTCAAAGAGTGTCTTTGGAAACTGCTGTTGTCGACTATAGGATGCCGTTTATTAACACAGTGCTGTCAAAGATCCAACAACGAGTGACACACTTCAATCCTTTGTGTCTAAGCATGCACACAAACAAACAAACTTGAGTCTTCATATTTTAAATTCAACAATCGTCTTACATTATGCGTCTCTGGTGTTACATCTCTGAATTTTGAGAACATATTAAAATGACCACTTATGGACAAACAGCGTTGTTAATGATTTATTATTGCGTTCTTGCTGCAGAATTTAAGACCGCAGTGAGTAACTGAAAAATCAGCAGAGGAATTACACTCACTCAATAGCCTATATAATGTTTATTTAAAAATTAATGGCTTTATTTAGGATCAAAATATGTACACATACTGTAGTAAAATTCACACTGCTACGCAAACTCTGAAACACGCTGTTTTTTCTTTCCTGTCTCTTTAAGCTGTCCTCCCAAATGGCCCAGCCTACTCTAATAGGTCAATCACAATGTGGCAAAGGAATGTTGGTTGTGTATCTTAATTATGTGATTACAGATATAACTCTGTAAGTGTCAGCTGGTAACACAAAAACCCAGGATGCAACTATGTTTGAACCAGAACCAGACCAAGAACATAGAGAGGGTCCTGCAGAGGTCAATAATTCATTTTGCATTATCATACCCCAAACCGCAGTTATCATTTATTTTTCACATATGCACAAGTAGGGAGTGCCAACTAAAGTTTATAGCAACTTGCACTGTGGCAAGAGTGCAAAAAAGACTCTTGTCTTCACTTTTAGAGCCAGCAGCAAACCAAGAGCATGCTTTGCACGCGGATGAGAGACGTTGGAGATCAGTTTTGCAGAAGTGTTTCTAGCAAGCAAATGAAAAATGGCAGACTGCGAGGCAGCTGCTCATTAATATTCAACGCAATAAAAGAAACGGAAAACCCAAGAAGTGTAATATCAGCATTTGTAACATAAAACCTCTATATTTAACTCTATCTGTATCACATATGGGCAAAGTATGGTGGACCATCTCAGTCTGGCCAACATATTACAGTAAATAAAATGAAGTAAAATTAGTTAAAAAGAAGTTTACAAAAACCCAAAGACTCAATAAATATGTGTAATATCAATTATCCAATATGGGCTCTTCACTCTTACTTTATCTAAATCACTATGACTCTCACAAAAAAGAAAATACTTAGGATAAAGATCAAAATGATTAAATCCATATATCACGAAGACTTTATAAGCAAATCTTGTTTGGTTCCTTTTATATCAGGGTATATTTTTAAGGCAATGTTTTATAGAATCTAGTCTGAGGCCCAAAGGTAACCTCAAAAGAGACAAAGACGACTTGCCATCAAAGTGTATGTTTTCAAAACAGACAGTTCAGCATGTTGTCACATTTAAATTTCTTGTATAAAGCAAGCAGCAGCCTTTTAAAGGCTCTATATAAATAGAATACAGATAAGAAGAGCCCATAAATATCTATCTCGAGTCAAGGAGAAAGTACTGCTTCGATTTTCAGCGCTATGACAGAAAATAACTAAATAAATAAAAAGTTCTATATGCTGTTTAAAGTGTAAGCTGCAGTTTACGTTTCACTCAAGTTCAAGTGCCAAACTTTCACCTAACATGAGGAATATAAATGGTCATTTTGACACTTCCCACCTTGACAGACAGGCTGTGTACCACTCCAGGTGCCATTATGAACGCAGGTCCTCTCGGCTGACCCAATCAGATTATATCCTGCCTCGCAGCTAAAGCGCAAAAGGCTCTTGGTTTTAAATTCCTCTCCTCCTATACGGGCACCATGAGGAGGGATCCCTGGGTCTCCACAGATTCCAGCACTCACACCTACAGCAAGAAAGCAAGCATAAAGTTAATGTACCAAACTCAACAATGCTCTTAAAAACCAAATGAGTCCCCCACCCCCCAACATAATCCTGGACTGCTGCGACACAAACATAGAAACACATCAAAGCACATCAATTTGCACAGTGAATCCAAATACACTTGCTGCAGTCATGTCCATTAGTTCTAATAGGTTTTAGTGATTTTGTGCAACTAAATGGTAAAATGCTAGATCAGGAGGTCGTCTCTCACTGGGATCATTATGCTAAAAATACACGCAAGCATTCATGCTAGAGGTCAACAACATCAACTAAACACCATATGCACTGGAGAAATTGCAATGACACAATTTGCCTGCTTACCCTTTTCATATACAGTAACTCACACATAGATGCACATACTCAGACATGCAAACTTTGTTGAACTGTACTTTGCATTTAGGCTATACCAAATTGTTCTAGCATTAAAAGCACTGAGCGTGTTACAATTTTAGCAGCTTAAATTCCATCGGTAGGGATTTGTGAGTTTAACAGGGTACAGCGCCAAATGCAGTGTCTTGCATCTCAATGAGTTCTTCAGCTGCAGGATGTATTCTGCCCTGCTGAGTGCTCTGTTTTGAGGCCAGCAGAGTAAGCTTATTGCATTTCAGCTGTTGAGACTGTTGATGCTGAGTTTAGAAATGATCGGTTGTAGTGTTGTGGGATCTGTGTAACCCCAGTGTAGAGGAATGCTTACAACCTGAGAAGTGAACAAGGACTCTGCCACCTCTCTATTCCTGCCTGTTTCTAACATGTGCAGTTCAAGCCAGGAAATATGCCCTGTAATATAAAGTGTGCTCAGTTTCCAGCATGTAAGAGATCATTATGTCTCTGTGTTTGTGATAAATTGCAGAGGTAACAAAAATGACATAAAATACTTTGTCACGATAATTTACACAAGCAAAACTGTCAAATGGTGACATAGTCATAAATTTGTAATGCAATAAAAAGCATATAAAACTGAACAAAGTTTTTTTAACAGCTTGAAAATGTTCAAATAATTTCTCCCTTCATCTTTTTTTGTAGAACAAATGGGAGGACATGTGCGATGAAGGGCAGCGTGGTCATGGGGTGGTTGGTTCTCAGTAAGCAGGAAGGTAGGTAATTATAATCAACGATATAAACAGCTTGCTGCAATTTGTCACTTATTAAATTGATTAACTGATTTAAAATTATGGCGTCGCTTCTGGTATGTTATTCATGTCTGGAACTGTGGAAAGTGGAAAATCGAATCCAGAGATAAATATTCATAGAGCACAAGGACTAACTTTCAATCATAATATGATGTTTCTTAGGTGACTGTCTACCACTGTCATTTCCTCAATACAGTACATCACAGTCTCTGATCTAAAATCAAAAAACAATACGGTGAAGAATTGACTGGTTCTGAAACACACAAGGAGCCTGTCTGTCAGTCAGAGATACCTGTCAGTTCCAGTTAATACTTCACAGTATATTATGCTGAGGCAAAACAAAGATGTCTTAGTACTGACTTGCCTGTGGGGTATGGCTCACTGTTTTTATTCCAGATGGGGTGTTGCTGTTTTAATAGCTCAATCTTTTGTTCTCAAAAAACACTTGTTTCATTCTTCAGTTCCCTGGAATTCTACTGTTTTTACCTTTAATCAGTGAGTTTTTGCTATTCTGTAGCCTTTACTGGTACTGTTTACCATCTGACAAGATCTCTGCATAGTATGTATACACTAGCAGTTAAAAGTTTGGACAGACTTTCTCATTTTATGTTTTTTCTTCATTTTTACTACTTTCTACATTGTAGATACATATTGAAGACATCAAATATACGACACAAGATATATAGAATTATGTAGCAAAGAAAAAATTGATAAATAACTAACTAAATATGTTTTATATTTTAGATTCCTGAAAGTAGGGACACTTTGTTAACAGCGCTGCAAACCCCTGGCCTTCTGTCAATGAGCTTTATGATGTAGTCACATGAAATGGTTTCACTTTACAGGTGTGCGTTGTCAGGATTCATTTGTGGAATTTTTTTGCCTTCTTAATGGGGTTGGGACCACAAGCTGTGTTATGCAGGTTGGTACACAGATGACAGCCCTATTTGACAACTGTTAGAATTTATATTATTGCAAGAACCAATCAACAAGTAAAGAGAAACGACAGCCCATCAGTACTTTAAGAACTGAAGGTCAGTCAGTCCGGAATATTGCTAAAACTAACAAGCGCTACAATGAAACTGGCTCACGTAAGGACTGCCCCAGGAAAGCAAGACCAAGAGTCACCTCTGCTGCTGAGGATAAATTAACCTGAGTCACCAGCCTCAGAAACTGCAAGTTAACAGCACCTCGGATTAGAGCCCAGATATGGACATTACACTAGTGGAAATCTGTGCTTTGGTCTGATGATTCCAAATTTGAGATCTTTGGTTCCACCCGCTGTGTCTTTGTGCGAGACAGAAAAGGTGATCAGATGGTCTCTACATGCATGGTTCTCACTGTGAAACATAGAGGAGGTGTGATTGTGTGGGGGTGCTTTGTTGGTGACACTGTTGGGGATTTATTAAAAACTGAAGACACACTGAACCATCATGGCTACCACAGCATCCTGCAGCAACACGCCATCCCATCCGGTTTGCGTTTAGTTGGACCATCATTTATTTTTCAACAGGGCTATCTGACCAAGAAGGAGAGTGATGGAGTGCTGCGCTAGATGGCCTGGCCAGCACTCCGTCACCTGACCTTAACCCAATTGAGATGGTTTGGGATGAGATGGACCGCAGAGTTAAGGCAAAAGGGCCAGCAAGTGCTCAGCATCTCCGGGAACTTCTTCAAGACTGTTGGAAAACCATTTCAGGTGACGACCTCATGAAGCTCATCGAGAGAATGCCAAGAGTTTGCAAAGCAGTAATCAAAGCAAAGGGTGGCTATTTTGAAGAATGTAAAATATAAAACATGTTTTATATGTGTTTATTCATAGTTTTGATGCCTTCAGTGAAAATCTAAAATGTACATAGTCATGAAAATAAAGAAAACCCATTAAATCCCATTAAATGTCCAAACTTGACTGGTAGTGTACATGCAAGAAAACTCTAGAAATGATCATATAATAATGGTGACAGTATGTAGTAGCTCCAAAGTCAGCATGAACCTTTTTGTCTTTGAGACCACAGAATAAGGCGTAGTCAGCCAAAACTGTTTTTCTCAGAGCTCAGGGTACAGTAAAGATATAGATACAAATAAACAAATACAAAGAACAGTAAGTAATTTTATCAGATTACATGGTAAATTCTGTGTGTGTGTGCAGATAATCTTGTGGTCTTCAGTCCAGGTAGTGCTGGTCTCCAGCAGCTCCTTCGCATACATTACATTCTGCTTATGGTTTGGAACATGATATTAGATACCATGCCCGTAAGAGCACTGTCATCATTTGTAGAACCAATGAAGACAAACATCTAAGACTTTCCAAATTTAAATTGTCGAATAACAATCTTATTGTCTGTAATGAGGTCAAATATCTTGGACATCTTATTATAGCTCAAACACCAGAAGAGTTCTTTTTAGAGCATACTGTACATCTCTGCATACTTCATACTTGTGGACAAACTATAGGAAGGTGAGTCTACATAAACCTCATGTAGCCTATACTAATGCCCTGAGCTTATCACTGAAGATACAAAGGTGGCTCAACACCAGCAGGGGCTGGTACAATTGTCTCTTTGTGGGAAGGTGATCTGAGTGTATTTTTTCTTTGTTTTTGTTCATGTGTTTTACATGAGTCTGGAATAAAGATTGATTGATTGGCACAAATTGCACACTGTTGTTGTGAGCAGGAGCGCTTGCCATTCTGTAATATTTTATATTAGCAATTGTGTTCTGCAAAGCCTTATTAAAAAGGCATTTCTGGATACAGATTTCCTTGTTAAAAGCCTCAGTGTAGATGTGGTACATTTGCCTTACGTGTAAAAACAGGCACAGACTTATCGTGTGCTTTGAGTGCGAATATGTATGACAGCAACAGTGAATCATTCAACTTAGCCCTAATCCTGCACAAAATGTAAATCGTGTCTATTAGACATGCAGGTATATCAACTACTTTGACTTTACCAGTGCAGTAGGGTGGTGCTCCACTCCATGTACCATCTTCCTGACAGTGGCGAGTAGCATTGCCCACAAGCACTCCACCAGGTAGACAAGAGTACTGCAGTACTGAACCATATGTCCAACTGTTGGTCCCAGATACTACTACATTAGGGGGTACACCAGGGTCACCACAGGAAATAGCTACAGAGACAGCAAGAGATTGAAAGAGATAAAGAAGGGTTTAGTGTGTGAGTGTTTGTGTATGTCTCTGAATGTGTGTTTGAGTGTGGATGCATCCAACTATAGATTACAGATACTATTGCTTCAGGTTGTGCAGCTGGGTCACTGCAGAGACAGCAAACAGGAGAGTGTTTTCAGCAAAAGAGGGGTGGGATTAATGCAAGCCCTTGTTGTTTTTGTGTGTGCGTGCTTGTGTCAAAATACACAAACAGGGACTGCAAAAAGAAAGAAGTGTAGACATTAAATGTAGCATGAGACAGAGGCGCTAGCTGTTCAACCAAGGTGAACTGGAAGACAACCAAGGATGTTTTGGTTGTGTGATATGCACCTTAACCAATACAAGACAACGTATTGTGACTTTGCAACTGTACAATAAAACATGCACATAAATAATTAAACCTGCCTTGCTTACACCACATTGTAGCATACGGGCATGCAAGTAAAGCTTATTGAGTTTAACTGAATTGCCTGAGAGAGGGAGAGAAAACCAATAACTCATCTGAAATTAAATTCACTTCAGCCAGACAACACTGAAAGCATCTCTGCTTTTCTTCTATGTAGAAAACTAGAAAAAAATCATTCCAAAGCATTTAAGCAACAGACGCCCAATTTTTTTCTTCAGCTTCAGAGAAATCTATGTTTTACAAAGCACAAGTTTCTGGAGGACACTGATATGGAACTGCTCTCGATTTTCTATTGCTGCCAAATGACTTGTCCTCTGATATCTCTCCTCACCCCCAAATTGTATTACTCCATCCTCTCCTTGCCCCTCTGTCATCACCCCTTTCCCCCCAATTTTCCGATAAGACCTTGTTTTGCGAATGCAACGCTCGATGCACAGACGCCAAGTGCTTCACCGGTGTCTGCCCCTTCTTTCCTCTCTGTCTGATTTCTCATCTCTACACCTCTGTTCCTGTGTCTTTATTCTAAGCTTTTGTTCACCTTCTGTTCCCCTCTTCATCTGTGAATCTGCTTCCTTCTCACTATCACTCTCTAGTTTAATCTCTTTGTTTCTATCAGCAATGGTAGCTTTCTAACAAGACCACCTATAGCCTTATGAGACACATTCCAACTTTCTTTTTCTGTAAACACACATGGACACAAATCATACTCAAACCTTTATGACTCTTTCTTTCATACCCTTTTCTTTTATGATTACTTTCTTCCCATTTTCTTTCTTGAACCCTCTCGTTTGCTCTCACTCTCTCATCCACTCCTCCTTATCCTACTCTCAAAGGCTCTTCAGGCTATTTCAATCCTCAAATGCCTATTCCAGAAAACAAAAAAAAAGCTACCTGCTTGTGGCTACTTTTTTGAAGGCACGTTCTTATAAAAAAAATCCCAAAATTCTTCTGTTCACAACAGGAAAGACATATAGCCAAATATTTCCCCGACTACCTTCACTTGTTCACCCATACCTAGGCAACGAGGGATTGGCCGGTCCCACAGTCCATTATGCTGACATGTAAGGAGTGCAGAACCCAAAAGGTAGAAGCCTCGTTTGCAGTGGATTGCTACAGTCACACCATAGCTGAAGACTTCTGGGTAACGAAGGCCGGATTGGCGCACGCCATTCTCCACATGACCGGGGTCAGAACAGTTCACCACTGTACGAGAGAGCAGAAGAGCCATTTAAAAGTATTTACAAAGGTTTTACAATGCAAGCATATATAAAGGTGATGGCTATATATCTTGGGAGCTTTGTGGGGTTGAGTACTGAATACTCAATTACCATTTAACAAAGTTACAATTTCATATCATCCATGCTGCTCTGCTCTGGTCTTCTTTAAACTGCTCTTTTGTCATACCCTGCTCTGTTTTTTGAAGCATTTTGTTCCCTATTCCCTCCTCCTGTCCCTTGTACTTTTTCTCTCTGGGTAGATGCCAGTCCAATAAGAGTGGAGTTTGATTTTCCCCATGTCGCAGGGGAGACTGACATTCACTCAAATTCAAGTCCATGGGGGAGACGCCTATGTGTGTTTGTGTGTGTGTGTTTGGCACCCTATGGGAACAAAGAAAGTTTCAGTCTTATAATTGACAGCTGCTGCTGTGAGGTAAAAAGAGGGAGGGAGAGCAGGATAAGACAGAAAATGTGGGGGAGATGGCGAAAGCAAGCAGGCAAGCGAGGATGAATCGCTTCAGTGGGAAACCCATGTGAGCAACTACGTTATATCGATCTGCTCTCATGACTTTGCAAAATGCTTGTGTGTGTGCGTGCTTGAGTATATCATAACTGTTACACTACCAGGGGTCTAGAGAGTTTTGTACTGTAATGACCGTGCATGGTTAGCAGAGGAAAAGAGTATGTCTCTGGACATGTACCCAGCTGTGTTTGTGCACGAATGAATTTATTAGTTTATTTGGAGATACACTGATTGTGTCTGAATTCATCTTGCAGATAAGATTTTGTTGTGTTCTCTCTTTTACTAGCAGCAGACTCGGTTCCAAAAGCAATTTCATTTACATAATGTGGGTAGAAGCAAATTCAGTCAACACATGCTGAACATACCACGGCAATCCACAATTTAAAGGAAAGTCTGTTTTTTTTACAATACAACCTAGGGATCATTTTTGCCATTGAGGCCTTTTCTTTTATTTGGTTATGATTTTACTCAACAGATGTCGATTGCATCATGTTTGCTCCTCACACAGATTCTATGATTTTAAAAGTTAAAAAAGGTACATAGATAGTGGTAAATAGTTAAATTCTCTATTTCACTTACACAGAGCGTGTGTACATTTACTTTCTTGACAAAAACATAATATAAAACTCTAATCTATAGAGGTGATTTAGCAGAATAAAGCATTACAAGGATGTGCATGTGCATGAGTTGCTAGCTCTGTGTTAATGAATGTGGACGAGACCTTTGCAGACTGGTAAGGGGCTGCTCCACTGTCCGTTAAGTCGGCACTGAGCCCGAGCATTTCCACTTAGGACGTAACCTCTGTTGCAGGTGAAGTTGACCACATCATTGAGATTAAATTCGGTGCCATTGGTCCGCCCATTGGCTGGGTTGCCTGGGTGACCACAAGTGATTGCTGAGAGAGAAAGAGTGGAGAGAAATGTGATGAGAAACTTGAGGTTCGGAATAAGTATTGTGGTTCTCCCTCTTGATATTGTGTGATATTTCCAACTTTTTTTAATGTTGGTGCACAGATATATTCACTGAAAAAAAATGTAAACTCTAAAAGAATAAATTGTGTGATGTCTCTGAAGATTTTCTTTATATAACAATATAGGTTTTAGCTTTTCATATTTGACAAAAGCAGCAAACAATCTTTAACTCCAAACCACAATGTTGTTGGTATTGTGAACTTACGGACACAGACAGGTGTTGTTCCAGACCACCGATGGTCTTGTTGGCAGATTCTGACTGATGTGCCAATTAGGCGATATCCTAACATGCACTGGTATACAACTGTGTCACGGTAACTAGATCCATCCCCGCTAATGTGGCCGTTGACTATAGGATCTGGAGAGTCACAGTGACCAGCTGGGAGAAGCAAAGTGACAGAAATTAATACAGCACAATGAAACGCATCTTTAACTCACTCACACATCACTGAAGCTGGTTTTGTGTGCTGAGCCCTGATTTTAAACACATTCTGGCTCATTGTGCCAGCAGTCACTGTGGACTGCCAAATTATATGTAGGAGCTTAGATGCTTAAACTTTCAAATGTCTGTCTTTGCAAATCACCTTCAAAGACTTTAGTTCTAAACTTGGAGCAATTACAGATGAACAAAAGTCTCTTAAAAACAGTCCTTTAAACAATTTTTTTCATGCACTACATCTGCCTGGGGTTACTTAAAGCTTCAGCACATAAAAAGCATGTGAGCTGAGGTGTAAAGAGATTCTGAATTGTATTTGACACTATTTCATCTGTTAACAGATGTGCTTCAAAGTCGATCCCTTTTTCTTGATGTTTGTGTATCTAATGGTAAATGGTAAATAGTCCACCCAGTTCTGGATGGTCACTTGGTTATTGCCAAAGGTTAAAAGTTAAAAATAACTAGCCTTTCTAAAATTGTTACAATTATTTCTAATTTTAAGAGATAGTATTATTATTGTCTTTTTAGGTCAGCAAATATCATCTCTATTAATAAATGACAAATACTGTTATATTTTGCCATCAATATCTCAAAAGAGTATGAGGGTGGATGTGAAATTTGCAGGTGTAACATGAATATTAACAATGCGCTATCTTATCAAAGTTGTACATATAGGCTCTCCTTGTTCATTACATTGACTTAGGTGATCTATTCCATGGTGTTAGTGAGGTACTAATCAGGTTGGATTTTTCTCATTAATGTAATATGAGATGAGTCAATGCTTTGGTTTTACTTTAACAGCTTGCTACATTTCTTTTCCAATGACTTATATTTTGAATCAAATTGTTCATTTTTGTGCCAAAGTGACTTAGGATAAACCACAACATCTTGAACATCTTATCACATTCAATGGACATTACCTAGACACCTGGTCTCTACACCACTCCACAGCCCATTAGCGCCACACTCCCTCACGTGGGATCCCACCAGCGTGTAGCCATGGTTACACATAAAGATCGCAGTTGCTCCGAATGTGGTCAACGTCCCCAGTTTGGTACCAAAAGGTGGGGAAGGAAGTTCCCCGCAGGAGATAACTAAATAATGAAATAAATGTGTCATTACAAAGTAACAAATTACACATTACATAACATCGTGGTGCAAATTATACTTTTCCATCTTTTACAAAATCTGCAAATAAAGTGGTCTGTGTCGTCAAGCCTTCATCATGATTGGTCAGTTAAATGAAGCATTACAAGACTACCATCCTAAATTTAAACATGGTACATTTTTGTTTTCCAACACAATATCTATCTGAATTTATTTCCTTCAGAAGATTTAAGCTAATTCTGCCTTAATATCCTGGGAGACACAGCTTTAAAGTCACTGGCTAATTTAAACAGACACTTCTGTTACATTGCCAAATCCCTTGAAACTGCTGCAATGATAGGTAGGTCAGCTCAAACACTACCCAGAGAAATTAACAAAAATGTATCCAAATAAAGTCTTTAAACCACTGGCTTAATGTAAAATACATTTCAAATTGTAATCATTTTTTTAAACTTCTCCAGTGTACACATTTCACTTTTCCATTGGCATATCATATATTATGCAACAGTATGAAATTCTGTAGCCTACTGGAAAGTTGTCAAAGTCCCAATGTTCTGTCACAGCCTCTCTTTATGAAACAAGCAGCAAAGACGCATTGCATAGTAACACTGTATTTGTATAGACAGTATTTCACTACTATCAGCATATACCCCACATTTAGGAAGCACAGACTGCATTCTGTTTGAAAGAGACACAGTCCCTAGACAATGTGCAGTGGTTAATATCCTCAGGCGTTTCGAAACACATACACCCCTAGTAACTAATTTCAAAAAAAGTAGAAGAAATAGATAAAACCTCACGCACAACCACACATAAAGCAGCTCCCTCTCAAATATACCAATAACAGAGGATTATGCACATGCATGCTTGCCCCTCAAAGCAGGTGAAAAGAGTTGTTGTTTTTTAAACTAAACATGGCAATTATGCTAGGAAAGTAGCTTTCTTTAATTCTTCCAAGTCTCCCCTCATTTCTTTATATCTTGCTAGGAAAATGGGAAACAGGTGCACTGATTAGAAATCATACCTGAAATACAGAACATATAGCAAAAACATTTATGCCATTTAAAAGGTCTTGAAAGTCAATATTTTGTATGATCACCTTTATTTTTTAACAGTCTGAAATCTCTTAGGCAAATTTCTTATCATTTCTTTAAATAGTCTTTAGAAATGGTTTTCCAGGCTTCTTGAAGGATAATCAATTTTCACTGCCTTTTGTTCAGTTCTCTGTCAAGATGATCTCACACTGCTTCAGTAATTTTGAGGTTAGCTGACCTTTCCTGACCAAGGTGAACAAAAGCCCATTCCTCTGAAAATGGTCAGATACAAGGGGTGGACTGAAAATGGGAAAAAATAGGCAGCCGATTTCAAAAGAAAAACTTTGAAAAATTTCAGAAAGCGTGGATAACTATTGCTCATGGCTGCTTTAAAAAATTACATGAAAGTCAAACTCCTTGGAAGAAAAGATAAAAAAATGATGGGCAGATTTTTGTAAATGTCTCTTGTTCCGGTTTTATTTTGATAGTCCTTGTCAAGTGTGCAGCCCATTCCCATTCCCTCGTTACTCCCTCGTGTATTTAACCCGTTTTTCTTTGCCCCTTGTCGTGTCGTAACCCCGTCCCTGCTGTGTGTTTCCCTCATGTGCCTGTTTAGATCCTAGCTTCTCAGTTCCAGGGTTTGTTTTCTTGTGGTCCAGCTTACATTCTAGTTTTCCAGAGTTTCAGTCCTTAATTACTATGTTGAGGGCTTTTGTTTGTTTTCTGTGAGTTTTTGTTATGGTGGATTTCCCAGGAATAAAGCTGCCATTTTCATTTAACCTCCCGTGTTGTGAGTCCTGCGTTTGGGTCCTACATCCTGCCTGCCACACAGCTGAACCGTGACAGTTTTATGCATGATCTGACTCATGAATAATGTTCAGTATAATTCTACTAGAGGAAATTTAGAAGGTGCACCAAATACTAATTTTATTATCATGCACTTAAGTGAGGGCATCAGCTGATTATGAGCTAAGACAGTCATAATAGTGTCTTTGTGTGTATCAGTACTTACTCTTACAGGTAGCTGGGGCATCTGACCCCTCCCAAGTTCGGTTGGCAAGGCACCGAAGAGTCCGATGCCCCGCACCTAAATAGTACCCAGTTGAGCACTCCAGCATCACCACAGAACCAAACTCTCCCAGCCTACCAGAAATTAGGCGGTAGAGCATGTGACCTGAGAGGACGTCGTCAATGCTGGGGCAGTGGACCGCTGGACAAAAAATTAATGAAATGATACAGTTATATAAAATGTAACTGAACAGCAGGTGACTTTTAATTCTTAATTAAAATCTCTGATAATGTACTATTTGTATAAATTATAATTGTATAAATTAAAATGTATTACTTATTTACAATTCTAAACAAACTCCAAATGAATTATTGATTTAGTGGACAAAAGTTTTTTTTTGAAAAATAAATGATGTGTGAGTCATCTTCTCAAAATGCATCCTGGACACTGAGAAGAGAGCTTCCAGCTAGAGGCTCTAGCTTTTCCTAGATATACCAGTGCTTACTTTTTTGTCAACTAATACATTTACCCATCCTTATATTAAAGTTAGAAATACGTACGTAGACATCTGGAGACTGAGGCAGCATTGCTCCAGCTGCCATCCTCCAAACACATGGCAGTCATCGGAACACCTGGGTCAAGGTGGTAACCATGGTTACACTGATAGGTGACCTGGCTCCCAACAGTATACTGGTAAGCATGGAAGCTGCCATTTCCCGGTGACGGAGGTATGCCGCATGAGACAGCTACCACATAACAAAAAGAAAAGTGTTGCAGGAGGAATCCTTTACAACTGCAATTTTTTAATCTTTTTTACCTTTGTTCATTATCACTAAGAAGACTGAGAAATAATTGGTTTAAAATTTTACCTTGACAAAAAGGCGGTGGGGTATCCCACTGGAAAAGCCCATTGGAGTCGAGCTTGCAGGTGGCATTGCTTGAGCCCACCAGCCTGTGACCACGATTACAAAAGTACTGAAGTCTGCTACCTGGGCGAAGTTTGGTTCGGTTGACCACACCGCCATTCAGTGGAGGATCATTAATGCTACAGTAAGCAGCTGGAGGCAGAGAAACAAAGAGAGACAATAAAAAAGTGTTCTCAGCGGATAGCTTAGTCGACAGTCAAATTGTACAAATAATTTGATTTCCTAAGCTAAAAATAACGAACTGGCGTGACATTTTAAGAGTTTAAGAGTCTGAAAACTTGGTGACATTAATTGTAACACTCCAGGCAATCCGAAGAAAACAAAAAGTAAATGCCATCTACTAGTGAACTTAGTGAGCATAATCCCAAAGCAAACAGAATAATCATAAACTAGAAGAAGATATTGCACTTATTCTGAATTTTTCCAAGTAGTGCAGTGTTTTGTCATCCTAGAGCAGAGTGCGAGTGAGGTAGAGCATGAATAACACTCTAAACAGTAGCTAGAACACGGCACTCAAGGGCCGCTTGGCTCTCACTTCTCTGTCTGATGTGGTCACTGCTTCACCTGATCTTGGCTCTCCTCCCTCTTGGCTTCACATTAGTGGAATGACATTCCCACTCTGATCAGGACAACAGAGTCTGTAAATCTTTCTTTCCTAGAAGTGTCATATGTCATCTGTTCCCTTTTATTCACCATTTCAGATCTTATCATAGCTATGGTCCTATCATAGCATTTCTCTGTAACATAATCATTATTCATTTAGGGTCCTCCTTTATATCTCAGTGTGTATAATTTCAATAAAGGGACACAGGCTCCATTCGGATAATATTTTATCCCAAGACCAGCACATCAGAGTATCAGTTGTTGTTTATTACTGAAGATCTCTGGAAGTTTTAGTCACAGGAAAATTTAAAGGGTACTTCATATGATTTTCCTTTCCTTTTTTCTGTCATAGTTCCCATCAGACAATATAATGTTTGAATTGCGCATATATAAGTAAGCAGTAATAACCAGCATAGTCAGTAGAGGAAGAGCTTTTATCTTCAAACACAGGGTCATGAACCACGGAGAGACAAAAATCTATCTACAAAGTGTCAGTTCTGCTATTATCTATTTTACCAAATAGTCATCAGCTAATGAGATGCCAGTAAACACAGAATTCTACCAAAGGTTGAGCAGATATTCCTGTGGAAGCCCAATAATATTGAGGCTTTGTGGTCAGTATCTTTTTTTGTTGTTCTCTGTTATACTCTGCCATTAAAACAGAGCTTTCTAACAGGTGACACCATCTTTTACCCAAATGTACCTCCAAGCTGACTTTAAATCCAACTCTTGCCCAAGCAAAGAGCTGATATTCCATAGCTTCACCAAACCTTTAACTGCCTATTATTAGGCCAACTAACACCGATAACCTTACTGTCTTGACAAGTGGGTTTATCTAAATGCCAAGTCCTTCTGAGAAGTCCAGCAATCATCCCTGCTTATTGTATCCAGCTCCATGACTTTACTCATAACTACAATTTTTTAAACCATTCTGACGAAGGCTGCTCTTGTCCAAGTACAGAGCAGAGACTCCTTGACTTGGTCTTGGTCTATATCAACACTGAAATCTATTCTTACGCCTTCTTATGTGTCTACAATAATTCCATTTGTCTGTTGAATTTTCCAGAGCTTTCATTTAGACTTATTTTAACTGCTTCCACCTTGATGTTGTTATTGTGTTTTACTCTAGTGTTTATACCATTCCTCTAACATTAACTGCATTGTATATTGTGACTTTAGCTCCATTTGTAGTAGTTTTAGCTGATGAATACATCACCTTAATTGTTTATTTGAAAAATTGGATTGGCTCTGCTCTCACATGTGCTGTGAAGACATGCTGAGACATATATTATTTATCCTATTACCACTGCTGACAACTTCTTTAAAATTTACTAACTACCATAGTTGTTACACACTTGTTTACAGCCTGAACAGAATGCTCCCTTTATGCATTAAGGCAAAAACAACAAAATAGAGAGAGAGCGAGAAAGAAAGATGGGTCAAGAATTTCCAAGTGAAACTATTAAATATATATAAAAGTGATGAGGCTTTCCCAGCTTTCAGGATGGTCCGATGATAAATAGATGCCATACAATTAATAAAAATGATGCATGGTTCATTTCACAGCCAAAACAATACGCTGGGTCCACAAAGAATAATAAGAAAAAAGCGTAACAGTGATTATTACAGCTTACTCCATCTGCCAACACACATTTATAGTATATACTTCTGAGGATCCTCACAGGTATAATACATAAGCATGCCAGCATGTCAAAGAAGAAGACATTTCTAAACATGTATTTATGATACAAACTGTACTATAGATATGTTCAGTTTCAATTTAAAGCTCCAGATCATTAATAATGTATAGCAAGTGAAAAATCCCCCCCATCATTTTTTTGTTTTCTTTAGAGATGCTGTTGTCGATGCAATAAGACACCATGGGGTCTTATACTTTAGGCTGTTTTGCAGATATAACCCAAAGACTAAAATATATCACATTTATTTTTTTCCCTTCAGTACACAGAGCCAGGAAACAGGCCTTGTGACTTACTCCTTCTGAACCCAAATAGGATTAGTGTCACTATAAATTATTTTTTCTATGACTAAGATTGGGGGATTGTCTTTAACGAATTCTTAACAAGTTAAAATGATTAAGTGGTGAACTAGCTTACAACCCAAATCTAAAAAAGCCAACACAACCTCACAGTGTTGGCAAGCCACTACAGATTTAATTCGCTCAATCTGACAAATTAACAAATTAGAGTCACTAATTCTCTTTTGCTCATAAGCAGCATGATGCATTCAAAAATAATGTTTTCTAAATAATCATTGCTCACCCACCTACAACCTTGATGAATTACTTTCATTATTAAGAAAAGCATTAGGGATGGCTATTCACTAAAGCAGAACAGAGCAGCTAATTTAGTAGTCAAAAACTGTTTTAACACAGGGGGTCACACATATACTTCTAGGTACTGTGTTTAAAAGCAGAATAAGAGAGCAGCCCCTTCCAGAAAACTCACATTTGAAAATGGGCATGCATCTAACGCACAAGGACATTCTATTTCAATCAAATAATAATATCAATAATTCAGAAGACACCAGATGTACCTGAGTACCGTATCTTGAATCCTCTCTTGTTGGTTGCGTGGTCAGTGGACCATCGTAGATAGAGTTGGTTTGTCTTTGATGTGAAGTTCAGTTGAGAGGAATGGTTACCACTTAGCGCAACAAGCAGTGGGCTTTGTCCGGAAGATCCTAATGAAACAAGTAATTTAGTTCAGAGCCATGTACAACAAGTGATCGATTTTTATAGACGTGCCTGTTTAGACAATACGCTATTTTGTCATTTAAGTATCTGTTGCAAAGAAACGTAGCGATGATAGTAGGAAAAATGTGATAAAGTTAAACTTCTTAGATATGAGTCTCCATGCATATCTCCAGATGAAAAATAGCCTAAAGTGATGCGGCAATGAAATTTCTTAAATGTGAGGTACACACAATTACAAGAAGTGACTTGCTACCTCCAGATTACTTGAACAGTGTCTGCGTTTGATTTTGTTTATAAAAGACACTTTTAAATACTATAGTAGCTGAACAGCATTCTCCAAATAGTCTACCAAAAAAATAAACATCTATTGACAATTTTCTCTGTTCGGTAATGCTTCAATAGATTAGAAAACAACCCGGTCACTGATGCTTCCTCTGTGATGTCATTAATCTCAGAAATATTAGAGGGAGCTTACATTTGTTTGGACCACGCAAGATTAATAGAGAGAGAGAACTTGCGTGGAAATGTGTTAACCCATTTAGAAATTCCAGTAAAATATGCATTTAAAAATGTGTTTGGGTAGCTTGTTATAATGTTTATTGGTATAAAAATTAACATTTTTAGCTGTCACTAGTCAAATTATTCTAATATAGCTTCATAAAGTTCTTAATATACACTGCACAAAAAAGCCACAAAATTATACACAGAGCACACTATCTACTCTGTACACAAATTTCCTGCTCCATAACCTACTTGGAAGTCCTGTGGGGTAAATTCCTAACACCCCAAATGAGAATTAAGTATTATGTATCTTATTAACTGAATTGTTGGTATTTTGAACAAGAAAACATAAATTAAAGCTGGATCTGAGTATGCGTGTGTGTGCAGATGTAACAAATGTAGGAAAGGATTGTTTACCATCAAAAATCTCCAGTTCATCAAACTGCTTCTCGCTGTGGAACATCTCGACATAGATATTGATGGTGTAACCTGAAGGGGGGGGGGGGGGGGGGGGGACGGACACACACACAATCATTTACTGCCAAGTGCAAATGTACTGTAACATGCAACACATAGTGTATAGCAAATGCACACACACATGCAGAGCTGTATGCAAATGTATGCATATTTAGGCTGAAAGACCAAATGCAGACACATAGGTCTATCAGGTTCAAGAATAAAGTAGGTTAAGGTTAAGTAAATAACACACAGCTTGAGTGTCATTTCACTCAAGCTGTGTGTTAAATTTCAAATTTTGTCCTTGCTGTAAAGAGATCAGTCTCTTTGGTTGCATCTAAATGCAGATGGTAAATATTCTTCAGTCACAAGATTATTCCAACACACATGTGTAACCCCATAGATAACTAGATAGACAGATAAATAGATACACACTGTACCTGGAATCATGCGCAGCAACCAGGAGCATGTCTGGCTGTTTGGATAATTGCTAGGAAACCCAGGGCTCAGTATCACACCCGAGGATGAAAACCGTTCCTCATTGGCTGGGCACTGGGCTGAAGGGGTTACCAAAAAGCCAGTTAAAGCAATCAAAAATGTAAAAAGAATTAAGAATAACAAATACAGCCTTGATTCTGGGTTTCCTTAATGGAAGCCCTTTGCTTTTTAACATACACAAAAAAGTGGAAATGCATGTAGTATGCAACTAATCTGTAGTGAAAAATGTTTTAGACTTGCTTTAGATGCGTGGTAGTCACGTAACAGTTTAAAAGGTTAGCATATGTGAAACCTAACAGCCGCATGCCCACTGATTCATCCTTTACAAATGGCCCATTTATTAGTCTTGAGCAAAATAACTGCAGAACTCTTTCAATTTTTCTGTATGTTGTTTGTTCCCTTAACAGGATTAAACACAAAAGGAGCACTAGATCCTCTAAGAGAGATTTTTATTAGAATTCCTGTTATAAGAATACTGCTTTCTTTTCTTTTTTTATATAGAGGAAAAGGAGTTTCACATGATGGAGAAAGCCATGTGTTTCTTTAACACTCGGCTATAGAAGGAAAGAAACTCATTTTCTCAAATAATAAAAATCAATATTTTTTTGTGTGTCTCATAGAATTACCAGTTGTCTTAGCAGAACTGAACATGTAACATTTTTTTTGAGGAATCTTTACTCACAAAACCAAACATGCCATTTGTTTGCAACAATGAACTACTGTGTTATGGAATTATTATGTCCATTGTTGGAATATATGAGAAACTGGCTAAAATAAAAAGCTGCTACATACTTTTTAGCTAATTTTCAGTTTCAATGCACAATCCTAAGACTCTTCTAGAGAGACTGACGGCATTAGCGTCAGTGTGGTTCAACTACAGCCTAACCATTAACATTTAAATACTTAAAATGTAAGTAACTTTGCCACAATGCTTCATATCAGTTAGATTTTTTTGAAAAGTTTTATTACTGTGAGACTGTGTTTCAATTAGTGATTTCCTGCATTAACCTACATGAAACATGTCAACTCTCTGAGAATGATGCTGAGCTTCTTTTATGCAGCTGGGTTATATGTTTTGACTCCAAATGTAATAATTACACAACAATAATTAAAGTTTTGGAGATGTGACTGGAGGAGCAACATGTCTTTTATGGAAGAGATATATTATAGATATATTATAGAAGCATAGAGACAGCAAGAGATACTAAGTTGCTCATTCTGATTCTTAACATACTTATACAATGCCAGTGGTTAATATTTCTGCTACTGCTAGCAATAGTAGTAGTAGTACTACTAGTACATAAAATAATGGGATAAATATAAGCAGTAATTAATTTTACACTTAAATAGGACTCATTTTCAAAACCATGACTCATTTTCAAGACTACGAAATAAAGGAAGCCACAACTGCCTTTAAACATCCATATAGGTTTAGTATTCACATGGGGTACCACTTAGAGCAGCTGCAGGATACATCCTGTGGCTGTGGATAGAAATTTGTCAACAAAATTGGGAGCCTAGAAAATGTGGGTGTTGACTAGGCAGGAATGATCTTGCAAAAAGACAGTTGAAGTTGAATAATGGAAAGCCAGGATCTGTCGATTCTGGAGCTTGTGGTGAATTACATGTCAGGATATCTCAGCTTTTGCTGTATTGATTTTGACTTCTTATTTTAATCTGTCCCTTGTCAGTGCATAGTAAATTCTCTTCCATAGGCAAAAAAAACCCAACAACAATAACGTCTGGTTTACTTTGTTTTTGACAATTCCTAAAATGTGCAGAAAGCGAAGAACTACCAACCATTTTAAAAACGTATATTCTGTTTACCATATACATGCTAACCTAAGAGAAACCAACTATACACTGAGGATAATAACATATTAGGATAGATCATTTCTGTAAAATATGCCTTACCTTGACATGTTGGGGGCGGGGTTTCAAAGAGCAAATGAGAGTTGAGTTTACACATAAGCTCTGCCTTTCCAAGCAGCGTGTATCCAGGTAAACAGCGATACTTCACAATATCACCTAAAATTGGAAAATTATATTATATAACATACATATATATAATTATAAATTCTGTTAATTTATTACACGAGGCAGGCAAAGAAAAGAAAACATTGACCATAAAATTTCAACTGATAGGTTCACAACTGTTTTTAAGAAACTACATTATTTGTAACCCCAATCTAAAGGATAATAATACGTACATAAAAGACTATATTAAATACTCTAAACAGACGCAATCGACTACTAATACAGATGACACACTGACTTTCTACAAATCTTTAAAATAATTGCCATGTATCTCTTTGTACATCTCTTCAAAGAAGAGCTTCTTATTTTGTTATTACTAAAATGACTAATGTTGGAAGACTAGTCAAAAATCGCCTTTTCCTGAAATGAGTACATATTTGCATCAAATGAAAAGTGCAGATTTTATGCCCTCCCGTTTCACTGGATTTCAAGAGGAGAGGATCGCTTTACAGAAAATAAGGAGTGATGAGAGAAGGAACAACAATTTTCACAATCAACAGCCCTCTAAATGGAGTGTATTACATTAAGGCTTGAAAGAGTCTATCTTTATGAACTCTGGGAAAAAACTCAGACATTTTATGATTTGTATTTTTTAAGAAGCGAGCACCAGATTAATGTTGCTTCTTTTGCCTTCCAAAGAAAAACAAGAAAGGGTTTCCATCTTAAAGTGTTGTAAATCTACCGGGTGATGTAATACATGCTTCGCACTTCCAGGAGACGTATAGTGCCTCACAGCATAAGACCAATTTAAAACAGAATAAACAAGCACATTATTTTCTTGAGAATGTTCAACAATTCTGGAATTTGGTAGCACATCAATAACAAAGCTAGTGCTCTCTCTAAGGAAATTCACTCTGGCAGGTTTTGTGAATGTAAAATTCACCTGCAGTCAAACAGTCTGAGAGGTTTAATATTTGTGCATATAATTACGCCAAACAAGCCCAAATTGGCTTCACTTGTGGTGGGCTCAGGTTTGGCACCTTTTTCATGTTGCTCTATACGGGGGAGGTATCAAGTATGACTATTATCACTGTTGCGTTTGTCTGCATCCTTTTAGGACTACTGCATTTACCTACAACTTTCAATCTGAAAATAAAAGCTGATAAAAAATAAAGTAAATGTCTTCATCATCCTTGAAATAAAATAATATGCTACCAGTGAATTATTAAAAGGTTAAAAAACTCAACAGATCATTCAAAAATCAAGAAACTTTTCTACATTCATAAAAGCTCGGATGTGAAAATCTACAAAAAAAAATTGTTTCATATTTTGCAAAAAGAGACTGGGTTCTATTTGCCACTGGCAAGGTGCATTGATCTGGCTGGCTTTTATGAAATGTGTGATTTTTTTTTTCTTTTTTCTTTTCTTTTTTTAAATTACAGCCCTGTTGATCTAAAAGGTCACCATGAGCAAGCTGCTTTTCACAAATCACACACACACAAAACAGGGCTGAGAGAAAAGAAAAAACTTGACAAGCAATCATTTATACCAAAATGCATGTTTATGAAAAGATTGATAGTAGTACATATAACAGGGTCCCGCCTAAAACACTATCATTTCTATGAAACATGGGGGAAAAAAGTTTGTTTATTTACAAAGGCCTGGAAAATTGCATATAAAATCAAGAGGCCTTTGTAAATAGCTTTATCCAAAACATGACCAGGTGTTTGCCTAAAAAAGTGACCTCCTTTTGTTACCTGACAGAAATGCCATTTCAGTGCAGATAAATGTCCAGTCAGCAAAGAACATATACACTGGCTAGTCGTTTTGTCTAAGCATGAGGGGCAGATTCTTGTCCATGTCCAACAAGGCTTTATGTGTGAGGTGGTCTACATTTTACATGACATTTGTGTGGTGGGAATATTCAAGTCTGCAGGTGCTTTGCCTGCTCTGGAACTGGCATTGACAACTTGTGACCAAGGAGAAGTCGGACTCCACTCTTCAAAGATATGCTACACCCTCTGGTTTGCATCTTTGCGGAGATCGACTCATACTACACCACGATGGATCTGAAGGATTGCTGGCTCAGATAAACTTTGTTTCACATTCCCCTGACCTCAACCCTATTGAACAGTTATGGCAAGCATCCGACAAGAAGTCCTTTGAACCAGGGGGTATCCAGTGAGACTGTCTTTCTAATACACTACTTGGCAATTGCAACAGTTTTAAAATATTATGTACAAAATAATTTTCTTTGCAAATGTGCCACTATTATTTTTATAATATTTGCTTCTAAGACACCGATACATAGAGGTACACTGAATGGATTTTATGAACAAGTGCTTCTGTACCACTAATAAAGCAAAAGAAAAAAAAAAAAATACCGTGACAGACAAGCATGGGCCTGCTATATTTAGATAATGCATTTGCAAAGTAATGTGGCAGATTAATGAAGTAATCAATCAGCAGAATAATGACCTACTACAAGCCTGATCAGGTAGTTTTTCATTTTGATCTTATGATGTACCACATTAGATAAGGCTGATGATCCTTTTTAATTCTGAAGAATGTAACAAACGATATAATTAAAAAAATCTTGCTAAATTAAGCAAATTTGTCATGCATGAATGCAGGTTCAGCCGACTTGTTATCAATAAAAGAGTTTTGCAGGTTATTCTGTTATAGTTGTTGTGTTTTTTGCAACTTTTAGCCAACATTTTTTCCCCGTATCAAAACCAATGATTATTAATCATGTCTATTACCTATTTGGAAGTCCTCATCTTCATAGATCATCTCTGCATTCTCCACAACAGGGGGAGGAGGGCATTTCTTAAGACGGTACGCTAAAGAGAAGAGATGATAAAAAGGGTTAACGTACTCACTATTGAGGAGTTGTCTTAAACACATTTACCTGGTGCAATATTACGAAAATCATGTTATTTTTCTCTTACTGTAGATCACTGCAGCACCTCTCCTTACACTTTGACCCCTGTCTAAAAATGAGACCTTGCCTATAAAAGGTAATAGGTAAGAAAACCTTATAATTTACCAGTATATGTTTAGTTTCTGTCAGCAAGATTACCAAGCTCAATTTCAAAAATCTTGGCAGAGCATTAAAGCTCCATGTAAGGGAATTCTAATTTGGATGCATATCTAGATCACTTTCTTAACAATCCTAGAATAGAGCATATGGTGAAAAGAAATAAGCAATTAGCCCGACTCTCAAATCTTCATAATCCAGAGTTCCAGAAGACTCTTGGTTTCAAGTGTGATTATCATCCAAACATATTTGGATCAAATTTTTTTTTACTTTTGCCTTTGTACTCTACCACTGTGGATTTTACATTGAACAATCAAGATGTCAATGACTTGCAGATGTTCAGCTTTAATTTGGGTTAAGTAAAGTACCACGGGCCACAACTTATTTTACAGTCAAATTACCTGTAATGCTATAAAATAACTGCCCTTATAACTGCCTGGATAGGACATGTTTTTATAAACTCCCCTGACAAAATGAAGATAGTGTATGAATATATTTTTTCCTTAGATCAAACTCTTAGATTTAGTTATAGGGTATTTGACTTTAAAATAAGTGTACTTTGTTGCTCAGAGGCTGGTCACATTTCACCAAAATGAAACTAGGGTTTCAAATGTCTTCCATACGTCTATCAATTTTTAAATCTACTATTCCAACTAGGGTCAAAGGGGACTATTCCATCAGATAATGGCTGAGAGGCAGGGTTCACCATGCACAGGTCACTCATTAATCATGGCTAGCAAACTGACAGAAAGCCATTTATGCTCATATGCATACCTAGTATATAGTCAATTTAGAATCACCCATTGCCTAACATGTATATCTTTGAACTGTTGGAGGAAAAGAAGAACCCACAGTCATGCCTTTGTTGAAGTAAAAACATAACATGAGATAGTAAACTAACACTATTTAAAAAATAATAATAATAATAGTAAGAAGTAATAGAAACTAATGAAAAAGAGTCAAATAAAGATGGCTCGGTACTTGTTTAATCTTGAAAGGCCTATGACTTAATGTTACGAAGCTATTCACTGTTAATTCTAAGACTACAACAAAATGTAGATAACATGTAGAAATAAGCCATTTGCTTTAAATTACCGTGGAAGTTCAGAATGAAGAAGCCTCCAGTTGAAAAGTCTGAATGAAAGCGAATCAGGACCTTCGGGCTAGTACTGTAGGCTGTCTCTAGTGCGGTGTTACCACTGAAAACTCCCAGCTGAGGACTGGACGTATCTGGGCCATCCCTAAATAGAAAGAGAGCAACAGTTGATGGGAAAGCTCAAGACATGGATACATTAAAAACCATTGACCGGCAAGAAGAGGAACCAAGTGTCACATTGCACATGCTGAAAGGTAACACAGTTTGAACTATGGTGAATTTGTTTCACTCCTTGTATTAATGATTCTTAATATAGCGCATGTGAAGTTCATATTCTATTCAAAATTCAAAATTTGTTGTTACGAAATCACATTTTTAGATGATTAGTAGTAGTAGGTAGTTTAGTTGTTTGTTTTGTATTCGGCTGCTAGAGCACTGACATGTCTGCAAAAATTGATCCACACCTCATCTCAATATATATATATTTATAAATGTAGGATTACCTACAAAAGTACATTTGTTGATTCCCATTGAAGAAAATACATTTTAGTGATGAATTTTTTAAAGGGCTACATCCAGTCAATATAAAAAAAATGTGTAATATGTCAACACTGTGTACATGTTTCTGCTGCATCTCCAAAGAAGGGCAAGGACTTAAAATCACCTATAAACTGTTATGAATTGCTGGTTGTAGTGTGATTTCCTTCTGCTGACTGCATTTAAACAAATGAAACAAAAAACAGAATTTGGTAATAACATAAAACATATGTGTCCGGAATGTCCACATTAGTCTACTAAAGTGGCTGCAAGAATATTTTTTTTCTTCTTTTCTTTGTTTTTATTGCCCATTTCAAACAAGTTCGTTGAACAAAACCCACAGATTAAAGGCTTAACTTCACTCATTAAATATTGAATGTTGTTGAAAGGTTACATTTTCTAACACTCCTAAATGCCCAGTTTTAGGTTTTTAATGAACATGCCATTGGATTAAACAAGGGTTTTAAAATTTTAATTCATGAAGAGTGCCTGGGATCTCTTGGCTCCTCAATAATTCAAGGTCTTCTGAAGGTGTTGGAGCTCATTTGGAAGATCAAAATGTGCTATATGGGTCATTTGAATTAAAACTGTTAGAATTTCTAGACTCTATTTTTACTCACTGAAAAACACACAAACCCAATAGCAATACCTTTCTTAGCCCAAAAGACATTTTCTCTCCTATTTATTAACACATGGATGTATTTCAGAGCTCTATTTATAATTAATAATCTAATAATCTAATCTAATAATCTAATTTATAATTGAAAAAGGGCAAAAAGTCTGAAACTGTAGAGAAAAAAGTTTTGCTAGTGACATTTAATTCGGTGAATCAAAAGAAAACTATACATCTATAAAAGTAATTTAATAAAGCTAGTAATGCAAAGTCAAATACTTATGAGAAAACCAACAAGACTTCTCCTGTGAAGAAGACCAAAAACCCCACTTGGTGTAACAACATGGTCGGGAACAAAGAATGAGAAGCTCTGCCTCATATTCTAGGTAAGCATTGCTTTTGGAAATGAAGGTTAAAAAATACAATAAATCAGATTTATTAAGAGTTTGCACTGTTCATCTGCTGTGCACTTTGTAATACATGTGACTGACAAAATTACAGTGCAGCCGAGAAAAGGATGGTATTGAGAAGATATGTAATTAGAGTGACAGGGGCTGACATGATTTAGCACCTAACAAATCCAAATGGCACATCAGATTTGGAGTCACTGGAGCTGGGCTGGAGCCTACCCCAGCTGTCACTGTGGGGAAAGGTAGGGTACACCTTGGACAGCACACAGGCCACCCGTCCATTGCAGGGCTAACACAGAAAGACAGACAGCCACGCATGCTCACATTCAAACACATGCATGCCTTTGGACTGTGGAAGGCAAGCAAGCACAGGGATTCTATCCCAAGGGCTTTCTTACTGCGAGGTGACAGTGTTAATCACTGCACCCCTCCATCAATCATCACTCATCCATCATTCTGCACCTCTGCATCGTATTAGTAAGAAATAAATACAGGAGCCAGGACCAGTGCCAGGACCAGTTTGGCTAATGAGAGTACGGTGGCTATTACTCTGTTTTTGTTTGGCTTCATTTAGAGAGTAGGCAGTTACTGTTCCAAAAATATCAACCTAGTTACAATGTGCGGCCAAATATGTCTTCTATCAATTTGAGGTGGGGAAAAAAGGAGAAACAAACAGCTCGACAAATTAATTGTAATGTGGCTTGATTACACTGAATAAAGGCATGTGGCTCCAGAAGACATTAGACATTTGTCATTGTGCATGATGATTAGATGTGGGTAGATGAAGCACTTGTGGATATTCAAACCATCAAAGCTTCATTTTTTCATGGTTATGTTTTTCACAAACCATACTTGTTCGTCTTCAAAGGCACACGAAGCATAATAATACACGGGAAGAATTTTACACATGATGATGAACAGAAGAGGGAGGTAATGTAATATTTGTGCATAATCATATTATAGCTATTTCAGCATAATTTCAAAATAAGTTTAAATAACTCATTTTCGATTGATGTTGGGGTTGTTACCCAAAAAAGGTAATTTATTACACATTACTCATAACTTAAAAGTAATACAGTACATTACTTAATTGCTTAAGTACTGTAAAATGGCCTTGCCACATAATTACCAGCAATATAAACCTATAGGCCACACTCCTACACAACAGCACAAATCCCTTCCCTAATATGGACACATACACGATCTTACTTTTAGGTAAGGACAGAAAGCAGAAAACACAAAGCAAAAGTGAAAAACAGCCCAAACTTCAAAACAACTTCAAAGCGATCTCCACAGTGATTTTACTTTAGAAACATGAACAGGCAGAAACAGAGGCTGGAAGCCTGACTACTCATCTCTGCTTCTGACCTCCTGTTGACCTCCCTTTCCCATCATTTCGTCAACCGAGATTTGTTGTATGTAATGCGTTACTTTAATCTCATTACATTTTTCAGTAATTACTGTAAGATGTTACCATACTAAATTCTGTAATTACATTACAGTTACAATCATGTCGACACTTGCGTTACAATGGTTCCTCAGTTATCTGCACGCCAGGCAGATAGAAAAGAAAACAGAAAAACCTCAAAAGTTTTTTTTGTTGTAAAGTGGAATGTGCATCCAGGACTGAAACGACCCCCTTCTAACAGAACGTCTGCTCTTTGCAAGCGTGTGCACAGACAACATGCTAATGCAAAGCTAGGCCAAGAATCCAGACTGATGTTAAAGCAGATGTTGCATGCTGACTCCAGCCCAGCAGCCACACCCTGATCTTCAGAATACTTTCAATCAAAGGGCAGTTTGGAAAGGAGCTGTTTTGTGGTGAGTGCATTTTACAGTTTAGGATATCTGGAGATTCCAGGTGCAAAATGATGATTACATTCTGAAGCCACGTTATTATCTTAGTCTTTCTAGATATCATTTCAGTTTATAACATTTCAGACGTTATAACATTTCAGAATCCACTTTCCCCCCCGAGCATATCAAAATATTGCATTGATATTGATTGAATGCTGATAATGTATAATTATTATTCTGAGCTGAGAATAAAATCTGAATTATTTACAGACATTATTCTAAATTTCATTCTCATCCACCACTGGGATATATTGAATGTGACACAAAGCATCTAAAATACATAAAATATTGCCAGTATTATTATTTTTTAAAGTATTTAAAGAAATACTGCTTTTTTTTTATTGAGTGTCCAGCACCATTAACTACTGTACTGTGTTACTCTGATGTTAGATCTGATGCCCACTGTTAGCAGTGGTATTTGGCAAACAGCCAAACACAACAAGTGGAAGACCACAGAGGCTGTTTGGCTTTAGTCCCTGACATCTGGATGCAGCTGCTGTCACATAAACCCCAGGGGTGTACAGGACAGAAACCAGCAAACACGGATCACTGCGATATGATGCAAACACACCAAGATAAAGAGCATTCAAAAGACATTTGTAACAAGTTTGAGTAATGACAGGCCAAAACAGGGGAAAAGGAAATCAGCGTGACCGCAAAGAGCAGCCAGTAGTAATTAACGATCACATCAGTACAAGTGCATTCTGGGGGTTTTTGTGCGTAACAGGTAGATCTCTGACTTAACTATAAATGCAACTGGTGATTGTGAGCTTCTACTAACGGCAGCAATTTGTTGCTCAGTCTGAATCAAAGAAACGTTCTGTGAATGCGCCACTCCCAAGTCCAATTTTGGCCATTTCATTAGCATTTATGCTATACTATTTACTACGTAAAAAAGGACATTTTTTGAAAGCCCTTTCATTTTCAGTACAGTAATTTATTTTAAACTGAGAGCAAGTTTGTTTTTTCATATTTAGCGTGACCTGTTTTCAGACTGAACTTCCAAAATTAACCTTTGCAACTTTCATATTAAATTTAAACTATTTTTCCAGTCAACTTCTTATTAACCCAGCAGCACAAACAGTGTCTTATTCCACTTTCTGTCCGACTGAATTAGAGCATCCAAATAGTCCCAAATCATTAAAAAACCTGTGGCTGTGATCTTATGCTCTTATGAGTTCAATTAGATAACGTCAGTTATCCTGTTTTAATAACAGTTCACCGCTGATGCATATAATTAAAAGTATTTCAAATACAAACTCCATCATTAAAGAAAAAATTCAGCAGGCCTGAGTTCATATACTAAATTTAATGTAGTCTGGTAATTCACTGTAAAACCCACTGTTCCTGTTAAATCGCTTCAATTTTCCACATGAAAAGCATATTCGTTTTGTCTGGTTAAGTCGAAAAGTCAAAAAGAATATTAAGGAAGAAACATTTTTATAAGAGGATGTTTGAAGTGATAAGTATTAATGCCAGTAGACTCTATTTACATGCATATAATGCAGTAGACCTTTGGATTAGGTGCTCTTAAGCTGTCTAAGACCCTGGAAGGTAGATAGCATCCCACTGGGTATGAGAAAAGCACTGTGCTCCTCAGTGTCAGCCCCAGGTCACTTCCAAATATATTCATGTGTCTGAGATATAGCTACATTGAGCTATTATGTGTGAACTAATCTCACATAACCGAGTTCTTTTGGTTCCCTACAATCTATGAATGTGATTTTATAATTTTGTTCCCTGTGAAATGTGCCAAAAACACATAAATCACTGAAATCAATTTGCAACTGCAAAATAATTCAACATAACGCCTCTCCATAGCAGAATCCAAGATTGAAAGCGAGTAGTCACCCACTGTAAATGTATTACTTTCCCACCGCCTACATTTCTGATGCTTGCTCCCTAGAGCTTGACTCGACTCTAGAGCCTGAAATGTAAAGCCTGACCTCACCTAAGCACCAAGTATAGCTAAAACCAAAATCTGCTGGATCTTAATTTTCTTCCTCTTAAATCTACTGTTATTATTCAGGAAAATTAATGCATATTAGGTGAAATTTTCTCTTGACCCAGGCGCTTCAGATCCAGCTGAGTCTTGTTAGATTTGTGAACCCAGCTCTGCCACTCTTTTCATTACATTTCCCACTCCCAACTGAATCTCATGATTACTTCCAGAGTTCCCGAGCCCTCTCTGAGTCTGCGTATGGCCTTGGTACTGAGTTAGATTGAATTGGTCAGTGGTCCCATTGTAAATGCATTGCTCTCATACACCCCGTATTACACTTACCTCCACACTGAATCCTATTATTACTGCTGAAGAGTCTGCGTATGCATTACATAGCACAGTGTATGTGTGCGTATGTACTTTATTATCTAGGTTGTAGTGTATGGTCTCTGCATATGAACATATACGATAAAGTTTATGTATAATTAACGTTAGAGAAAAGAGAAAAGTAAAAATGAATAAAAGATTATCAATACCAGGGATAAAATTCAATATATAGCCCCAAAATATGAGGAGAATGTGTGAATGTGTGTGAGACAGACAACTGAATGCATAATCTTAGTAAAAGTTGATACATTTTTGGTGTATTCTCATTAACGTGCAGAGAGTAGACAGAGTGAAACTACACTCAAGACTTACCCATCAATGATTCAATCCCTGCATGCATGAGACATTAAATAACACTTCTTCATTTCTGCGTGTGCAGTATATGTCTGCGTGTGTTTTTATGAATATTAAGCCATAACTGTACCCAGACTTACCAGACAGCAATGTAATCGGTGACGGGTTCTGTCTGCAGTAAGGTAAAATTTATATAAACTCCATGTCCGTGGGGAACAGTGATGAGCCAGCTGCAATCTTGGGAGTTTGGATATTCATTTGGGTACTGAGGTGAGTAGATGGTCCCATTTTCAGCTGTGACATTATAGCCACAAGGAGCTGTAAAAAGCAGAATTATAACATAATTTTCACTTTTTCTAAAATGCTAAAAAACTGAAGTCAAGAATGACTGCTGAACAGCAAACACTGAGGAATGTAATTAATAGTCTGGGACAAGAAGCGACAGAAGTGACAGAATAATAATTTTACAAATAATTTATCCAGTAAATGTTCCAAGTGACATAAGTGATTTACTAATTAATTGTTTACAATGTCAACTTGTGATACAGGTGAAAGAAAATTTTTTTTTTCATTTTCTAAATGTCTACATTAGAAATTGCAACTGCTTGTTTAGTAAGGGTGTAACAACATGAAATAAACTTTCTACTATACGACCTCCACATTTTAAATACATCTTTATTTTTAAAACCAATTTAAAAGTATTTATATTTTCCAAAATACTAATATATCAAGAAGCTATGACTTATTCTTACCCTCACATCGTGGAAATGGGTGGTTCCACTTCCGGTTGATACCATGCAGGCATGTTAGCACTGTGTGTCCGATCAAAACATAACCAGGGTAGCACTGAAAAGTTATAGATTGCCCAGCGCTGTAATCATTGTTGATGATGTCACCGTTTGCAAAAGGAAATGGATCATGGCAGTTTTGAAGTTGGTAGCCTACAGATAGAGATAAGAGATATATGTGAGGTAGGTAGAGATATGTGAAGCTGGGGAAGAAAAAAGTAATTTATTTTTCCAAGTTTCTTACATTTTTAAAATTTTCTGTCTATCGGTAATGGATTTGAGGTAAACTGAAAAGAATCTCTGACCCACAGAGACAACAAGTAATAGCTAATGCAGCAACATCAATAGATGTGATCTCCTCCTACACAGTTATCGGGCAAAGGTATACACGGGATGCTAGCACTTGCCTGAGGAAATGTCAGTACCACAGGTATATTTAGGGCAGTTCTCACTCTGCGTGAGTGTCATGGCAAGTCAAGCTCCTTCATTAAATGTGCCGCTGACAGAGAGCAGAGGTGGCTGATATCGGAATCCCAATTGTTACAAAAGGCTAGAGAGAAAGGCAGCACCTAAAAACACTAGAACAAGCATTCAGCACCTGGTCAATACAAATTGTGTCTGCTGCACTAGACAGCATCCACAATGCAGATTGTGCAAAATGCTCTTGGGTGTGGTCTATGCTGGTAGCAGCAGGCTGTAAAAGGTAGGAAAGAATGGCTTAACATGCATTTGAGGTGCAGGATGTGCACAGTGCAAGACCTCAAGTCCAAGCAGGACATGCAACAAATAATACAGCTGATCCTAGCTAAACAAAAGCTAATAAGGTTAACAGATCATTGCAGAAATAGAACAGAAGAGAAAGAAAGATGTGATAGACGCAGAGTTCTCATAAGAGAGCAACAATGAGATGAGTGAATATGAAAGGATATGACACCACAGAAATTCATGGAGGTAATAAAGAACTATGGTGATTGTGGAAAATGAAGGCCAAAAGATGTGCACTTGGAAGGAGTATTACTCGCAGCAATGAAACTACAGCCAAGAATGTGGTTCCAGCAGATTCCCAGGGCAACATTTAAACTTTCTATGTACAAAAGTGTACTTAAAAGGTGCAGCAATGTCAGCGTGCCAAAACCTAAAACTGGAATAAGAACTCCCTCAAGCTTTTATAAGCAACATTTGAGTTGAAATGTGTGTGTATGTACTCACACTGATTTTTTGGCATAGAGTGCTTATCCAACTTAGCTTTTAATAATTTGCTTGCAGCTATTAAGCCTTTTTAACTGTAAACATGTTATGCCCTTGAATACAAAACCAGACTGTGTACGTAATATTGAGAAAGCATGCACCGAGGTTGGAGGTGGTGTTGTCTGCATTGCATCTTCTCATCAAAGAACTGTTAAAAAAAGCATCTGGTTCAACTCCACGTGAGGAGGCTTGTCTGCATCCTCTACGAACAACAGCGGGATAACAGTGATACTGACTGCAGTGCTAGAGGACTTACCATTCCAAATCGGAGGAAAAAAGGGAACTCACATTCATGCGCACATGATTTGTGAGTTTGCTTATTTGAAATTGAATAAGCCTTGTTCTAGTTATGCTGGCATATAGGCCCACAGTGCATCTCTTGTGTCTTTGAAGTGAAGCACTTAGGGCTACAAGTAAAGCCTGCTGGACAAGATGCCAGTCTCTCACAGGGGCTTACTAACAATCCATCATTTTTAATGATGAGAGGAAAGCCATGAGGTTATTTAAGTCTTTAGCATGACTCATTCATGGATCAAAGCTCAAAACCTCATAGCAATACTTTCTTTCTTGGAGTTGTGAAAGCTTTGCAGTGTGGCTACTAGGTTTGGGATATTAATTTATTCAGAGCATTTGAGCAGACCATTTTTATGAATCATTGCATTGAATAAATTTGGACAAACTAAACAATGGGACTCATTTCAACACAGGTCTGTTATCATAGTGACCCTTGAGGGACTGTAAATGCCTGCAGTGATAATTCAGGGTCTGATATCTGTAAAGACTGCATTGACTAAAAAAAAAAAAACCCAAAACAAACAAACAAAAGAGATCTAAAAAGAGAAAAACCACCCATCAACTCACCCTGATAGGTCAGTTTGAATCCTGGCCGGTTCTCTGAGTGGTCACTGTAGAAGTGGATGATCGTCAGGTGGGTAGTGCTCAGTAAAGGGGGTGGGAGCTGTGAGCCAGTAAACTGACCAATAAGGGATGAGCTGTGCTGTGGACCAGCCCTGACTTCTAGGAAGTCATGGTTGTCTTCTGAAGAGAAGTTTTGGAACTGAATATGAGCTCCTGTAATGCAAATTATAAAGACACATGCTATAAACGACTATATAAAAGACCTGATAGTACATTATTTCAATACTAAGAAGAACTTTACTTTACTTGCATAATGTGCACACAGCATACACACATGGTGCACGTTTACTAATTGAGCGCAATACGTTTGCATGGTTTGAAATTTTTTTGTCTATTTTCACTGCAATATTTTTTGACTATTTTATTGTGTTTTTTGTACATGATAACTTGCATCAAAAATACAATTGTACATTTATTGCCCAGGTTTTCTTTTTTTTTAATTTACATAATCTATTACAGTTTTTGCAAATGTATATCATACACACAAAATAATAAATACTACGTCCCCCTAAAATTTCCAGTTCCTGTATTTACCAGCACATAGCAAACAAATATATAGATATAAATCTGCTGCAGATTCTGTGCTACAAACAACTTAGCCAGCAGATGTACTGAAAGTGACACCTATTTTTTAGGAATGCTCTTACATCCATACTACTTACCATATCCAGTTGGCAGGGTGATTTGCCAGGTGCAGTCCAGGTTGCCGGGGTAGTTGCCAGGGAAACCTGGACTAAGGATGACACCACTCATTTCAGTCAGCACCCCACCACAACGAGCTGAAACCACAGGGAAAACAAACACGCTGTTAACACTGAACAACGTAGTTTAAAGATCACTGCTTCGACAGTGAAGTTCAAGTGATGTGTTTTTCACAAAATTCTGTAAATTCATCAGCCACAGTGGTGAATAATACATATCTTTTTAAGTAAGAGCCTTGTTATGGCATCCTTTTCTATAGATATTTTTGGACATAAAAGGGTTGATGCAAATATCTCTTACAGAAATAGGTAAAGCAGGTCTGGAAAGCTGGTCCTGACATGTCAAGTCGAGTTTAACTGGAACTGGCTTCTGAGATCTTTTACCAAGGACTGAATTATTTAAGTCTCCATGCAAACATCAAGGTTACACAACACTATTGCATAAAAGGTACAAATAACACACACACACACATACACACACATAAGTAAACATATCCAGTGTGCCTGAGTACTTATGTCACTTTGATACACCAGTAGGACATATTTTCTTCCAAACTGAATCGCTCACTCGTAACACAATTTAGCCAGCGGTGCAGTGTATTTGCATTTGAGCGCGTTACCTATGCATAGAGGGGGTGGGTAGTTCCATCGACGCACTGTCCCGGGCATGCAGGAAATGTGAGAGTGACCCTGAAAGTAATCACACAGTGGTTAAACTCGTTAAAAAATATGTAAGTGTAAGGAATGCTGATATATCTTCACCAGGTAACTGTATTCTTTTTCCTTTTTTTGTAAAAAAAAAAAAAAAAAAAAAAGTTTTTTTTTTAAAGGAAGTGGAAGCAAAGGCATAACAATGGCATTTTTCAAAACCGGAAAATTCATATTTAATAAGCATCTGATGTTTTAATACTCCTAAATAAATACGTGAAAACCCATGACCTACTATATGACACCAGGGTAAAAATATTTTTGAACATTTGTCTAATGGTCAGTTTGTGTGAGTGTGTTCATTACCTGCAGAGTGTAACCAGGTTCACAACTGAATGCCACCACCTCATTGACCATATATCTGTCTCCAGTTTTGATTCCATTGGCTGGGATCATTGGTTCTGGACAAGTGGTAAGTCCAACCGCTGTAACAATCAATGAAATGAACAAAAGCACAATGAACTATGTTATTACTATTCATAATTTCACTGTTATTTCGTCTTCTCGCTCTCCGGGTCCATTCATGTGTTTTGGACTTGAGCACACAGACAGAAAATGTAAAAGTGATGTTGTCATCAGTTCTAAAAGTTTCACGCAGACATGGAAAATCAATGTTTGTCCTTATAGTCGTTCATCTTATGGCCAACTAAAATCGTTTTATTTTCCCTGTGCTCTCTGCTAAGCTTCAACTGCAGTATCTTCAGGAAGCCTTTCCTGTCTTCCTCATTCACCTGTATGTGACCTTTATCTTGACATGAACAAACTGATTATAAAACAACATCACAACAAACACACAAGTTTACCCAAGTTTATAAGTTGTTTGTATACCCCAAAATAGTGTGTCTGAGCAGGCTGGCTTTTTATAATTATAGAGATTAATTTGAGATGGATATATAATTCACAAGATTTAGTCACAAAAGCGCTAATGTCTTTTTGTCATACACAAAAGCTCATTTTAGAATTGACAGCTAGTACAATGATAAAGCGTGAACTTTTTCGATGTCGTCAGCAGCTTCTGAGACGTGCTTAAAAATATGTGAAGGTAACACAATGACTTTTGGTTATGTATTCCCAACACAATAAAGGTTAAACACATCCTTAATAAGTTTGACAGCAGCAGGCCCTTATCAAATAGCATCGGTAGGAGTGTATCTGTGTGTTCATTGTGTGTGTGTGTGTGTGTGTGTGTGTGTGTGTGTGTGTGTGTGTGTGTCAGTGCAGACGTTTGTGGAAACTTCCGCAGGAGCCTGCCCCAGAGCGGTTACCATGGCAACAAAGGGGTGGGAGAGGGATAGAGCGAAAGAAGAGGAGACAGAGGGGTGAATGTTTGTATGTGTGTGTGTGTGTGTGTGTGTGTGTGTGTGTGTGTGTGTGTGTGTGTGTGTGTGTGTGTGTGTGTGTGTGGACTTGTTGGTTCATTATCTACCTTCCTACCAGCAAAACGTTGCGAGCCCACTGAGCTTACACGCATGCCCACACACACACACACACACACTGGCTCACCACAAATACATGCACACGCATCCAGGTGGCCGAGATTCACTGAATGACATTTGTGAGTGTGTGCGCATGAGCGACTTGTACATGAGAAAGTGCTTGAAGAAGGACTGAAGGGTACTTCTTTTTTTTTTAGATGGCCCAAAAGTGAAAAAGCTGCGGGAGACTCTACACACACGCATACACACACAGTGTATTATTATGCAGAGAATCAGTGGGCTGTCATGACAACTGATCAATGAAAGTATTCCATTTGGCTGACCATCTTTCTCTCTCTGTGTGTGAGCGCACTGTTTTTCCCCGGGAATGAGGAAGCAGTAATGCCCTGTGAAATGCTGACAGCACCACAAACCACTCCACTAGGGCCACTAGACTACGACTAGACAGTGTCAGAATTTAAGTCTAACTGACTGGATTTACAATACTTTTGTTCCAGTTTATGTGAGGACAGGCAAGGGAAAAAGATCCCTCTTTCTGCCCTTCAGATGAAACACCCTCTAGTCTGCCTAAAATCATGAAAATATAATTACAAAATTCACGTCTTCAGGAGACGTTTTCTGCCCACTTATACACGCTCCCACACTGACATTTTTTTACCCGTGAATGTTTGATATCTTTCTTCCTATAGAAAACCCAGAGTAAAAATATGGAAAATATGCAAAAGATAGCTTCCATAACAGTGTTTGTGAAGTCTGGTTGTGAGGTGTTGATTGAGGTGCTATGGCTGTCATCATGTTGTACACACACAGAGGTGATCATATTTGGACAAAAGGGGAGAGTGCTAAGATGTCAGCAACTTTACCCATCCAGATACATCCATTTAAAGTATTTAAAGTAACCTGCTAATTAGCAATATGTAACAAACGAATCAAATAGTCATGGTTTGTTTTTGGAACTCCTGATAAAAGTTTATGTTACTCAGATTGCCTCTTGGGAAATCAGAAGACAGTGCAGTGAAAGATGGGTGAATAAGAGATATTGTTCCAGAAATAGTTCTATCATTTGAGTTTTGATTGTGAATTTGAAGATCATAAAGTTGAAATCATCAGTAAGAGTTTAGTCTTTTAATGTCTTGCAAGTTTTTTTTTAAAATAGTGTTTAAAAGAAGGATCAAATCAAAGTATCAACTGTGGTCAAATAATAATTTTGATGCATCTATTCTGATCACCTTTTGAACAGGTAAGTTGACTCATCTCTGGAAAACTTTCCGTTTAATAAAAAAGTTAAAAGCCTACTTTGTGTTGGGGTCTCCTGTACAGAACCTCTCTGGAAGGCAAACGTCTGCTACATAATGAAGAGCTGACAATCATTTTAAGATAAGTAAAACTCTAGTGTGAAACCTGCGAGATATTTTTTAAGGTGCTCTGGGAAGGAACTGGCTTCCATGAAAAGAACAAAAAGATTTCTTTCCAGTAAACAAAATTAAATATCATGTACTGTGTTGGTATTTGGCATATATTTGAAAACATTACTTGAGAAGACAGAAATGCTACAAGCACACATGGTCATAAGAATATGGACAACAGTGAAGATTTGTGTCCTTCACTTTTTTCCCTTAGCCTTTCACTCTAACCTTACCTATCATTTATCGTCTGACTCCTCCCTTTTCCTTCTCTCCCCTCCCCTGAGCCACGCCTCAACAATCTCTGTGTATCCATTATTAACAGCCAAGTTGAAAAGATGCAGAGATTAAGGTCCATATCTGAGGCCTTGGAAACTGCTAAGCAAAGACTCACAGCCTTGGCCAGCTGCTTGAAGATGTACAACAGAGAGATAGAAGGCAGGAGAATGAACCAGCTGTTCTCCACAGAATGAGCCATGGTGTACTCTCAGTGGCAGGGGAACAATATGAGAACAGCATCACCAAGGCTGGAGACGGAGCAATACTTCTCCCTGATGGGAGAAGGACACAACCCGTAACAACAATGCTCAGTGGCTAGTGGATCTAAGAGCAGACCACAGCAACCTCCCTGAACAGGGTCCAGCAACCATCACAGTGGCAGACATCCAAGAAAGGGTCTCCAGTATGAAGAATTGGACAGCACCAGGCCCTGACATGGTTCACACCTACTGGCTGAAGAAGCTGACTACACTCCATGAGTGTCTGGCAGCACAGATGAACCAGCTGCTAGTTGACGAGAGACACTCGGAATGGCTAACCAAAGGCCAGACAGACCTGATCGTCAAGGACCCCCGAAGGGACCGCTCCCATCCAACTACCGACCAATAACCTGCCTTAGTACCACATGGACGCTCCTGTCAGGCATCATAGCGGCCGAGCTACCAGAAGGCAACATTGCAGACATAGAGGACAGTTACAAGCACCTGGGGATCCCACAGGCAAATTGGAACCATGAACAGGCTGCTAGGAAAGCTGCAACCACCAAGTAGCTGCAGAGGGTAAGGCAAGTCCTAAGGAGGCAGCTGAACGGTAAGAACAAGATCCAGGCTATCAACACCTACGCCCTACTGGTGATCAGGTACCCTGCTGGGATAATAAGCTGGCCAAAGGAGGCGATAGAAGCCACTGACATCAAGACCAGGAAGCTCCTGATCATGCATGGAGGGTTTCACCCCGAGTCCAGCACCCTGAGGCTATATGCTAAGCGGAAGGAAGGAGGCCGGGGACTGGTGAGTGTCAGCACCACTGTCCAGAATGAGACAGCCAACGTCCATGAATACATCAGGAGGATGGCTCCAACCGACTGCGTGCTCAGTGAATTCCTCAGGCAGCAGAAACTCAAGAAAGAGGAGGAAGAGGAGGAACCATCAATGAAGGACAGGCCCCTGCACGGTATGTACCACCAGCAGATAGATGAAGTGGCTGACATCCAGAAATCCTACCAGTGGCTGGATAAAGCTGGACTGAAAGACAGCACAGAGGCACTAATCATGGCAGCACACAGCTCTCAGCACAAGATCCATAGAGGCTGGGGTCTACCACAAGTGTGTGTACACACAGAAGCAATATAGCACCCCTAAAATTGACCAATCTTGCTAGTTTGTGTGCATCAACATGCCATCACAAGGAATTCAGAGCGTAGCAAAACACAGACAACGGAGGCTCAAATATGTGCACTCTCTACACACACAGAGAAATGCACGTATTCACACAAACACTGAAACCCCCATGCATATTTACAAAAGGGGACATGTTCATTGATCTAGAAGTGATTCTAAGTTAAAACAACTACAAAGGACTAAAAAGCACAACCATGCTCTGACGGGTGTGTAAAAACATGATGTTAATATCTGTGTCTATACCTTTGTCCATCTACACATTTGTGTGTGTATGTGCACGCTAGTGAGTGTGTGTCTAAGTCTACTTGATTCTGTTATGTCCCTCCAGGTGAGCATTCTGCGTGTGTGCTCCAGCGTGGGTCTCAGTATGTGTGTATGCTCTCAGGCAGTACCAGTTCAGGTCACTGACTCTTGCTATTTAATGTTAAAGTTCTGGCTGTATTGTTGTCTGTGTGCATTTGTAGATTCTTGAAAGAAGAGACCCAAAATCGATTCAATTCTTGGTTCTTGTGCATCAACGAGTATGTTCTTTCCAGCCAATGAATCTAGCATTGCATCGTGCTATCCTAGTATGAATATTACTTACTTTTGTATTCTAGGTGAAAGCCTGCTGCCACCACACTGATGTCACTTTGAAAGTGAAGAAGGAGCTGATTGGATGTTGAGTTGAGGAGAGCAGGAGCTGTTGTCCCTGAAAAAACACAAAAAATAAAGATATCATAGACCGGGTGAATGATTAGAAAAAGCATTAAAGTTTGAGGAACATAATATTAGATATACAGGAAGGAATCCCTTTCTACATAATGGTGCTGCTTTTTCAGCAAGACTTAGACTATAAGTCTTATTTAAATCCCAGGACCAGCTGGGAAATTATGTGCAGAGAAGGTGAACAACCCCTCACCCTCCATGGATAGCTAGCATTTTAGTGTCCTTATGTGAAGCGGCCCTTATCTGCCCCAGTGAAGCTGCTCAGTGGTCAACACCAGATCACTGTGGTTATAGTGGGTAGCTCCCCGGTGTGCCTTCCTTAGAAGGGCGCAGTCAGTTGTGTGTGGGTGGGTGTGTGCGTTGCCCTATGGGCAACATGTTTTATGTGTGATAGCTGTGTGACAGGTATGTGCTTGGGGCAGGTCACAGGGGAAACTCTGCAGGGAAATCATAAAAGGTTAGATCATTCTTTATCCCTGCCTGTCTTCTTTCTATCCCTTTTTCATTTTCATTTTCCTCCACCTTCAGTCTCATGGTGACACTCTTCTTACTGACTCCTTAGAATTGGAAGAATTCTGTGTCTTAAAAAGATTTATTCTTTATTTAAGCTATATATCATATTTTTGGTATTACAACTCATCCATCACAGCTCTCCGGTGTATGCCATATGTGTGTGTATCTATAGTTTAAGAGCTGCCATATCTAATTCATCATAGATCTTGTGTGTTTGTGTGTGTGTGTATCCATAGTTTAGAAGCTGTCATCTCTCATCCATCATAGGATATTGTTTGCATGTGTGTCTGTGCATAACTTAATGCATTTAGGTGCATGTGTGAGCATGCTGTCTTACCAGAAAATGACCCTAATTTGGGAGCTGTCATGTCTCCTCCATCGTAGATCTCCAGAGAGTCCCAGTTGTGCTCAGTAGCAAATGTCATTACTTGGATCTAAATAGCCAACAATGATAATAAATGAACACAACAGCCAACAGCTTCCTCCAAAATTAGTGTATATCCAGTAGACTATGCATTTATATTTAAGTGTATATATATCTGTACCTGAATCCCAGCCCCTTCACTGACATGAATCCTCCACAGACAATTGAGACTGTTTGGGTAGGGTTCAGGATAGCCAGGAGACAGTATTGTCCCACGACGTTCAGTCAAATTACCACTGCAGGGAACTAGAATGAAGACATAAAATCCACAATTCTTGGCAAAACATTATAACTAAATGCCAACAGATGGGGCAGGATATTGGAATATGGCTCTTCGTTCCTAAAAACACACAATATGGTCTTCAAATTATAACAACAGCGAGCCAGACAGGAAAAATAGGAAAACAAACACCTTTTATGGCATAAACTGAGGTGAAAGTTGAGGCTTTTTACAAAAAACACAGCTCTCAACAGGAACGCTAGAGTTCACACGGATGCATTTAGTTTTAGAATTAAACTTCAATCATTACTCTCATTAACTAGTACAAGACGCTTCACAGAAAGGACTAATTACTCAAGGCCTTTTTTCATCTGCGTTTTCATCAGTGCTCTCTGGGGATTTTAAATGTCATCAGTGAAGTATCCCAGAATGCACTGCATGCCAACGAGTATGACATTGATGGTGAAGAGCTTAGGCTTAATGCTGTTGTTTGTTTCAGAGGACAGCTGTTAAGTTGTTTTATTAATTTTTTATGTTTTTTTTTTCAGGTAGTCCTTCAGTCTTTCGCTTATCCAGATTTTGCATTAATACTTAATAATACTCAAGTCTGCACAAACCTGTTCAGGGATCTAAGGTCCTGCTTGCTGGGTGACATCAAGCAGTCATACTGATGACTCTCACCCTGGCTCTCAAAATGACAGTTGGCAATGTTTACAGTCATGCCAGGGAAAACAGACATATCTCCCTTTGGTTATCTATTGTTATCTCCTTTGTTGTGTTTCAAATGTGATATCATTCTAACTGGAAGATAAAACTGGATCATTGATTTGAAAGAGATATTGTTTTGCTGTCAGTCTGTCTGATGGTTAAAGTCACAGATATCCAAAATTATAAACAACTGGGGACTTTATTGATGCATAAGACAATTGTTAGTCTTACCTATACAAGTTGGTGTTGTTGTGTTCCACTGCGCAAGGGCACCTGGTACCGCCTGGCACCGAATCGCATTGGATCCCTTTAATAGATATCCTGGATTGCACTCAAACCGAACCACAGAGCCCACTGAGAACTCTGAACCAATCCGCCTGCCATACCGAGGCTCAGGTACTGAACTGCACTGGCTGTCACTGGTCCGAGGGACAGCTACAATAATGAGAGGAATTACATGATTCAAATGAGGAAAGACGGGAAATAAACATATGAGCAGGGAGACTTTGAAGTTGATCTTGAATTGAACATATGTTATTGTGTTTAAGTGAACACATGTCAAACACAGAGAGAATTACCTTGGTAGACAAAGTGAAAGCCTCTAGCTGACTGGCCACTTTTAGCATTGAACCGGAGCATGATCTGATTGGAAGTTGCCAATGGCAGCGTCTCTCCTGAGAAAAAAACAAAACAAAACACATATATCACAATGATTTCAAAATGAATTTTAATCCAAAACGTTTTTGTAGAAGCTTTAAAAGTAGAAGACAACAGCAACAACATACAGATCCTTTTTAAACCTACATGTGCTACAAAGATACAGACTCTCAGTTCCACAAACATTCACTGTGCATTTAAGTATATGTTAAGTGCCTATATATTTAAGAGTACCAGCTTCCATTCATAACTCAGCAATAAGCAGGGTTTTTCATTCTTTTTCGCCTTTTGGTAAAATATGTGCCTCACAAGAATCAAAATGCAAAACAAAGACGCACACACACGTGCACACACCATCTCAGCAGGCATACACAAACAGAGATTTATATGCACACACATACGCAGGCAAATGAAGTAACAGTGATAAATGGGTAAAACATGGCCTGGTGTGGCTGACATTTAGAACCATCATTAGCAGCACGGGGATCAGGATGTGTGTGCGTATGTGTAAGTCTGGTATGTGTGTATGTGAGTTAATATGTTTGTGAGTCAGGATAATCAGTCAGTTAGGTGGAACAATGTGCTACAAAGCTGTTTGCCCCCTTTTTTCTTGTGTATGCGTGTGTGTGCGTGTGTGCACATGTGAATGCGTGCGTGAGTAACGGGTAATGATGCGGATAACATTATTTTGTAAAGCGTGGTATGTTTCATTCGTTTTCAGCCAAAAAGAAAAAAAAAAACCTCAACGCAAAAAACCCAAATGAACTTCAAGGTATGAGTCATTCATTCTATATATACCATTACCAATTAAATTAGACGGGTTGTATTTATCAGAAAAAAGGCAGCTACATCCCATCAACAAAAATAAGTCTCACTGATCTATGAGCACAAAAAAGCAAAAATGTAAGCTCGCTTGTCTTTGTATCAAACTCTAAACCACTCCAGTATTATAAAGAACTTTACGCGTAGTTGTAGTTACATTGTTTACTAAACACAGTCATTTTCTTCCCTTATAATTCTACAAGCAAAAGGAGGTAGCAAAAGTGGGGGAAAAAAAGAATAAACACAAGAAAGAAAATATTCTGAAAGTTAGGATTTTGACATAAAGGAACTAAACGTCACTTCTAAGGGGATTCCCCTGCAGCGTGCCTCCAGGCCATAACACACGAAATTCACACAAAAGTTAAACTCTGAGGCGATGCCTTCGCATTTTACCAGCAACGATGTTAATCATTATATATTTTTTTATTTATTTAACAAATTATTATTAATATCCTTTCATCTAGATCAAATTAGTCATATCTTTCTATTTCCATCCATCTGTATTACTGTGTAAAGACTCAAAACATTGGCAAGCTGGGGTGACTCAAAGTTGGAAGATAAGAAAACCCATGGAGGATTCTGTTAAGGAGTATCAGTGCTACTGTATGTTGTATGGCCCCAGTGAGACGCTTTCCACTGCTGATTTCCTCTAGTAAAGATAACCCGTAATGGATTTTCACCAAATACATCACTGTCAAATAAATTGTGATAACGACCACTGGTGCTGTGTTCTACAGCCCCCCAGAGCTGCTTTCTTACAGAAGATTTCATTATTTTCCTCTTTCGAAAACAGCTCAACAGTGCAAAAAAAAAAAAAAAAGGAGAAAAAAAGGGAAAATTGTAGGTGGGGCAGCTTTTCAAAAGTATAATATCGTGCATATATAAGTGAAAAAAACAATAAAACAACAGTTTCTTTGATTACAATATAATATTAAAAAAAAATATATAAAAACTGCATTCCTCAGGCTGTGTCTGGCTGTTTCTGGCACTAGAGTTGATCAACAGACTCACCTGAATGTGAACCAGCCAGGGAGCTGAGCAATCGGGCGTTGTCATTGGGTCCATCAAACAGTTCCACTGAGTCATTCATTGCTGTTTGGAAGACGGCAAACTGACCAAACACCACTGGACAAAAAAAACAGACAAATAAAAATAAATTTGGACAAATAATTATTTCAAGATTTGAACAAGTCTTCTGTGCTTTGATTACAAGACTGACTGTAAGCAGTTTTGTAATTATGCACTTACCGAACTGAGGCGACACTGTGATGTAATAGGAGCAAGTCTGTTTTGTCGTGTAGTTTAAAGGATAGTTTGGAGACAAAACGACCCCTTCAGATCCACCGTACTGTCCTCCGCATGGCGCTGTACACAGAAGGTGATTATTAGAAGCTTTTCATTTAAAAGATTTTAGAATGTTATTTAGATATTTTACAACTACAGCACAATAGCCACATGTTTTATAAAGTAGTAAATAAACACAGTATTTGAAAATATGAATACCAAAGTACACCGAACCAGGGTATTCTAAATTAAATGAACTCACACTGATGCACACAAATTTTGATTGTTGCAAATTGTGGAGATACTACTGCACAATTAAAATTGTGCACGTAGCTGCAGTTCTTGGACATATAAAAACCGTATTATTAAAGAACAGTAGATACCGAAAGGACGTAGAATACCAACCCAATACTAATTATTCATCCAACCTGTTGTTTAACCCAAACAGGTCACCAATCAATCACAAGGTCAACACAGAGAAACAGACGACGACCTACAGCTAGAGTCACCCGCTAAACTAACATGCAAAGAGCAGGAGGAAGTCCACGGAGGCACATGAGAACTTGCAAACTCGGCACAGAATGCCGATCCGACTGAGAGGTTTAAACCAGGAGCCTTTTTGCTGTAAGGTGACAGTGCTAAGTACTACACCAACATGCTGTCCCCAATATTAATTAATTTGATGTTAAAAAGACACAGATGCAACTTAGTATGCAGGACTTGGCATTGGTATGTAATATGATACGGTGGTGGTCATATTCATAGCGATGATTCAGGTCTGAAATCCTGTCTCACAGAGCATTTTATCAGTGCAGCAGTAACCCCTTGCTCACTTGCATTAATGAAGTTGAGCCCTTCAGGCTCACAGCAGTCTGCTAACATTTGGTATTAACTATATATCCAATCAAATGTGTTTGCGATGCGCTCCATAATATTTCTGCATAAGCTCCACCTGCTACTTTGTAAAATGATTTTAGTAGGAGTCTTAATCAAGGTTGATTAAGACTCCTAGAACCTCTACAACGACGTTAGATCAAACATGTAAATGTACGAGTAATGCAGAACTACATAATATTTATCAATTCAAGTGTGATAAATGTTTTTGAATCTTATTGTCTTGAGAGTAATCACTGTTCCAAAATGTATATAAAAGGCAGTCCTAGGCACTATGAAATAAACTACTCCCTCGGTACATTCAGCTTCTGCTAGGTAAGACTTACAGTGGAGCTATGCCATTACTTGGCTCACAGAATCATATTTTAGGATGGTTCATTAGTTAACAGCACATTTAAATACTGTTAACTGGAAACTGTCCATTCATTAGAGGATGTTTGCTTGTTTGTGTTGGTTCCATAACAGACTGGAAATCTGCTTAATGGATAAAATTCTCACACGGTGTATACTGGAGCTCTCTCATGACCTTATATAATATAAATAAATATAGACAAAAGATAAACATAGCCATCATTTAGAGTACAGAACAGTGAGTTTTTGTTCAGTGACATGTTGTTGTACTCATCATATTTTTTATGCGTACAATGTGCACAAAGTTTAAATGTTGCGAGCCATTTAAAGGTTTAGAAGGTTTATACTCGCAACCAAGTGCAGGAATGTCTATATTTTGGTTCTCTTTTATTTTTTTTATTTCTTATCAAGTGTACTTTTCTTTCAATCTCCAGAGTGGCAGGAAAAAATCACGTGGATAAGGTGAAAAGGAAACACTCACCTCGCCCTCATTACTATCACTGAGCAAAGCCCTCAACACCCAGTGGAACTGTGTAACTGCTCAGTGGTCAACAGATCAAAGTCTGTTTGTTCTGGACAGTCTCCAGGAGTGACACTGTGCGAGTGTGATCAGTAACATATCGAAAAAGCACACGTTGACTATCAGTAGCAATTATCTGAAAAAACTAAATATCAAAATTTAAAAAAATTTACCCTAACTTGCAGAAACAAATGCCCTTACATATCCTTAACATCAAGGGTCAGCGTAGCCTCATTGTTCCACTTCAATCTGTTTTTAAGATACAAAGAAAAATAAGATAAAAAACTTGAACGCGTTAGTGTAACTTTAACGCTCTAGGTTACTGATTAGAAGGTCAGGGTTTAAAGCCCCAATACTTCCAAACTCCTACACTGAGCCTGTGAGAAAAGCCCTTAGGCCTATCTGCTCCAGGGGCAACATATCATAGCTGACCCTGGACTTTAATCTGAGGCTCTTAACAACCTGGGATATGCAGGGGAAAAAAATATCACTATACTGTAATACACGTGAAAATAAAAGCATCCTCTTCTGCTCCACTGCTACTCTACAACTAAGGTAACAACATTTCAAGGAACATTTGGCATTAGTGGCCAAACAGTTTCATCCGCTTTGCTGCTTCAGTTATTTAGAGACATAATGTTGCAATAAAGTGTACAGATTTTAGCCATGTCTCTTTTTCATTTTTTTCCCTGTTCCTGGGAGCACTGCCCATTGCAAAAGAAGCTGGCAAGCATATCATTACTCTAATCTCTTATTCTTGCCTTTTTTTTTTCTTTTCTTCTTCTTCTTTTTTTAATCCAACTGACTGCAATTGGCTCCAAAGTTGTTTAGTTTAGCAGAAAACTTGTGTTGTCCCCAAATATCACTTGGGCCGTTGTGGCTCCGAGGCTTTGTTATATAATGTAAACGTCTTCTGATATCTATCTGGGCATGTGCATCTGTGTATGAGATTGTGTATGTATAATATTCACTAAGGACAGAGCGGACTATATAGAAAATCTCATTTGTCATCTCATCATTAAATGTGGGAAATTGGTAAAATATATATATTTTTTAAAAAGTGATGTCTCCACTTAACGGAGTGAAAAACAATCAACGACACTGTGGATTCTTTGGGAAAAAAAGCCCCACGCATTTACCCATAAACAACACATCCCATGGCACTATGAAGCATTAAGTGTGATGCAGCAGCAACACTTGGTGGCTATATATCACATTAAAAACAATTCAGGAGAGGGCTATAACAAAGAGCCACATGTTCTTTCATAAGTGAGACCAAAGTTCTGGTGCACCCTCTTCAGAGTAGTTAGTTCCTCTTGACAACAACACAGCGGGATAAAAACTTTAGTGGCTGAATTTATGTGGTGCTGTGCAAGAGCACAGTGTGGGATCTCCTGTATTAGTGTAGTGCAGTTTCAAAAATAGCCTATTAATCCATACCACCAATGCATGACCCACAAGAAACACAGCTAACAGTAGCTTGTTCCATCTTTTTGCACCCCCAAGGGAGCTGCAAACCTTTTGCGAGAACAGCATGTGGGTGTGCAGACATTTATATTGCAGGTTAGGTCAGCAGAGGTCATTGACATTTGTGTAAGTGTCTCTGAATGTGTGCGTGCATGTGTGTGCACAAAAAAACAGCAGCAACTAGCAAATCTGTCAGTGTCACCTTCCCCGGCACACGCACACACTCACCATGTAAGTCTTATCCCTTCCCTTCTCACCTTGTCCGGCCTCTGCTCTTCTCGTCTTGCTATGGTGTGTATCACTTTGGCTTAGTCCCAATGTGCACCCACAATATCAGCTGTGATCCCTAGTGGACTATAATTAGCGTCACCTCCGTGCTTGTTGAAAATGTGAGAGCATGGGAGTGCAAAGGTTATAAGGACAGCCTGAGAACTGGGGCAGCACTCTGTGAATTAATATACTGCCTGGGTTAGAGGTCCATCTGTGAAACTAAGAAGTGACACTAAGGGTGTCGGTTCATATGTGGTTTCATAAAACTGTCTGATAGTAATTTAAAACACAGTATCATGTTAGCCTAAACGTTGTTAGTTGGTAGCCCCTCTAATGTTATTTTTCTTTCCCCTTTTGGATGATTTTGAACATCCACTTCAACAGCCCCTTGAGGATAATTCCCTCAAGCAAAGATTTCAGCATTTCAGTCTTGCGAAAACTGTGGGCTCAAAAATTCTACCAGAGAGCCCTGAAGCACTTTCCGATTTCTCAGTAGCACAGCCTTGAGCCCTCAAGGACTCTATCTGTAACATATGTCATAGTCTTTGAGTCCATGTGTGGACATTAAGACTCACTCGGTAAAACTGATTTACGTCCTAAGAATATAAATACAACAAAACTTGGTTTCTACTTCTTTGCTAGACAGTTGCTGTACTCCCACCTACTCATCCTCCACCTCCTCCCCACTCATATCCCTCTCTACTTTCTTCCTGTTTCCTAAAGCATCATAGTAATCATGCTCTTTCTTTCTTCTATTGATTGATACTTTCTGGATTGATTTTTGTTGTGCTGTAGCATTCAAACCCTCAGGTCTAGAGGTCTTGTCTTGATCTACCCACAATCTCCCAGTGGTGCTGCTCTAGGCTCAGGTGTCAGCCTTATCAAAAGCCTTCACATACACACATGCGCTTTGATCATTCACACCCTCTGTCTCTCTCTCTCTCACACACACACACACACACACACACACACACACACACACACACAAATAAATGCAAAAGATGCTATTCAAGTCACTCTCTTTCTCTCACACATCTATGAGCTTTGATCATCGACACGCGCACACACACACACACAACACTCTTGTAGTACTTTCTGCGTCTCATTTTCCCTTTTCTCTCACAAATATAAAGACACACAAACACACACACACATACAGGCACAGCAGGGCTCATGGTGGCAGCAGGAGTACAGGAAAGAGTTTTGAAATGTCCTAAACTTTTAAAGTTGGGTTGCAGTTCATCCAGTAAGTGTTTTTTGGAACCATAAACACAGCCACTGCTGTCACTTCAACATTTCAAGAAGAGGATTCATTTGTCAACAGTGTAATAACCACAATTCTTGAGCACAACAGAATCCATTATTTATACTATAAAGCACAATGAGAATGAAATCCATGAAAACTTCAGGAAAAAAAATGGTTATGCCATTTGCTTTGCATGTCTTGCACATTTCAAATGTCTTTATCTAATGACATTTTTTCTCATAGAAAGTAATAGTAAAATGAAAGTAGTAAAATATATGTAAGTCTATAACCCTTTTTATAGAAACGGAATGATTAATACAATATAAGACTTTCTCTGTATTCCCTGTACTACCTCTGATCCAGATTTATCATTTTCACCTTGAAGTTGCAGACATAAAAAACATACTAAGATCCAAAAAGCCAATATAAAAAGTCCTTTTAGACTTATACCTGCTACTCGCAATATGTTCTCTGTCTAGATCAAGTCAACAAGCATGTGCCCTGAACACCAGCAGCACTGGCAGCAAATGCGAGCGTGAATTAACATGGGCAGAATCCACCGAGAAAGCGTGAAATTACCGGTGCTCACTTGGCAAATTCGGTATAATGTACCATGCTACAGTACTCATTCCACCAGTATAACAACTTTAGTCTTTTCATACTTGTCAAGAGATATGCTGCTTTCATTCACCTTTTCATTCCAGTCAGTTCTTGTCTACAATATAGTAGGTAATATTTAGCTCTTTAAGTATTGACACTGACCATAAAACTCAATATTTCCTACAGATGTTTCAAATTAAAAGCTCACCAGGAACAGGAAGCATTATGCCCTATTAGCTCTCTGTAAGGCTTTTAATTGTCCTTCTTCCTTCTTCTGCAGACACAACACATTAACTGTGTTTACAGATAGCACCTGGAAAAAGTTCAGAAGGAATTTCGGATCCTTCTTTCTCCCAGAACTGCTTCATGAGAGCCATATTTATAACCTGCTGGGTGTGAATGGCTCTAAGAGGTTATGATGCATTTCTATTCAATTTAGATCTGGACTCTGACTGGGTCACTTCAATACCAAATATCCTTAAAATAATTCAGTAAAAGACTTACTTCTTAGATTTTCTAAGCTTTAACTGAGCTTCCACTGGTGGACAGTCACCCTCACACTATCCCGTAACTTATTTTGATAAAGCATTTCGCCTCAGTGATTCTTTTACAAGTTTACATAATGGCATGCAGTGCTGTTTTTACACTGTAGAGAGTTCTGCATTTTTTTTCTAAATAATTCAACCTTGGCTTATAGTCAAGAAAAGGTGTCACTGAAAAGTTCTGATATTTGGTAATACATTTTTGGAGCACAAAAATATAACTCATCTGCTGATGAGTAATGTAAATTCCAGCTTTTCTACCTTGAATCTAAATACCTTTTGTTGATTTCATTTGAATGACTATTTCTTACCGTATGGACTTTGTTTGTCTCCTCTATGACCAGTGCTTCTTATACATAATTCTGCAGGGTTCTCCTACTTTTCTACCACTCTATATGCACGTGTGGTACGATTTTTTTGGGGTATGTGTGTACCCATGTGTTCGTTCATGCTGCGCGTGTGTAAGGAAACTGCCTCTAGGCGGCACTCTATTATAGCTATGTCACTCTCTCACTTTACCTCTGTGTCTCTTCTCTCACATAAACACACATACACACATGTGGTCTTACACACAACCCTATCAACAGTCACGGCGAATTCCTTCTTTCTCGCACCAGCTCTTAGTTACCATGGAAACCAATAAAAGAGCGGTTTGAGATGGGAGGTGTTTGTATGCGTGTCTAAGAGTGTGTGTGTGTGCGTGTGTGTGTGAAAGAGAGAAAGACAGAGAGAGAGAAGGCAAGAAGGGGCAAGAGAGCTAGAGAGAAATTGTGAGAGAAACATACAGAGCAAATCAGACACAGACAGAGGAGGTAGGAGGAAAGTAAAATAAGAAAGACAGAGGATGAAAAAATCTTGAAGAGAGTTACAGGGGAGAGTGAGAAGTAGTTACAGAAAAAAAAAGCAAAGGAAAGGAGTAGAAGGGAGATGAGTGAGGGGGATGAAAGGGAGAAAAAAGGAGACGGAGGGAGTGTAAGTGGAGATGTATTATTTAAAGAGGTCTCACCCTGTCTAATGAGTTTGGTCTAAAAGCCCCAGGAGCTGCCCAAAGATAGAGAGACAGACAGAAAGACAGAGCAACTTCCCTAACTATGCGGTGAGAAAATTCAATGTGCAATCAGAGCTGAGGGAGCAAAGGCGAAAGACTGCAGAGTGGGATTTAGTCAAATCGTTCTGCTTTGACTATATGAATTGTCTATAATGTAGGTAATGACAATCTCAGGAGATCTAACCATTTATTGGGATCACTGAAAGGGCAGGAACTAAACTGACTTGCATTTAGGAAACTCTCATCCAGAGAGCAGGCCTGATATTCTGATATTACTGAAATAGTGTTAACAATAATAAAGTTAAAAAGTAAAAGAAAACATATACACATGTATATGTGTATATATGTATATACATGTGTATATGTATATGTGTATATACACATGTGTATATGTTGCACACTTTGTGTGTGTGCTTGTGTGTGTGTGTGTATAAGTAACTTAGTTACCAGATAGACTATTTTATTTTTTATTTTATTTTATTTTATGGATTAAATTATGGTCTTACTGTATAGTAAAACATTATCCTGTGTAACAATACCTGGGCAAAAGGTTGGGGTTGGTCTGCTAAATCTGCTAAGTGGCAGTATTATCTTGAAATAAAGTCGATGAAGGAGAGGATGAAATAAAATGACTTGATAACCTCTTATTCTTGCTCTTTTTTTGTTTTTTTTTGCTTTTCTCAAATACCTACTATGAGTGCAATTATCCCATTCTTATTCTCTCACACCCCTGAATGCCCGTGACTGTCTCCCAGATATTATTAAACAGAGCTTTCACAGGAGACTTTTCAAAGTAGGAATATGTGCTTTATGTCTATGTGCCCATAACCATTTTTAATTCTTACCTCCTTGCTCTGTGGCTTATCTGAATTTTTTACCCACATGGCATTAGTCAGATATGCCTCTCTCACATACACAAACCCATATACACCATGAATGGCACTCTGGCAGGTGTCGTTTCATTGCCTCTCTGAGCTGTCAATCACACAGACAGCTCAGTCCCCAATCCCTGACTGCTTTGATAACACACACACACACACACACACACACACACACACACACACGTAAAGACAACAACTACACTTAAATCCAGATCTGGGAATGGGAAGTGGGGGATTGGGTTTTTTTTGAATGTGGTTGGTCCTGTAAATAAATAATGAAGCAATATAATCAGCTGCCTCTCCAGTGTCCCTTGTCCCAAGGACAGACTTTCATTCCACCGTCTTTAACAAGGTTTCAGACTGCAAGCCTTATTCTGTTCTGTTCACAAACTAGTTCCCTTCCCCTTAAGCTCAGAAGATCTTCAGAGTACAATAAGTCCTAAAATCACAAGCTGCAATCCAATCCAAGACAGTGGTATTAAAGTCCAGTCCTCCACAGAACAAAAGCTTCTCTGGAGAGGCAGTTAAAATATGTTAGCTAGTTGGCACTGAATAAACTTTTAATTTAAGGGGGGGGATGGATGTGAGTTGCCAAATATATGGTGGAGTTGTCCAAATAAAGTCTATGATTTTGAAAGACTGGACCTATCATTCCTCAGGAAGGAGGCTCGATGGCTAAAGCGAGATATACAACCTACAGTGTTGCTACCAGATAGTGTATAACAATGACCAAGATTCATATGAAATTTAGATAATACAGAGAAAATCTTCATAACGTTCATGTTCATCATTATTTAAATAAACAGGGGAAAAATAGAGAGAGAGAGTGGAAAAGCAAGGTCCCAATTTGGAATCAAACAGAGAACACAGTATGCAGTTTAACCTCTGAGTTACCAGATTTCTAATAAATATTCACTGTAACAATAATATTATGGTACAGCAATACGCACAAGGTTGTATTTCCTGATGCGTCACTCCTACCTTTACATGATGGCAGTGCCTTGTTCCACACTGGCTTTCCATCTGGACCCATGACACAGGTGATGGTATCTTCACCTGCTATTGTGTAGCCATGGTGACAGCTGTAGGAGACCTGAGATCCCAATTTATAGTCGTACCCTGTCCGACTGGCATTCATAACATTACCGGGATCAAAACAGGCTTCCCTTGGTTTTTCTGTTGAGAGGGAAAGTGTCTGTATGAGTAGAGTAGCCTAATAGTTTTTATTACAAAATAAAAATTGTATTTACTTTCTTAGATTTTTTTTGCAAACTTATAACAGTACAACAACCTGTGGTACAGAAAAGGCAGTGTAACAATGAGAATTATGATACTGTTAGGAATTACATTAATCAATTTTCTATTAGAATGTAAATAAAGTTTCAGAGCTGTACATTTCTACAATATGCATAAATCTTTATAGTCCAGCATTTCGAATTACAATATGTACTCCCATATAAAAGGGCAAATAACCCCCAACAAAACAAAACAAAACAAAAAGAGCAAACAAGAAGAAGAATGAGATGGCGATAAAGTAGTAAGAGACAAATAGTGGTCAAACAGTGTCTTGGATCTTTATGACTTGGAGCTGGACCAGCTTGTTTGCTTTTCTGTGATCGGCCAATAAGAATGAGATATTATGCCTGAGAAAAGAAATGGACAGGAAGACAGAGAAGGGTGGAGGGCAAGATAGAAGTGAAACAGAGAGATGATTAAGGCTGGATTTTAATTAGAAAGATGGCAGATGAAAGGTAGTGAATAATGACAAAAGTACAGAAGTGTAAGGTAGTGTGATGAGACCAACAACAGAATAGGTGATGGTCTTTTTAAAAACTAGACATAAATAGGATAAAGGAATCAAGAAGAAAAGGGGTTTTATAAAATTTGCCAGAGCAGATCTAGTCTCTACTCAGCTGAACAACTAAGTGCTGTATTGACTATAAGCGTTAAATCACCCCTAGTCAAGCCAAACCAGGATAAGTCACAATCACTAGAAGTAAACAACTCATCGGCTGGCAAGGAGCACCGTGTTCGGCTGATAAACAAAAACAAAAAATAAAACAAACCACAAAAACTTCTCCTGTATGAGGGGATTAATAAGAATAGGCAGATTAAATTTGATCCAGTCTGCACACTAAACAATCCTGCATCGACTTTTTAATCATTACACCCGATGCAAGCACATTATTGTTTTTACATTCACCGTTTTGCATTTCAATGTGCAGAAACAGTCATAAAATACATTTTATTTGCTAGAAACCTAACACAACATTGATTTGCCTTGTTCTTTTCAACCTCATTAGGCCTATACTGAGATGCTATTTTGAAAGTGAATGTTATTGATACGAGTTGTATTTACCATTTCTACTATTACACTCAAAACTATGCTCCTGCTGCTTGCACACTACTGTTACTAACACTATCCTGTATACCACTAATATGTATCACTTTTACTCAAATCAGTACTTCTACCTTCACCACAACATTTCTTCTATTGCTGATAATTAATGAAACTACTTAATACACCTGTATTAAGTAATGGGATAGTTTCAAACAGTTGTAATCACTAAAGAATTAATCATAAGCTGTTTAAATCTATTTAATGTAGCCAAATGTAAAGTATACCTGGACATGTCAAGCCAAAAGTTTTTTGGTTTAATTACCTCTATATTCGATAGCGAATCCAGACATGCCCAGCGAGGCATCCGATCTGAATGCAAGGAAGAGACTGTTATCACTGCTCTCTATCCGCTCTGGGGCCTGGTTGCCTTGGAGACTTGCTAGTAGAGGCCCATTAGAGTCTTCACCCTCATAGATGTGCAGGAAGTCGTAACTTGGCTCCATGTTAAAACTGGGTATAAAAAAAAAATTAAAAAAAAATCTTAGACCTAAAAAATACTTATTGGTAAGTTTGTTGGTAGTTTTCAAAGTGTCCAAACAATTAACACAGAACTGTACGTTCAGTTAGGTATGTGTGCCATTTAATTGCTGTCAGTTTGAGCTATCTCCATTGTAATCGTCAACTCATCTTCTTGCTTTCTTTTTGAGATGTTTGATGTTTTCTGGATATTTGTCACTCTGTTAAAACGAAGACAGAAATATTTGACCAAAAACGTAAATAACTTAAGACATTTAGAAAAATAGGAAACTGTTGCAACAGCAGTCTTATCATTAGGTTAGTCATCCTGTTGTCGCACTTTGAAAGAGGACAACATGTACTGTAACATTCATAGTCGAAGCACGTGTATGTAGAGTTGGATGTGTCGAGACCGGTGTCGAGACCGGTCTCGAGATCACTTTTAGGTGGTTTTGGTCTTGTCTTGGTCTCGACGGACTTTGGTCTTGATCAATCACATGCAAGGATGTAGGATAATATCATTATGTGGAAAACAGAGAGGGTGAGAGACGCAACAGTCAAGTGGAGCGTGCGTCTGTCCTCTCAGTAAGCGAGTGAGACAGTAGACAGCGGTGAGGAGGCCTGTGAGAGTGCATCGCAAAAACACGTAAATATGCCTGTGACCCGTAAACGATGCAGCATCTGGCTGCAGTTTAAAGACTTTTTTGTCTCAGTCTCAGTCTCAGTCTTGGTCTCGTCTCGACTTTGTCTTGTTCTTGACTCGGTCTGTCTTGGTGTTGGTCTTGTCTTGGTCTCGATACCCTCTGGTCTTGGTATTGTCTTGGTCTTGGTTTAGGCGGTCTTGACTACAAGTCTACGCGTATGTGTATAGTAGCTCGTTCTCTCACAGATGCATAGACTTTGAATCAGTTGGTTGGAAGTGTGCGTCTGTGTAAGAGTTTGTGTGTCCAGTCATAGCAAGGAAACATGAAGAGAAAGAGATGGAGAGAGACTGACTGTTAGACATTAAGTGCAGCGATATTGCAAAAGTAGCAGAAAAGTACTTTTCTGTTTGATTTTTCAGCACTATAGTGAGCTATAGAAAGATCTTTAGATTTTTAAGTCTCACAAAACATATAAACTTTTGTTTTGTGAGACTTAAAAATTTAACTTGGAGAGCAAAAAGAAAAGAAAATCACGGATAAACTATTTGACATACAGTGGCTTGCAAAAGTACACTTGAGAAGTGGAACGAAAATCATAGATGATTCCAAATTTTTTTTTACAAATAAATAACTGCAAAGTGGGGTGTGCGTAATTATTCAGCCCCCTTTGGTCTGAGTGCAGACCATAGACATTGGCTGATGAGTGCTAATGACTAAATAGAGTGCACCTGTGTATAATCTAATGTCAGTACAAATACAGCTGCTCTGTGACGGCCTCAGAGGTTGTCTAAGAGAATATTGGGAGCAACGACACCATGAAGTCCAAAGAACACACTAGACAGGTCAGGGATAAAGTTATTGAGAAATTTAAAGCAGGCTTAGGCTACAAAAAGATTTCCCAAGCCTTGAACATCCCACGGAGCACTGTTCAAGCGATCATTCAGAAATGGAAGGAGTATGGCACAACTGTGAACCTACCAAGACAAGGCCGTGCACCTAAACTCACAGGCCGAACAAGGAGAGCGCTGATCAGAAATGCAGCCTAGAAGCCCATGGTGACTCTGGACGAGCTGCAGAGATCTACAGCTCAGGTGGGGGAATCTGTCCATAGGACAACTATTAGTCGTGCACTGCACAAAGTTGGCCTTTATGGAAGATTGGCAAGAAGAAAGCCATTGTTAACCGAAAACCATAAGAAGTCCCGTTTGCAGTTTGTCACAAGCCATGTGGGGGACACAGCAAACATGTGGAAGAAGGTGCTCTGGTCAGATGAGACCAACATGGAACTTTTTGGCCAAAATGCAAAACGCTATGTGTGGCGGAAAACTAACACGGCACATCACTCTGAACACACCATCCCCACTGTCAAATATGGTGGTGGCAGCATCAGGCTCTGGGGGTGCTTCTCTTTAGCAGGGACAGGGAAGCTGGTCAGAGTTGATGGGAAGATGGATGGAGCCAAATACAGGATAATCTTGGAAGAAAACCTCTTGGAGTCTGCAAGAGACTTGAGACTGGGGCGGAGGTTCGCCTTCCAGCAGGACAACGACCCTAAACATAAAGCCAGGGCAACAATGGAATGGTTTAAAACAAAACATATCCATGTGTTAGAATGGCCCAGTCAAAGTCCAGATCTAAATCCAATCGAGATCTGAAAACTGCTGTTCACAAACGCTGTCCATCTAATCTGACTGAGCTGGAGCTGTTTTGCAAAGAAGAATGGGCAAGAATTTCAGTCTCTAGATGTGCAAAGCTGGTAGAGACATACCCTAAAAGACTGGCAGCTGTAATTGCAGCAAAAGGTGGTTCTACAAAGTATTGACTCAGGGGGCTGAATAATTACGCACACCCCACTTTTCAGTTATTTATTTGTAAAAAATGTTTGGAATCATGTATGATTTTCGTTCCACTTCTCACGTGTACACCACTTTGTATTGGTCTTTCACGTGGAATTCCAGTAAAATTGATTCATGTTTGTGGCTGTAATGTGACAAAATGTGGAAAAGTTCAAGGGGGCTGAATACTTTTGCAAGCCACTGTATTTCCCCTACTTTTTTGAAGGCTAAAATGGGGGTCAAGTTTCCCACTGCAAAATTAGTTATTGAAAATACACATTAATAATTTAGTAATGCAAAAATTACCAAAGTTAAAATGAGTGCAATGAATGTTTCAGTTTAAGGCCTGTTTTGTGTCTGGTATAAAATGAGATTAACTACACCCAAACCCCATTTGCACTGACGGAGCTTTAAATGGTCTTTACTAATACCTTTTGCATTAGTAATACAAGTGGGTGTAAATGCTAAAGAAACTAAGTGTGATAAAACTAAAATAAAAGATCTCACTGAAAAGAAATGGCACAACATTATTACCCTACAAACCACAACAGTAAAACTAGAGTATATTAAGATCTGGATGAAAAATCAGGGACAATGACATAAAATTGAGAGAGTAGACTGTTATGAAATGAATTACACATTTTAAATTACCTTTTAAAACAGCTACAAAAGAAAGGTCACTTGGATGTGGACGCTCAGATAATGACATCTCAAAACTAGGTTTGTCTTGACTGGAGAAACACATTGTGATTAAATTCAAAGGCTGATCAGGAAGTCATTACTAACTGGGTCATTTTGTAGTCTATTCAAGCTAAGCTTAGAAATAACAGTTAAATTTAAACAAATCATGAAAAATATGATACACAACATTCAGAAAACAACCAATATCAATACAACTTAATTAGAAGTAAAATAAAACTGCCTCACTGTTACAACAGAAGGGAATTATCTCTCAAGCTTAAAAACATGAAGCAAAAATTGGGTCATTTTTTCTCCTTTGGCAATCTGGAGAAAGTCCGCTTTGCTTTTATCTCTTTTGCTACATTTGAAGCTCAAGTCTTCACTTTTGCTTTAGTCATAAGCCGCTAACCACTGTGACTTGTAAAATATTTACCACTGAGGCACAAGCAGAACTCGAAATGTAAATAAACACTGCCCTATTACCAAAAAACAAAACATTAAATGGTTGGAAATTCCTTTTATTCACACAGGAATTTCAAGGCAAGAATAGTATGTGTAATCTCACTGCATCACGTTTAGTGTGTTTGTCTGAAAAAGATCATTCTAATTTCTTTTTGCATGCAGTCACAGTACTTTTCAATATAGATATATATTTGTATAGTGATGTATTCAATGTTGCACTGATTAGATCATTAGATACTGTTAATTTAGAATACCTTGTTCCTATGTGTAGGACATTATCAAAATGGTCACCGTGATGAAACATAAAAGACTAAAAAGATTTAGGGTCAGATTTATTAACAATCACAGCTATGTGAAATTTGTGACTGAAAAGCATGCACGCAGGTAGGAATTATAGAAATGGCTAAGGTTCGACACGTGCAATTTATTGCAAATTGCACTGTATTTCACACGCAATAAAAGCATGTGTTATTATGATCGATAGTTGGCGCTGAAAGCCTCAATTTATTCGGAATGCCGGGGGAAAATGTCAGAATGAGCATGTAATTGGAAGCGTTGGATGCAAAAAGCTATGAACGTGGTGCCAAAATGTTGCATCTGTCTTGACATCTGTCTCTTTGCACAGTCTTCGCCCTGAAATTTTAACAGTTCTTGTTTTTTGGCTTTGTTAGCTAAACTGAACTGAACTCAGCGTGACACACTGGAGTGAGGGAAGAGGAGAATCCCAATTCAAAAGGCCTACAAGTACGTATTGGAAGCCAAATTAGCTTTTATAGTGAATGATGGGCAGTGTTTCAGCCTTTTAGTCCCATTTCTCCACAAAGATTCTTCAAAGATAAAAAAGTATCTGTAATTTTTTCTTTTCAGCAGAGAAACAAGCAGAGCAGCTTTTTTGGACTTCTACCTTGTTGTTATCAGGTCTCTTAAACACCACATTCAAACATCTGTCAAAATGAAGCAATTACTGGGATTTAGATTCAGACATATCTAATGACTGAATCTTACAATATCCAGTGACGGGCTATGTGCACATTTATGCAAATGGAACATTAACAATTGCTTCACTGATATATGTATGGGTCAGGATTTGGCAGTAAATAACTGTATTCTTCTGAAAATCATACATGTCAAAAGTTACAGATTTCAGTTTTAGCTTAATTTTGTGGATTAGCTCAGCGGTCCCCAACCCCTGGGCCTCGGACCGGTACCGGTCCGTGAGTCGTTTGGTACCGGGCCGCGAGAGTTGAGGCTCAGGTGTGAAATGTATAGTTTTCAGGGTTTTATCGGTTTTCAGTGTTATTTTGTTATCGTTTTTATCGTTTACTCGGTTTTCCTGGGTCTTTTCACATGTGTTATGAATAAATTTTCTTTTTTTCGGTACCGGTACTAGTTTTATTTTGTTGTATTTATCCGCGACACCTTAAAGGCCGGTCCATGAAAATATTGTCGGGCATAAACCGGTCCGTGGCGCAAAAAAGGTTGGGGACCGCTGGATTAGCTTGTAATAGATTAGACAAAGTTATCAGCAGAGTTAAAAATAATATGTAACAGAAGACTATATCAAAAACATACTGATTCTCCACCAGCTGCCTCTTTTTAATTTGATGCCATTCTGCTTCCAGAAGGAAACATGTGCACAGTCCTAAACTTTAACTATTTTAGTTAACATATTATTCATCCCTTCATTGGGGATGCTCTTGGTAGAATGCAGATTAGTCAAAAACGATCTGTACACATCTTTGTACACTGTTTTGAAAACGCATTAGATGACAATGGAAAAAAATGCTAGATATCTAAACTGTTATGGACTAGGTAATATGTTAGAAATGAATAGATGCGGCATCATTTTGTGGAAATGGAAATGATCGACCATCAAAGTGCTTAATTCAAAGACACCCCAAAATCTGAGTGAAAAAATGACGCGGCAAGCTAGTCCATTTTGCAGAGATTTCATTGCAGTAACTCAAAATGGTACTCAGTAGTTTGTATGGGTATGTTTGGGCCGCACTTGCGCTTGTATGCATGCCTAACACCGGGTCATGCTCCTAATGGGTCAACACATAGTATCCATGGGCTCTCCTGCCAGATCTGGACCAGGGCATCACTGAGTTTCTGGAAAACATGAGGTCCAGTAGAAAATGTGGGGCCCTCAGCCATCCTCATGATGTCTTTTCGGATTGTTTGGTCATAGGAATTCTCACCGGTAGCCTGCTGGAGGTTATTTTGTAATTCTCTGATAGTGCTTATACTGTTTGTAGTTGCACAAAGGAACAGATACCGGTCCTACCGATGGGTTTAGGACCTTTTACAACCCCGTTCAGCTCTCATAGTGTAACTGCCTGTCTTCTGGAATTTCTTCCATGCTCTTGAGACTGTGCTTGGAGACAGCAAATCTTCCAGCAATGGCATGTACTGATGTGTTATCCTGGAGGAGTTGAACTACCTGTGCAACTTCTGTAGGGTCCAGTTATCGCCTCATGCTATCAGTAGTGACACTGGCCCTAGCCAGATGCAAACCTTGTGGAAAAACTCTCATAAAAGATGAGGAGAGAAAAATAAAATAATTCCTGTTTTGGGGGCTGTCCAATATCCTGAGGTTTAACTGACTTTTTGCTATACTCTGATTAAAAAGTGATCCCTAAATTTGAGCAGTGTATATATATTAGTTCCGAATTTCCACTCCCATTAGTGGATTTTTACCATTTTTTTTTATCTGTTAATTTGGTCCATTTGGTAAATCTGGGCCTTAGGTTGTTAAAAGGTTATGATTTCTAAAGAGATAATCTTACTACAAAAACAATGAATTTTACTGCAGAATGACTTTTTTTGACTCTGCGATGGCCACAGTTACAGGGAGTCGACACTAAAACATAAACTTCTATAAACATTCATTAAAATCTTTAAAATTAAAATGTTTAATGTTTTCTCACACACGGACAAACACTTTAAACATTTATATCATCAGTGAAATCATCGGCCTGTCCTGATGTGTCTATTACAGTTGCAATCGTTCCTGTTGTAACGTCCTAATATAATCTGTTAATAATTTTTCTAGCAAAAAAAGCTTAAATACTTACCAGAATGTGCCAATAAGACATGTCTTAGTGACTGTGAGAAATATCAGCATTTTCAGGCACCATAATTAGACACAATTCAACATGGCTTTTGTTTCATGCAGAACACATTACATATTATTGTGACACTTATAAAACCTTAATTAACACTACGTTATCAGAAACTGTCAAAGTTTCTTTTGATTTCTATGTCAACACCTCTTAAACATTTCCCTTTAAGAAAATAGACCCTTTTATCATAAGGGAAAACACATAAAATAATGTGTACATGCTTAATCTGCCTTAAAGTGGAAAAAACATAAATTTTCATCTACTGAGTCAGCTGCAATTGTTAGCTTAAGGTTCATAAACATACATGCTTGGGAAAAGGGAAGGTAAAAGGTTAGTCTTTCATTAATAGATACAATTAATAGGTAATCTACCTTTTGAAGATGAGGGCAATGACAAAGTCTGGGTTGACTCGGATTCTCCAGTCGCACTCTTTCCCAGGCGGGTAGGGCTGGGGGTAGTTGGGAGACAGAATTACCCCAGAAGGACCACTGACGTTACCTCCACATGTTGCTGAAGATGAGAGAGAACAGTGAGGGAGAAAAGAAAGGGAGAAACATTATTACATAGCATTGGGCTTGGGGTTATTTGGACTCAGAATAACCCCTGATTGACCTGTCATATAAAACCCACAGAAAGGCAGAGACAAAATGAGTTAGTTGGTAATGGCAAGTATAGCAGAGATTGGTGAGGACAGTGGGAAAATCCCCTAGTGGACAATATAACCTCCAAAGGTGGTTGCAGACAGCAGAAGAGAAAGAAAGAGAGAGAGAGAGAGACTGCAAGATTTAGTTGCAGAGTGTAGGGCTGGGGGTAGTTAAGAGAGAAAATTACCCCTAGCGATCTTTTATCCCACAAGAAGCCAGAGAGCAGGAAAAAGATATTGGCAAGAGAGACAGAAAGATGCATTCAAGCAGCAATTTGGTGATGTGAAGGAAGAGTTAGCAAAACAGAGATGTGTCTTGGGGCTGGCAGGTGGGTGTGAATGGATTATCAACAGTGAAATAAAAGTAAACAAAGGCATTAACACTTGCAAATCACTCACAAGCAGAAGCACACTAACACACTAAGTCCATTGTGCATAGTGGTGTATAGTATGTTTCATCTTGGGAGCTTTTGAACACAGAGGACTCGCTACCTGAAGTGAAAGTGCAGGACAGGGAAGCACCCTCTAAGCAAAGCAAAAATGGAGCGAGATATGAGCCCAACATTTTATCTACATTCATGCAAAACGTGAGGTCACTAGCAAAGAGTCAAAGGCAATATCAGGGACAAAGAATAATGTGTTTCACACGCATGGTTACAAGGCAATCTCTGGTCTGTGTAACTCTGCTGGAGGACTTCTATACACTGGTGGCTGATAAGAAAAGCAAAAGGCAACAGAAAAGGAGACCATAGCATCTAACAGTAGCCAGCTGTCTGTGGTGTCTTGGTGCAAGCTGGGTGGCTGACGACACGAGCAACCTGCTACTTCAGGAGCTTTCAGTGACTTGTGAAATCTGTCCATTCTGATCCTTGAATAATTGAAAATAATGTAGCTCAGGACCTTGAATGGTAATCTCTTTTGATTTCCACATCCATCTACTCTAACGTGACACACAATGTCACATGTGAGACAAAACTGAACTGGATGACGCAGTTTATCAACAAAATGAATGTGACACATTAAGGCCATGTAGTTTGGCACCTGAGCACTGTTAATTCAAAAAATATTGGCATGCAGCATTATAAATACGTAGGCTGTCTGGTGAGAAAAGCTGCGGTATTAGTGATTGTATTATTGAAAAACTCAATGAATTTAATTAATTAAAAACATAAGGCAGGTTTCAGGGCTTTAGGCCATGTTTGTCCTTTAGTGAAGAAGTCAAATGCTTAAGAAGACCGTAAAGAGGAATACAAAGACATAAAAGCATGACAGTGCAAACGAGCAAGTGCGCCGGACTTTCAACTGTTTAACATGGGAACTCAATCAACATTATTTTCATCATTCGACAGTGCTACAGATCAAACCTCGGGATAAACATACCAAGGGTGTTCAGTGTCCAACCCAAATATAACCTTAGGTGAAGTCTACCATTGTGTAGTTTTCAAATGTACAAAACAAAACAACGAGCCACTACAAAAATGCTACTAGTGCCTTTATAATATCCATCCATCCATCCATCTTCTTCCGCTTTATCCGGGGCCGGGTCGCGGGGGCAGCAGCCTAAGTAGAGAAGCCCAGACCTCCCTCTCCCCAGCCACCTCCTCCAGCTTATCCGGGGGAACACCAAGGCGTTCCCAGGCCAGCCGAGAGATATAATCTCTAATCTAATCTAATCTAATTCATCATATTCTATTTTTTTAGTGTGCTATATGATATATATATAAGCCCCCAAACAAAGTGTAATGTATCAGGTGAATTAACTGAAGGTCCAGCTTGGCAGTAAGAGATCCACAAAGAGCTGTACACCTACCTACACATGTTGGAGGGTCAGGGTGCCAGTAGAATCTGTTATCCATTCGCACACATGTGATAGTATCTTTGCCCTGAAGCTGATACCCTGGGTCACACTGGAATGTCATACTGTCACCAGGTTCCTTACTGTCCCCGTATCGAGAACCATTGACAGGGATGCCGGGGTCGTTGCAGGTCGTGGCTGTTGTGGCTGGAGAGTGCAGAGAACAAAGGCAGACAAATATTGACGTACTAGGAGCACAGAGAACAAAAGGAACTGAGACAGATGCACTCAAACGTAACATTACTGCCAGTGTCGTACTGTCAGCAGCAGAAGCAAAAACAATAAACACACGCATAGCAGAGTGAGTCCAAATGGAGCTTATTATTATGTTATCATGCTTACAGTGACTAATATAATTACTCTACTTATCAGAAGTAGTGATATCGGGAGACACATGTGGTCACACTGACCCCAACAAGTTAGTTAGGTAATTTTTGGCTCTGCCTTCGAGCTAAGCAGTGTGCTAAGTGGGGATAACTAGATTTAGATGAACTTACATTGCCCGTTACAGCACGATCAGCCCTAAGGTGCTCCAAATACTTTAAGTATTACACATCTACAAATAACATTTCTACTTATTTACTTTTAAGATAGAACAGATAAATACGATTTAAGACTTAAAAAACAAAAACCTATCTATAACGACTTTAATTTTCAGAGTTCATCTTAGTTTGGTGTTAAAATGGCACAAGCATACTTGAGCACACAATTCACTTTATAGGCTTTAAAAATTTACTTTTTTTTTTCTTATTTTATTTTAGCTGAAACTGAAAATGCTTTTTAAGAGTAACAGAACAGACGAGATTGAACAATGTAATTTTATTTGTACAATTTTACATTAAAAATGTTATATATAACATTTCATAGGTATGATCAACAGAAACAGATCCAAATATAAAGGACCCTGACTCTGACATTTCATTTGGTAAAATAGCTTGGTTGCCTCAGATTAATAATTGTCTAAAGATTAAGAAAAAAATGATCTATGTTAAAAAATACAGCATAAATTGGATATTAAATATTGTCCCTTTCTGTTTTCTGAAATTCTAGCACTGTTTAGAGAAGGGATATCTATCCACCCTTTGGGACTGGACCCCTTAGGGGCTTAAAAGATAAATCTAAGGTGTTAAGTCAAGAAGTAAGGAGGAAAAAAAACTTGGCCTTAAATAAATGCGAACGGTGGAGAATACCACCTCCTAAATCAATGCGGAGGTAAAAATATAAGGTCATTACCATAGTAATGGAATAATAGGGCTATAATTATGATGTTACCAAGGGCAAATATTTATTGTTTTCCACATGGAAAGAACGGGACAATGTGTAAGGATGGCGAGAAAGAAAAAGCGAGAAATATGTAGACATAAATTTGTATTACTTTAAATATTTGTAGAAAACCTGACAGTTATGCGTGTTGGACTTTTGTGTGCGCACACACACCTGTATAAAGAACAGGTGTGTACGAATGGTCTCGTGATCAATCAGTTGACATTCTCGCCTAGTTGTTATGGTACTTTCTAAATCCTTCTTTCTCGGTGTGCCTCTGATCGGTTTTGGTGCCATAGTGGATCAAAAAGTTTTAAATCTAAAAGGAGGATGCACAGACATTTTGGGGTTCACTGACTCAAATACCAAAGGGCATCTCTGCATCAAAATGGCACAACAACCATGCAGGTTGCCTTGGGACAAACGGCAGCAACAGCTTAGGTTCAGTGAGCTCATCTTAAAAAAAAAGGGGAAAAAACCCCCAAACACAAACAAAACAAAAACAAAAAGATGAATTCATTAACATTATCTACAAAATAATTAACAGAAAACACAAGACTACAGTTTCCCAAATAAATCTTTCATGCTCTAAAAATGAAATGAGACACCGTCTCTGGTGGGCTACTTCAGTACTTACTGAACATGGCTCCCAAGGTGAGATATTAAATGTCTCATTTGATTCTATGACTAAAGCTTTTTCAGAAATCCTGTTAAATTCCACATTAATGCCAGCTTAATTTTCTTATAGCCAAAATAGGGTTTATATGATTACCACAAAACTATATGGATGAGTGGTGAGTTTTAACGAAATTAATAGGTAATTTTGTAATTGGCTTTCCTTCATAAAGGGATCTGAGGGGTAAAGTAGGGCAGACCACCCGAATTACAGATTTAGTAGAATCATGTTACATTTCTGAGCAGTTTTTCGTAACTCAAATGTTCTTCTTCTACCTCATGTTTAATGATATCAGTATAAAGAGAAAGCTACTTACTGGAGAACTGTATTGAGAATCCTTGCTTGCTGATGAAATAATCAGAATCAAACTGCAGCGTAAGTATGTTGAAAGTCGAGTGGATGTCTTCAGGTAACGCTGGCCCTGACCATTCTTTCAACAGGATCCCACCATCTGATGGTCCCGATGGGCCATCCCAAACTCTCAGAATATCGTGACCAACCTCAGTGTCAAAGACAATAAAGTGCAGGCTGAGGAAACACAAAAATACAAGATTGTTTACTTTCACATCAACAAAGAGGCACAACTCAAATTTCATAGTGGCATAATGACTGATTGTATTATTGGTCATTTTAGACTTCGGTGAATGAAGGTTGATGTTATATGGAAGTTTCTCCTTATAATACTGCTGCTGCTCTATATTAACCATAAATACTAGTAATCATTAGTGTGTATAAAATGGTAGCTAGCTACCGAAACCTACCCAGGATGGAAAAGAAAGTTTTTTTGTTTTGACTTATTTATTTATTTATAAAAAAGACAGTTTCTATTCTTCAATCCTTTTGTGAAGCATTACCATTAATGTAGAACAGGAAATACCCCAGATAACTGCAAGTCATTGCGACATTACTCACGTGCACTTAAATTACCTGATAGTTTTTCCTGTATCAGCCTCTATAGTCCAGGTACAGTGGAGGTTGTTGTCGTATGGAGCAGGATATCCTGGAGACAGAATCCGTCCAGACACCGCACCAGTTATGTGACCTCCACACTCAGCTACAAGGACAAGAAGCAAGAAGATGAGAGTGGAAAAAAGTGAATATTTGATGCCTTAATTTATGCAGCTTAAAGTGTCAGCAGCTGAAACACATCCATCCATTCACTAATGCATATTAACCAAGATATTTTAAAACACCATAGCAGACATTACTATGCATAATAAAAGAAAGCATAAAGGAACATTGGAGCAAGTACTGCATTTTATGATAACTTATATAAAAAATATAATTTTTTGAATCCACATTTTTGCACAGATTTGGCCTATTAGTGGCATGTGATCCCAAACTTTTGATCAGCTGTAAAACAGCCTGTTTCAGTTTACGCGTTGTTCTCAATAAATTGCATGCTCAAAAATGTTTTGTCTCACTCCCATTTCTTTTTGTTGTATGTTGAAGCTCTACTTGGGACCTTGTTAAGATATAACCACGCAAAATATGATTTTTTGCCATTTTTTAAGTGGTCTTAAACGTTTGATCGGGACTGTATTTGACTGGGTCTTCTTAACCTCGGGCATATCCAGTTGGTTTGGAGAAGTAGGGTTTCCACCAGTTTTAGATCTGGCCCGACATTTTGGACCACTGAAGACGATTTCTCTCTATAGAACCAGATCCTACATTAAACGTTTTATGGTTGTCTTTGTATTAATGTTTCAATTTATCTCTATAAGATGTAGCTTCTGTTCTTCGCTGTAAATTGCACTGAGGTGTGAAGGTTAAGTTAAATGAGATTCAGTTAAGAACTGCTTGAATCGTTAAATCAACCTTGAATTATCCAAGCTTTTGGTATAGCGTTTCAAGGCTGGCAAATAACTTCGATGACTCTTTTCTGTTAAGGAGTTCAAGAAAAAAGAGGCAGTTTACAGCATGAGTGAGTTTTGTGTTAATTTTATATTGTTTTTTGTGGACAGAGAGGTTAAAAATAGTGAATATGGACAAATCAGGGGGCAAAGCTGGTAAGAGATTTAAACTCATCATGGTAGCACATAGCGCAAGAAGATGACTGCTGTTTAGGTATGTCTATGTGTGTGTATGTACATCTGTGCATGTCTGTGTGTTTGTTTGTGTGTGTGAGTTAAACGTGCATCATTAACACAGCCCTACAATCTACAAAACCATGGCAACCTACTGTTGTTGCATTACCCTGGGCAGAAGGCACACAAATCAGAATTTCCATGTGAAGACAAACACAAAGGGTACTCCAAGAGACAATCACACACAAGGCCAGAAACATACTTGAAAACATTTCTACAGTTACGCAAGCACATCCAGACATGTGAACACACCCGCCAGCATACACAGTACAACAACATAGTTGTTTCTGTCCCTGGTGAATGAAAGCAGGAAAAGAAAGGCAACTATTCTGTTATGTTTTTATCACTCTTGCTGGCAGATAGGACTTACAACACAACTTGCAAAGTAAGCCTTGGCCAATTTTCAGAGAAGAAGTTTTAAAGATCAGGCCAACAGGTGTGGAGAATTTTGATGAGATATTTTCACACCGTTGCAAATTTAATTGCTGTTCTGGCTTTGACATATACTGATGAATGTACAGGCAGAGGCAAGGTAGTTAAAGTTTTTCCACTTTAAAAGAAAGATAAAGAGTATAGTTTTGCTTTACTTTACCTCTGCCTTTGACATTAATTATTGTCATGTAAATTTTGATGAGACTGTGTTGCTTCAGTGTAGACAGAGGACTGCAGGAGACTCAAATCTAAACATGTACTGTATTTACTTGGTACAGTATCAAGGGGAACCAGAGGAAGCACACATCCTTACAGGTCATACTATCACCACAACTCTGAGCTTGTCATCACACTGGGACAATGTTTATACTTTAGGCAAATATTCTGTTCATCCCTTTATTCAGATAAAGTACTTTGCAATATTTTGCCTGCAGCTCAGCTTTCTGACCTTACCAGCATACACAAATAAACAATATTTATATATGCCAGGGAAGGACTTCAAGGCCAACAGAATCCTGCATGCTGCTCTGGGCTTGACCCTTTGGGACCTTTCCAATAGAAAAGCAGAAATCGTATCTCAATAACATAATTTGCAACAAAAAGACTATTTCTGTTGTTGAAAGTAAAATTATGTAGGACACAGAAAAAAGTAATGTGCCAAGCTATGGTGAGGCGTAACTCATAATAAATGGACATTGTACAAGAAAATACAAAAGATCTTTTTTTTGAAAAAAGATCTAATTATCAAAACAGTTTTTTCCAATAACAATATGTATTGCTGTAATGAAACTGTTCCATGTAAAGATAATGTGTGAGTGAGTGCTGTAGTAATGAAAGTTTATACACATGTGTGAACTTAAAAGTAAAAAAATATGCAGGCATTTATTTAAATTTGATCTTTCATGTTTTTTACTTTTATAAAGTTGTATGTGAAGAGGTGGCTTGGTTATTGTGTTCATGTCTTGTGTTTTTATAAGTACATGCAAAATTGTGAATCTATATGTGTTGTATGAAAACCTGGATCTTACCAAAACTGAAATATTGTCGGAATAATTTTCCCCTCTCCTTGTCAGTTTGAACAAGGAGAGGGGAAAAATGGAAAAAAATATTCTCAAAGTAGCAGACAACCACTCTTGGTATAGAAACAGCCTGAGGCAAACCTATCTCCTGATCTCCATGCTTATGCACATAGATATGGGAGTAAGCAAGACAGACAGTGGAGGAGACAGTCAGAGAGGCAGAAAGACAAACACTCCAACACACAGACAAAGGATGAGCACGCAAAGGTAGCTACAGAGGTAGTTAGCCCAGGGCTCTGCCAGCAAGTATTCTCCCAGTTGCTGGCTTACCTGAAATAAGGCAGTGACAGAACAGCTGCAAAAATTTTACTGACTGCAGAGGCATTCAGGGTCTCACACACACACTCTTCGCCATACACATCCATTCACACACATTGTTTTTAGTTGCCATTAGAAACCACAGCTGGGTATAACCCACATGACAGACTTCAGATGTACTGGCAGGTTACAAGACACATGGTTAAGCACTGCAGTGGGGAATTCCAAATTAACATGTGCTTTGTGCCCACATCTACTCAACAAGATGGAATACCTACAGGAACTGTGCTTTCATTTCCAAAATATGCAAAGCCACACAATATTTATGAACAAAATAGGAATTATGGACTTTAAAAAATTGCAAATTTCCTTTAGGGGGTTCAAAGCTAGCTACAAACAATACACGTAAACAAACCTTCCATGCTTCACTGGAGGTTGCTGAATGAAAATAAGGAATCAGAATGACCAGCTGTACTTGTTGTAGTTAAAATATGAAACAGCTTTTACACACTTAAAAGCAAGAGAGGAAAACAAGTTAAAAAGCACCTGAATCTCTTGGCATACTTTTCTCAGACCTAATTAAGAGGTGCTAAATGTCAACTAAAGGTACAGCTATCCTCTGATAGTTTATCTGCCTGAAAACGTTAAGAAATGCCCAAATATGTTTTAAATGGGCCAAATCCAGTTTAAAAACTCTTTTTACTATCTGAAAAAACACTGTGTGCAGTCATGTGGTGGTCAGTCATTGCAAAACTGATATACTGTAACTGCTGTAACTGTCTGTTTGTGACATTTACATTGGAAATGGATGATGATTCTTTTATTTTTAAATCTGTGGTCAGCATTCTCAACTACTCAAGTAGTGTTGTTGGAGTTGGAGAGAAGTGCAGGAGGGCTGTCCTTTTTTAAAAGTTTCATTTATCTTCATTTCTGTCTTTTCTTATTATTTATGATTCTCTGTTGCAGACTGAGTCAGAAGGGGTGAAGAAGTGATTCCTATTAAGAGGACAGTTTTAATCATGAATCATCAGTTTCATATGGGTGTGCAGTAAGTTTGTTTAACAACGAAAAACTTTTTTGTTTTATATCTGAAATGATTGCTATCTAATTTGACTAAAATGAATTTTGAGCATGCAGACAAACAAACTTTTTCATTATACAATTTTAGAAAAACAGCATGCGGTCAAAATTAGGTTATATAGCAAGCAGTCTGTATAGTCGTACATCGAAAAAAGAGTTATTGCAGCTCTTCTATGACATGATATCTCTGTTTGGTCGTATTTTACCATAATTTTATTCAAGAAGCAACAATTTCAGATGAATCAATATTGTTTCCTACATCACCTTCAGTCTCTTCTGATAGAATATTCTATTTGCTGTGCATGCTGAGAATAAAAGAGAAAGCTGAGGCTTCTGTCAAAGTCTCTGGCATAAAATGCTCTTCACACCTTCAGGGTACTAGGGAGTTGTCTGGCTTACATTATAAATTCATCACTTCAGAAATCACCCTTTATTTTTGCATCTTAACCACGCAATCCTTAAAACAGAGAGCACGATGCACTAAAATATCATACCTGATGACAACCAGATGCCACAGTGCATGTAATCTCATGTGCACAGGCCAATGATCAGAAAGGCCAGTTTTTATGCATAAATTGTATTAGAACCACTACATTTCCCACAGTGTTGAATCAGTCCCCCACACGCTCTTTTGAAAGTATTCATGTGTCTGTTGACTCAGTCACTTGTTCTCGCACACTGTCTTTTGAATCATCATGCTGCAACTCAGAAACAGACATGAGTAGCTTATCCCTGCTATATCACTCACTGAATTGTATGAAAAAGAGAGTTGTCCAGAGGTTAATAATTCAGATTTTGTAGTTCTGAAATATTGATGCAGAAGGGAACCTACACATATGCTGGCATACTAACCGACACAGGAAGGAAGCGGCTTGTCCCAGACGCGTCTGTCACCACTGAGACAGGTGAGTGTACTGCTCCCATGAAGACTGTATCCAGGGTTGCAGGAGTACAGGACAAAAGTGTTGGCATAATGACCGTCATCCTGGATCTTATAGCCATAACTAGGGACACCTGGTTCCTCACAGCGTACTAGGTCAAAACCTGGGTGGAGACAAACACACAGGCATAGTGATTAGGTCTTCCTGTCCATGCTGCAACACTACCTTTCACACAGGATGATTCTATTCTGGACAAAAGGACATAAGGTTATTGTATTCTTCTCCAGAATCTCACTACGTCCTACAGAATTTCAAGGTCTGAACACAATGTTAATACTTGTGACATAAAATTATAAAATTATGCTTCTTTCTGTGACATTCAAAAAAAGAAAAGTTGGGATTCTCACTTTCTGAAAATATAATGAGAGTTGTAATGGTAATGGAAAGCATTGTCAGTTAAATTTATGCAGTGAAAATGTGGTTTCTATGTGAAAATGTGGAGGGGAAAAAAAGCATTAAATGATAATTTTACATCCCACATAAACACAGAAAAAACAGAGTTTCTAACTTTCTAAGATGCACAAGAATAGAAAAACTTCCTGCCATTAAGGCAGATGGTTAAACAAAGACACAAGAATGCAACCAACATATGCTTTTTTCCCCCTCAGGTCAGCTTATGATAGATATAGCATTCCCACTCAGGTAGGGGTTGCTATAGGGACAATAAACAGTGAGCTGTAAAAAAGCTCTTTATTCAAGAAGATTCATCAGTTAGCAGCACAGATATTTAATTATCCAATAAAGTCAGCGATACTTAAATTTCTACATGGTAAATTTCAGCTTTTGTCAATGAAAGTTTAATGACATATTTGGCAGTGCGTTGCTAAATTGTTTTAATATGATGATCACTATGAGTCACTTGACTGTTGGGTGATGTTATTATATGTAAAACTGCTAAGTTTTTACTTCTTGCCGGATTCAGGGCATAAAATGAGAATCCACTCAATCTATAAGTTTGACTTTTGCATCTAGACCTGTCAATTCAGTGAAAACAGATTCACCTAATGGTAGCACTTTATCAGTAACAGTAATATTTTGATAACAATATAATAACCTGCAAGCAACAAAAATGGTAATAACTGTAATATGAATTGCTGTATACTGACTTATAGTTATCTATGGTTACCTAGTACTTTTTGTTTCCCTTCATAGGTAATAAGCCAGAACATTAAACATAATAGTTACATTGTTACATCCAAATAAATAATGCTATAGACACAAGTCAGGAATATTTAGTCCTGACTTTAGTTTAGTACCCTCAGTTTTTGTCTGAGTATCACCCAGCTTTTAAATTTAAATGTAATATTAGTCAGTTATAACCACTTTTGCTACAATGTAATTACTTGGCTAATAATGTGGTAATTAAGTGGTTATAACTTGCTATTTCTGTATTATTATGTTCTTTGTTTTGCCGCTATTACCACATTATTACTAAACTGTAATAGAAAATGCTAACAACCGGCTTTCTTAATGTCCTGAACAGATGTGCACATTATTTTATTTTCTGTATTGAAATAGCCTCTAATAATGTGCATTACTGAAACTGTTTAACTCAGACTCTGACTCTGCTTAACAAGCAATTGCTGCCTCCGTTGATCAGGAGCCATTGCTTCCTCCCTTTCTTTTGTTTAAACCTTATATCAATCTCTCTTATCTATCCATCCGCTCATCTATTGCAGCAGCGCTTTGAAGAAGGTGTCACCTTCTCTGGTTTAATGACTCACTGATTGATGGTTGTCTAATGGCCTAACTGACATACAGAGCATATATCTGGCGTCCATATAACATCTAGCTTCATTTGTTTGTCCCTTCGTCCAGCCGCTCTTCCACTCGAGATGTGTCACTTTCTCACCTTCTTTTAATGACTTGCAGATAAATGCTCCTCTAATAGCCTCTTTGACTTACACAGCAGCTGCTCTTGCCTTCTTAAGAGACTCACTTTACAGCTATTAAGATGTGTGTGTGCATATGTGTTTGTCAGAAAGAAAGACAGCCTGTTTCAGATATTCATGCACTCATTTTTTACAGTATGCTTGGTAAGCTACTGTTGCACTCTGGCCCTCAACAGAAAATCCTTGGGAAAAGTGATTGTTGATCTTTCAAGCTGTCAAAAAGGGAAAAAGAAAAACAAAGCAATGCAATTTGCTGACTGAGAAAGGCTAGTCTCTACAGTTTTGTAGTACATGACACCTATTTTGTTCTGCTATATACAGTAGCACTCAAGAATCACTTGACTGAAGCATAGGGCAGGTGCAAGATACATTCAAGAGGGCAATCAATAACAATTACCACCACTCTAGATTTCAATTATAAACATCTCTTCATGACGATCTTTGAGATGAGCTACTTCTCATATAGTAAATTACTGTTTGCGTAGCTGTGTGCATATATTGCTGTCATTTTTAGGACTACTTTTGATCAACAATTTGTGATGCAATTTGTGTAATTTTTTGTAACTCTTGCCTCTGTATGGGATCAGGGAGACCAGATATCCCTAATGTGGTGATCTCAGGCTACAACTACTAATTTGCTATATACATTTTCTGTTTAACCGCAGATAATCAAAAAGATGTCTCCACCAAGTACAACATCAAGAAGGAATATTTTAAAACCCATCCATCCATTCTTTTCCACTTCTCCTCAACAAGGTCACGGATGGCTGGAACCTATCCCTGCTACCAAAGTGTGAGAGGTGGGATAAACCCTGATCAGATCGCCAGTCTGACACAGACAGACAAACAATTATTCACACTCACATTTACACCAGTGGCAATTTAGAATCATCAATTAACCTAATCCTTCTAATTGTATGTCTGTGGACTGTAGGAGAAAGCCAGAATGTCCAGAGAGAACCCACACAAACATGGGGAGAACATGCAAACTCCACACAGAAAGGCCCCAGCGAGATGGTGGGGTCAAACTCAAGACCTTCTTAAGGCAACAGTGCAAACCACGTGCCACCATGCTGCCCATAATTTGAAATATGAAACATTAAAAGGTATTAAGGAACAGTTTATGGATGTGCAAATATGTATAAGACATTTCCCTTTAATTTAAATTAAAATTGAAAGGTTGAAAGGTGTCTGTGATAGACAGCAAGAGTTGTGTTAAAAGCTCCTTTCAAACCAGCGCTATACAAGTAAATACACATTTTAAATGATCTGTATTCCTGGTTTAAACATTTTGATAAAGATGAAGCGCCTTGAGGCGACTTTTGTTGTGATTTGGCGCTATATAAATAAAATTGAATTGAATTGAATAGATCACTTACTTGTATATGTAAGGTGGAAGCCCTGATTAGTTCCAGAAGCATTGCTATTAAACTCCAGCCACAGGTGATTAGATGTACTATTGATGACACGACCCATCATGTCTTCACGAGTAAAATTTCCAAGGAGGCGTGACGAACTGTTCTCTCCATCATATACCTGTCAATCAAAACAAAGGATTAGGGTTTCAGGACATGAATAAAAACATGAGTGTTAGAAATAATGAGGCTGTCAGTGAACATAGGTGCACAGTGCACTCCTGGCTTGGTATGAAAAACCAAAAGGCAATGCATAATGTGGGAGGTAAAGTATAAAAGGCTTATTTCTTAGTTTAGCATCCAATCCATCCATTGCTTTGTGTCCTGTTTCCTTCTCTCTGGCCACCTACTCCAGCTTTTCTTGTGGGACACAGACGTATTCCCAAGCCAGCCAAGAAGCATAATTTCTCTGTCATGCCCTGGGTCTTCCCCTGGGTCTGCTCCTTGTAGGACCCAAAAAGCTTATGGCCATAGTTGAGGAAGGTAGATCAACCAGTAAACTGACAGCTTAGTTTCATGTTCAGATCTCTCTTCACCAAAGTAGGCAAGGACAGCATTCACTTGAGGTAGCAACTCCTTGTGAAACCATGGGTGGCACTCCACACTTTTCCAGCTTTTCTAATTCTCATTCCTACCACTTCCCACACAGCTGTAAACTGCCCCAGTTCAAGGTGAATGTCACTGCTGAATGCCACTGAAGCCAAAAGAGTCACATCACACACAAAAAGCAAAAAGGTGGTTCTCAGGTCACCAAACTAGAGACCTTGTGCGCTTGCCTACCTCTAGAAATTCTGTCCACAAAAGTTATGAACGCAAACAATGACAAAGGGCAACCACAGTGAAGTCCAACTCCCACTGGAAATGAGTCTGTATTACGCTATTATAATGGTTGTACAAAGACTGGATGGCCTATAAAAACAGATACTGTACTCCTGAAGCAACCTCCCACAGGACACCCTGAGGGACAAGTTCGATCCCACACATAATCACACACACAAGGGCTGAGCAAACTCCTACACACCCTAGAATATCCTCATGGCCATAAGGAGTTTGTCCAATATTCAATGACCAGGACAAAAGTGGAACGCGTGCCAGGTATGACACACTCTATTGTCCAGTACTCTGACATAGACCTGCTCAGGTGGGCCAATGACAGTGATCCTGCTAAAGTTAACCTCCTAGGACCTGGCGTCCACATATGTGGACATCACATTTTCGGTTGTCTAGACCAAAATACTACATTTTGCTTTACACGGGCCTGATATCCGCTTATGAGGACATTATACTGCCACTGTTCTATCGAAATTTAAAGCGAAAGTCCTCATATGTGGATCTCATTTTTCTAAAAAAAAAAAAAAAAAAATCACGTAATTCTTGTTTTTTTACATTCATCAGGTCCCAATCAGCCCAAATAGCAAAGAGAAATTAAAAATGCATGCCATGAATGAGTTTGGGTCTTAGGAGGTTAAAGCAAGTCACTTTTTTTAAAAAAAAAAAAGGGAAACCAGCACCCCGGTGGGGCGATCCAGGACAGTCCAGGACATTTAAAAAATTGCTTATCTTATCTGACATTTTGTTTGCCACAATTAAAAGTGGCACAGTGAGCACATTGTATGAACCTACTTTCAATTTTGCTGTTTAATTCTTGTTCGTAACCTCTGGCAAACAGTAAATTTGAAAATCACTTTAAATTCAGTACTGGCAACGGGAATATTGTAGCCCTCAATGAAATATAAAAAGCTGGTTATTCACAGTAAAGGTTGTCTCAAGCTGTCATAAGTGTTCAAAAAGTGTATTTATATTTTGAAAAATTATCCCCCCTCATTTTACAGATGAAACCATTAAAAAGAAATAGAGCATTTTTTTCTCCATAAAAGCTAGAAGCCTCAGTATGCATATTTTTACTAATAACTAAACACACTGGTAAAGCCAAGTCAATGCCTGTGTTTATGTGTGACTTTATTTGATATGCGCATTAAAGGAGGGGAAAAATGAATAAGACTGAAAGCAAGTGAAGACAGGAGTTTTGGTTTACGGTGACATAAAAACGTCTCTCGTTTGTATTTTCTTTGTCGATCACTTACTCACCCTCCTTTTCGATATTCAAATATTACAAAAGCATTAGTGATGTTACCATTTTAGTCTGTGAAGGTTCTCGGTCATCCAGGTCATCGTAGTCAAAGGAGCTTGCAAAGAAAAGCGTCTGGACTTCTTTAAGTTGCCTGAAGAAGTTTCACCTCTCATCCGAGAAGCTTCTTCAGTTCTAAGGTCAAATGGTGGGGAGTCCCAGATTTAAACCTAGTGGGAGTATCCCCCCAAAGAGGGAAAAAAGGACCCCTGATGATCCTCTAATCGCCTGAGCCAAGGTGTGAAAACGTGTGTGGGTCCCAATCAGCCAGGGTTTCGGGTGAGCTCACTGTGAAACCTGGCCCCACCTTATCATGCAAATTCCTGAGGTCAGATGGCCCAGGATGTGAGTGGGCGTTAAGGCGTCTGGGGAGGGAACTCAAAACTGGATTATAGATGGCAGACAGTTGGTGTCGTAAACCCCCGCCTCTGTTCAAAGATGGTCGCTCACAGTGGACATAGATGGCTTCTTTCACTCCTCTTTCAAACCATCTGTCCTCTCTGTCCAAAATGTGAACATTGGCATCCCCGAAAGAGTGACCTTTATCCTTTAGATGCAGATGGACAGCTGAGTCTTGTCCTGTGGAGGTGGCTCTTCTATGTTGTGTCCCTACCATCTGACCTTAGAACTGAAGAAGCTTCTCGGATGAGAGGTGAAACGTCTTCAAGCAACTTAAAGAAGTCCAGACGCTTTTCTTTGCAAGCTCCTTTGGTTACCATTTTAGATTTCTTGCTGAACAGGGTCTCGTTTTAGTTTCCAACAATTCTGGTTTGCAATATATTCATTAACCTGTAATTGTGCACTCAGAGAAGCAGCACAAACAAGAGGCAAAACTGCTGGAAGCAATTTATTTCGAATGAGCACATTGAAAGAAGTAGATACAGAGGGTGGAATAATGGCTGCCAAAAAACATCTTTATAACTTGGCAACACAAGAAAGTTGAGCAGAGTATTAGATTGAAGGGCTGTGCTGTGTATTTTACTTACTAAAGCCCCATTATTATGGTTTAAAAATACAGGTTTTCACCAAAACTAAAAATAAGAGGTACTTGTTATTACCAAAGTAAGTTTCTAAGCTAGCACTACATCCACATTTTTTTAAACAAGCTGTCATGTTTTATTGAAAATACTGTTTCCAACATTGTAAACATGCAGACAAAGAGGAGAACAGCCCTTAATTTGAAAATAATCTCTCTTGATTCATTTGAAACTATTGAAGGCAGTATTTGGTAGTGAAACTAGCTCACACAATGTGATATAAATATATTGTTCGTGCTTGGGTTGGTTATGCTAATATTTGGCAGACAGTGACATTTCTAAAGATTGCTAATGACAGGTCTGCAGGTCGCAGGAATGCCAAAGAAAATAGACGAAGGCAAGGTAATGTTCTATCTCAAGTCAGTACTGTCAGTCAGCAGAGACACCACCTGCTACAAACATGTACCTAGTTTATATTTGAGTACGTGGCCACTGGAAGCGCAGGTTGAAATTGCATCACAGTATCAGCAGCATTACTCCACTAAACTTCATTTTCCTTCCCATGTTCCCACCCCACAGCTTCCCTCTCAGTGTCCTCCAATTTTGCGTCGTTCCGTCTGCCTCTCTTGCTTTCTGCTTCAGTCTTTCTTTCTTTCTTTCTATCTTTCTTTCTCTGTTTCAGTAAAACTCAGTATGGTTAATGAAAAGCCCTGCAGCTCATAAATCAACATGTCACCATCTGCCACCCCTCCTCTCTCTGTCTGTGTGACTCTTTCTCTCGTTCTCACTTGTTCTCTTACCACCTCTATTTTCATAACAATTCCTTCACACCCCGACTTTGTTTCCTTCTCACCCTCCCTCTTTTCTTCAGGCATGGGGGTAAATCTCAGTAAATATGGTCAATCACTGTATTAGCTGATATTTTCAGGCAAATTGAGCTTGGTAAGCCTCTTCTTTAATAGCGCCAGGGCAAAAACTTAGCCAACAGCAAGAGAAATTGTAATGAGCTGCTTCATATGTTACAGGAGAGTTTTGCCTCAAGCTGGCTGGAACTGTTAAACAAATGGTTTGTGTTCACAGTGTTCAGCTGCAGTAACAGGAATTAGCTCCATTACTGTTAGCCTGGGGAGTGGCGTGCTAATTGCTAGCTTAAGTGGCACTTTGGGGCTTTTTCTTTTTACTCATCCATTTTAATTTTGCTGTATGCTTTCTGCTAATTTTGGGGGAAATTTATAATTAATACACTATGATCAGCCACAACATTAAAACCACCTAATTCTAATTTTACGTAGGTCTTGCTAAACTTCAGTGAAGGATCTCCAGCCCTTGGGACAAAAACATGGGATCTCTGGTGGTATCCTGTGGTGACCATATATATGCCTTTAGGGGAGGTTGCAGGTCAGGAGGTAGAGCAGGTCATCCTAATCGGAAGATTGGTGGTTTGATCTCTGGCTGTTCCAAATGTCCTAAGACTACGAATGTGTGTGTGAGATAGAAAGCACTTGAAGGAATGGGTGAATCAAGAGGTTCAACAAGTTATATAAAGTGTTTCGAGTGCTCAGGTAGAGTAAAGTAGAGAAGCACGATATAAAAACCAGTCCATTTACCACTTCAGGCCCGATATGGGCATTACAGTAAGTCTATAGTTCATGAGGTATTATATATAGGTTACATCTAAGCAGTTTTTGGTGCAATGTCCTATTTGTGAAGACCGTTGTCATCAAGGGGTGATATCTCCATGGGAGATGGATTTGTTCTGCAGTACTGTCCCAGTGGATGTAAATGCAAGACCAAAAGTTTTCTAGCTTGAATTGCAAAGTGTTAATCTATTTCAGCTAGTTCTGATGTTGTGGTAGATCTCCACAGATGTTGTACACATTCACCAAACTGACCCTGAAATAGACATTAAATAAATATTTTAAATAGCTATAGTACAGTGATCCTATCCCATTAAGCATCTGGTATCTTTTTATAACTATTGCTTTTTGCAGTATAGCACACAAGTAAGGATGCCCTTGTGCAATATCACTCAGATGTTGGATGGTTAAAATTAGATTTCTTTTAAGATAAAAAAGCCGAAAATCTAAGGATTTTAGTTTGAATATAATACAACACAGGACCAAAAGTAAGAATTTAGTACAACAAAAGTGAGTATTTTCAGTTATTTTGTCTGTAGAAACCTCTATTATTTTGGCAGTGCAGTTTCGGGTTTTGTTAAGTCATTTGGATCATTTCTATTCTGCTGGGCTTCTGGATACTCCAAGTGATATTTTCAGCAAGTATTCTGGCTTTTCCACAGCTTCCATGGTGTCATCTATAAGTGCCAGTTACCTCTCGCTCTTTGTACTCACAGCTCCATAACTTTACACTTGAGCAATATGTATTACTGTGGTAAACCTGAGCAGATACTACAAAACTTGATGGATCTCAATGGGCCAAACAAGTGTTTTCTTGGGCTCATGTGACAAAATAAGACAGTATATGTTCCCAGTATTCACATCAAGCTTTTTTATGCTAATAAGCTAAATTTAATCTTAACAATAAAGTATGTTTTGTTTTTTTCCCATCCATATCCAATCTCTGAGCTGTCACAGAAAACCTAAATCCTAGTGTTCTGTCTGAAGCTCAAGTCCATTTGTTTTTCAGTCTGATTGTGGAAGTAGTGTACCGAGGCAAGTATTTGTTGTGCTATAGCTCAATCTATACCTCATACATGCAGCTGCAACTGTGTTTCAGTGCACAGTTTAGTTTAGAATTATCTTCCTGAAAAAAACAAACCCTTTCTAGAAAAAGCAGAGATCTGGAGAGCCACATATGTGCACTAATGCACCCCTATAGCATCAAAGAGGATGATTTTGAATGGAAAAGAAGCCAGATGGTTCGATGAGCCCGCTCCTCTTTAGCAAAGAGAGGATTCAGCATCTATATTATATAACTTGGAATTTTGATTCATCAGCCCACAGTACAGTTTTCCATGTTGCCTCAGTCCATCTTAAATGAGCTCGGGATCAGAGAGGGTAACGGCATTTGTTCGAAATGTTGTTTTTTTTCTTTACGCTGTATAATTTTAACTTGCATTTGCAGTTGCAGGAACAAACTGTGTTCACTGACAATGAATTTCGGAGCCCATGCTGTGATTTTCACTGCAAAATCATGTCTCTTCCTAATGTTGCACCACCTGAGGCCTGGTAATTACAACTATTTAATACTGTTTTTCAGCCCTGTCCCTGGTGCACAGAGAATTATATTTTATATTGTAAATGATGTGCTCCAAAATATCTTCATAATTATATGCAGTGGGCCAGAAAACATCCGGAATGATCCAGAACAGCCACAGAAATCCAAGTATCCAACATCCTGCCTGCACACTCTGCACATCCTTTTTAACTTCTCATCCCTGTCATTCTTCCCATTCCCAAACCAATTCTCTGTGAATAGCATGCATGGTCGTCGATTAATTGCTGTGACAACTGCATATCAGCAATCATAAGACATGATCATTTGATCAATCATGGCTCATTGTTATGCAATTGTATTAGTTTTGATCGTTATGCAACAGTGCTGTTCATAAAGATGAAGAAACCTGTAGTCTACTGAGACTGTAGACGTCTACGAAAACGTTGCATCCAGATGAACTGAATCCTTTTTTTCTGGTCGAGGTACTTCAACATCAAGCTAGCTCAACTGAAGAAGAGTGTTTAAGTGTTTAAGTGGCAGGTAATTTCAAAAGCAGCATTTTAAACACAAATCTCCATAAAATTTAACCCTAATTGTTACTGTATAGTTTGGCACACAGTCTGTCTGCTAGTTAAAGGTAAAGTTGAGGTATTTTTTAGAGAGAGAAAAAAATCTATTTATTATTGAGACTCTCAGAGATGGAGAAAGCAGATAGGACAAAGAGATAGTAGGAGTGAAAAATGAGAAACTGTTTTCAAATTTAAGCCAGCTCGTGAATTGACTTTTGATAACCAGCAAATTTAAAGCTTAATGTAATTCCCTAATTAATTTTAGATTTTTTTTAATCAGACAGTGGCTCTTTACATGATGTGCTGCTGCAGTTGATTTTGTATTTATCAATACGAAATGATAATTTTATGTTGTTCAAAGGGTTCAAAGGACAGTAAAACCAGGTGAGGCTGGCATGCAGTAATGTGTGGTACAGTTTTACAACAATGCACTGTGTTGGACTGATGCAGGGCAAATTGTGGTATCTATGGGTATTGTTAGGTTATGCAGCAGAAAAGGTGGTAAATGCATATATTTCAAGGGGAAAAGCATTTAAAACCTTATTAGTTTAAGAGTCTGCAAACTTTTAAATGATAGGTTTGATGTAGGGCTGGGCGATATGGCCTAAAATTCATATCGCGATATAATTTGAAAAATGTGCAGTAACGATATATATCACGATATATTCTTTTCTTCTGTATAACGTATTTTCCACACTATAATGCACACTTAAAATCCTTTAATTTTCTCAAAAATCGAGAGTGTGCCTTATGTATTAATTCTGGTTGTGCTTACTGACCTTGAACCGATTTTGGCGTGCAGAAATCTGTTAAAAATATTTTAGTACAACTTTGGTAAGCTGCACTGCTTGATGGATTGTCAGAGCATTACGGCTGCTGTAGTGAGGAGTAATCTGGGTCCAAAACCTCAGTCAACTTCAGGTCCCAAAGTCAAACGAACACTGAGAGTTAAAAACGGTCTAAATTCTTTCATCTTTAATAAAATGATCAGTGTTGCTGCTTTATTGGGTGTAACAAATACGTTTTACATCCAGGCATCCATGAAAACAGAATTTATTCAATTTAACGGAGTTAGAAGTTAACAGGAAGTTAGCTCGCTAGTTTCCACCTAAACATTTCATACCATGTTCTGACAGAGATTTTTGAAACTAATTAAAACATACAGCTCTGCTATCACTTCCAACATAAATGAAGACAGAAAACTAAACTGCAGTGGCGTTTGCAGGGTTACTGAAGTTGGACTACCTGGTATAAAATGTTGTGCTACGTGACTGCTAGCGACACAGCTATGTTAGCATAACATTGGCACAGTGAAGCTGGAGGATGAACACTAACTTTTTTTCCACTCGATAAAAGTTAACGTGAGGGATTCTGGTGGTCAGGGACAAATGCAATCGCACAGCAGGATGCTATACACGGGGCAAACTTCAGTCAGGAGAACACCTGAGATTATTCATCCACAATACAAGGTTAGTTATTAATATACTGCAACAACATGGGAATAGAACAGCTGCGAGAGAATTCAACATTAATGAATCAATGTTACGGAAGTGGAGGAAGCGCAGTTTGTGGCTTTCTCCTTTTTTTTAAGTGCTTCATCTCTTTGCTATGACTGTCGCCCGGCATAATTTGCAGATGATAATGGTTTTAGCCACTGCGATGCTTTCAACCAAAACAGGCGCAGCTTGATGACATCATCAACATGCGCTATCGCGATAGAGATTTTGACTATATCGCTCTATCGTTGGCCAAATTTATATCGTTTCTATCGTATATCGTTTATATCGCCCACCCCTAGTTTGATGGGATATTTTGTACATGCAATTTTTATTTCCTATTGACAATTAGATTTCCTTTATCTACTTTTTCTGAATATACAAGGAATATTTAGGCGTTTGCGTGTCTGTTAACCATCTTGGCGTCACTTTCCTTTTGTTAAAAGGATTTTTACCTTTTTTCAAACACATCCCACTGGGAACAGTTCCAGCTTTTACAATGACGTTAAGCCTCTCTAAAAGTCAGGAAGAACCCTGCTAATACAATCTAACCACAGACAGGCTCAGCCAATGCTCTAGGCCTAAGACTGATAATACACTCTAACCACATACTGGCTTAACCATGCCCTCAGGCCTAATACTGCTAAGAGACATTGTGAATAAAAACAGTTTTAGACGATGTCTGTAGGACAGTGCTAAGACTGTAAAATAGCTTGCACAATTGCCAACGGGGCATGTACCAGAGCGAGACTTATGAGGATATATGCGCATCAGAAATATCTGTAATTCTCTGTGCAGATGGGAATTTTTTAACATCAAGTTTATAACATAAAAAATTTCTTGAATAAAAAAAAAAAAAAATCTCCACATCTTAAATACGCTATAGATCAATGTACCTCTTTCAGTGTCTTAGAAAAAAAGTTCAAGGAGTTGAGATTTTTTTTACTAAATACAAATAAATATATTGTCAAAAAAACAAACAAACATTTCTTTGTCCAAAATAAAGGCTGAAAGTGAACTCTGTGGATTTATTAGATGTTAATGTTAAGTTGGAAGTTTTAACTTGGGAGTCTATGGGCACTGACTTAGTGGCCTTTAGTAGAAGTCAATTATTTGGCACTTCACCAGTTTGCTTTTTGAATAATGCAAAAAGGAATACAACAAAGAAACAGCAAAAAAACGAAAGAAAGAAAGATATTGAAAAGTAAACATGAAACCATGCAGGAGGTGATCATCCAAAATAAAAATAGCTAGCAACACAACAATAAAGCTTGAAACTGGGGTAAAACGTCTCTCTTCTATTGTACAAATTGTGTCAAATAGCTATTCATTTTATTGATGGTACCCCCATAATATGAGTAATGAAAGTGCAAAAAAGCCAACCTTCAAACACAATAATAATTGTACACTGTAGTGGATTCATTAGAGGGTTAATAGAGGAAGAATTGATCCTTCTGTGCCTCTGCTTCCAAAGCATTCATTCAGCATGGATGACTACAGCAGGAGCACCATCAGCACTAATAGGGAAGATGGTTAATAACCCCCTGCAGGGATGTTATTGCTTCTTGCAACAATGTTTAACACATCTAAAAGGTAGGTCTACCTCGACAATACTATTTAACTACATAGCAGGTAAGCCAAGAAACCAGAGACCCTAATGTTATTCACTCTTCTCCTTTTCCTGGACTTGCACATCTCATATAATTAAAGGACAAACATTCCCTGACACATTAATTAGACCAGATGTTCATGGCTAGAACAAAAGCTTTGACACATTATTTCATAGAGTATTCATGCTAGCATCTAGAGCTCAGCAAGCCAAACACGTAATGATTGTTCAAGCAAAGTCAAAGTACATACAGCTTTGCATTTTGACAACATTTGATAGTATAATCCTGTATGTATTCTGTGTGTGTGTGTGTGTGTGTGTGTGTGTGTGTGTGTGTGTGTGTGTGTGAGTGTGTGAGTGAGTGAGTGAGTGAGAGAGAGAGAGAGAGAGAGAGAGAGTCAGTAAATAAATTATACACTTTAGGACTAATTGGTGAAATTTGTCATTTTTGCATGCATATCTGTGTGTATGTGAGTATGCACAGGGTACACACCTTGAGATAATCTCCATCTTGCAATGAGAAGCTCTCAGCTTTCAGCCTGATTCCTTTGCCCTTTTCAGTAGTAATGCGGTAGATGCACTCATGGTTGTTATTGTAGTTGGAGGGGAAATTTGGAGAAAGGAGAACACCTTCTGGTCCCAGTGAGGAGGCCCCACACTCAGCTGTAGCGAGGCAGTAGAGGAGAAGTTACAAAATGAGAACACTTCTATCTAATTATCTCTGAATAGCAGGCTTGGGTTATAATTTATTTAAATTTAAAAAAAAACCAAACATTCTGCATGACGTGGAGAGAGCATGGCGCATATTAAGTAGCGCCACAAACCTTTTTTCAACTCGGCAGAGACAATGCAAAAGTCTATTAAAAAACAGTGGAAAAGTCTTGAGCCACCGCTCTTATATTTCTCTAGAAAAATGAGAAATAGGTGAAGTGATGCAAACATAAATGGAAATATAGCAATATGGTATAAAAGGCAAAAACAGAGTTTGCACCGTTCTAAAGAGCTTGGATGTCAATATTCAGTTTGACTACCCTATTTTTTTTAACACAGCCTGAACTCTCTCGTAATTTCTTTAAGTAGTCTTCAGAAAGAGTTGAAAGCTTCTTGAAGGTTCATTTTTCTGTCAAGATTATCCCAGTAATCTCAACGTTGGGATTCTGCAGAAGAATTCATATCTGATAGTGTCCCACTGTGTGGTTTTCTATCAATGCTTTTACTGCATTAGCAGTATGTTTGGGATTACTGTTATGCTGAAAAATGAAGCTGCTGCTAATCAGACCTCTTCCAGATGGTACTGCCTGGTGGATTATTTTTAGATGGTACTTTTATGCGTTCATAATACCATCAGTTTTGACAAGATCCCCCAAAATAAAAAGCTTAACTGCCTCCCTGATCCATGACAGAGCCTCCACTGTGTTTTACAGACGGCTGTAGACACTCACTGTTGTACCTCTCTCCTGACCTCCTCTGTACATAAAGATCGATGATGATCTGAACCAAGAATGTAAAAATTGCCTCTGGTTTCCAGTCCAGTTCATGTGTAGCTTAGCATACATCAGCCTTCACTTGGTGTTTCCCTTCTGTAAGAATGGCTTCGTCACTGCCACCTTTTCAGTGAGGCCACTTCTGATTAGGTTTCATTGAACTATAGGGCCAGATGCATCTCGCAGGTCCTGTGTCAGGTTCTTTGCTAGATGTTTTCCTGTTTCTTCAGAAGATGGCTCTCAGTTATTGTTCATCTTCGGTAGGTAATCTTTTACAGAGATTGCTTGTAACGCGTTACTGTAATACGATTACTTTTTTCAAGTAACGAGTAATGTAAGGGATTACTACTGCAAAAAGGGTAATTAGATTACTGTTACTTTCCCGTAAGCACGCCGCGTTACTGCGTTACTAAAACCCTGATTTTTTTGCGAGTGTCTCATGACAATGACGTAAGCGAGTGCCAAGTTCGTGACAACAGCTGTGTGCAGATCAACAATGGATAATATATCGAGTGCGAGTATGAGCGTGCAGCGTTTAAAGCCTGGAAGTACTGACCTTACTTTGAGTTTGATTCCGTAAAAAGTGACGAAAACATTAGCGTCCGCTGTTCACTGTGTTGGAAGAAAACTTCTTTTTACAGCGAAAAAACCCCTTAACTTCCGAGCAAACACCGAGTGCGCTACGACGGAACGTGAAATTCACAGAGAAACTCGCGGATTCTTCCACTGACCGCTGCGGCACACCTGCAACAGGGCAAACCTCCGCCACAGGTGGAAACATGGATACAGGTGAAAATAGAGCAACAGGACCGCTGAGTCTTTGATATTTTCTGCTGTGTTTCACTTGCATTTATTTGAAAGACTGAGTGTAAACACAAAATAATATTTTATTTTATGTGCTGGAATGTGCAGAAAATAGGTTTAAATGTTAAACAAATTTCTTCCAGTCAGAGAATGTTGCATATAATTAATTTTTTGCTTGATGCATAAAGTTGAAAGATTAAAACTAATAAAAAGATTATTTTAAAAAGAAACTTTTCCATTTGATTACATTTTGTATGATGGATTATGCAGAAAAAGTAGAATTGGGCTGAAAGATCTATCGCTTTATTACCTATTCAGGTTGTAAATCGTGTTTTTAAAAAGTAACTAAGTAACTAAGTAATTAATTACTTTTGAAAATAAGTAATCAGTAAAGTAACGGGATTACTTTTTTGGGGAAGTAATCAGTAATTAGTTACTGATTACATTTTTTCAAGTAACTTGACCAACACTGATCTTTTATGCCTACCACTTCCTCTTTTTTCTTCCACTTGTCCAGTTTCCTCAAATTTCTTAAGGGCACACCATGCTGAGATAAGCAACGTTAACAGCTGATAACTCTTTCGTACTCACTTTGTTGGTGCAAAAATACTATTTTATGCCTGTTAAACTGTGCTATCATTGATAATGTTTGTAGTTTCAGCTAAAAGGGGGGAAATTATATGCATTTACAACACACTGCTAGTCACAAAATGCCTGAAGAGACTATTATGTTTAGACACAATACTGGTTCATTCTTTAGCTTAGGGCCCTTTTTTATTCTTGAATGAGTCATACGTCAGATTAACAAACAAAAAACATTGCCCTGAAAATGGTCAGGTGTAGGACTGAAAATGAGAGACAAAGCAGACAATGTTGAAACATTTGAAAGACCTTCAGAAAGCCGGGACAACTATTGTTCAAGTCCAAAAAAAACCCCTGCAAAAATATAAAGAAATGACTGCTGGCTCAAGACTCTTGCACTGCACTGCAGTTCAAAAAGCATTGTCTGAAATATGCTACAAAAACAACAAAATAACTTGAAAATAAACGACAAAAGATTGATAAAAGGGCAGGAAAACAAAACAACACACAAAAAAACCCTGTAAACAATAAGGCTGGATAAGTATGTCGGAGAAGTCCTTTATGAAATTATACAGAATGATCTAGCAGGTGCCGTGCCTATCAAAGTTTAGGAATTCATATAAACTGGTACTTTGTACAAATAGTGTTTTGTCATATGCAAATGAGGAGGAGATAAAAGAAGAGAGCCGAGCAGGCTTTTAACTCCCACTGAAGAGGACCACCACTACTTAGAAGAAAAAAAAGAGGAAATGGGAGTAATGAGACAGACAAGAGAGGGTGGTTTGAAACAATATAAAACACACTAAAAAAAGACGCAGTGTTTATCAAATCTGAAGAAATTTGAAATTCAAAACAACATTTCTGTAAATGTTCTGTCGTGTCTAAAGCAGATTAAGGTAGGAGGTAAGGAGCATAAATAAAGGAGAGTCACAGCAATTCTTCAGAAATTCCTTTTAAAGTGAAAAGAGTACAATAGAGTGGGAGTAAGAGAACAGAGCCTCGAGAAGAGGGGCAGGAAAGGGATAAAGAGAGAATTGGAAGGAGAAGAAAAGAAGAAGAGATAGCAGATGAACCAAGACAGACAAGCCTGAAAATGCTCAGAAAGAAATTAGAAAAGGGAAAAGGGGAGTAACAAAAGGCACGGTATTAACACTTTTCATATAGCGCCTAATGCCCCAATTATCTATCAAAGGACTGTCAAAATATAGAGGAAGAGAAGGAGAAACAGAAATTTAGACAGAGACAGAGCGCTAAAGAGAGGAACATTTAGAAGGAACGAAAGGGGATAAAACTAGTGCACATTGCCAGCTGCTCTTGCTTAGTTTCCTCTTAGTCAGGCTTGATCTCTTGACAGATAATGCTATTATAGCATTTTCAGTCTGCTCTTTCTGGGCTTCAAAATTACCAGCAACCACCAGTCAGACTCGCAAATTACCACCAGGATCCAAGAAAACATTGATACGCATCAAACGCTAAGAAGTTACAACGTGCAAACAGCAAAATTCTAGCAAATAAAACTAACATTTAACAAGTCGATTATTGTTACGTTAGCAATACAGTAATACTGTTGAATTATAACAATGCTCCAGGTTTATTCATATGGCCAAGAATTTACTTTAAAAGTTTTGTTTTATTTGCCACCTGCCAGTTGTTTTCATAGAAGAGATAACATCTTCAACATTATATTTTTTAGTATAATATTGCATAAAAAATAGTCTGAATGTAAAAAGAGCATCTCTAATGTCATCCTGTTTAACCTAATAGCACCCTGTTGGTGCAATAACAGTAGCAAAATGAATTTGTTAAAAATGACTGTGTAATGAGAGAATATAGGAATTTTGTTTTTTTTAATTTACATTTTTAAGAACACCAATTTTTTTTAAAATAACAATACTTTTTTTTTTAAAGTTTGCAAATATATTCACAACCTCAGAAAATCCAGTTTGACTCCTGCTAGCAATGGAAATGTTTTTCAAATGAAGAAATAATCTACCATGATTTCTGTTTTGCATGCCGTTGCTATCAATTTATATTTCTGGCAAATCAGTCAACCTAAGCGCTGACATCTTACCTATACATCGTGGTAGCGTGTTGCTCCAGACTCGCCTGCCTCCTCCCAGACAAGTGATCTTGCTCTCTCCCTCAAGTCGGTAGCCAGGGAAGCAAGAAAAGTTCAATGAATCACCAACTTGAAAGCTGAGTCCCATTCTCCTGCTGGATGCTGGTACACCAGGATCCTCACATGGCTCCAAGTCATACTCTGTAGAGACAAATTGTCATGAGTCAGCATAAAAAGAAAGAAGGTATTAATTAATAAGAAGTGTGCAAAAATTGTTATATTAGCCAACACTAGAAAGAAATGCATTAACACTACATGTAAGCATTTGGAGCTGTGTCACTTAAGAGTCATAAAGACTCATTTTAAATTCCCCAGAATAATTTAAATACTTAAAGATTAATTTATTAAACTGTCAGTAGCCTAAATTACAAGAATGTTAAAAAGGACACATTTGATTTAGTTTTCCCTGCTTCATCTCATTATGAAAACATGTGCAGCAGTCTCATCTAAGACTGCTTCATCCACTGAGATAGGAAGCTCTGTAATCTGTAGTGCCAAATAGGTTTGAAATACTTAAGGAAACTGTCAAAAATTTGTGTATCATGTATCAGGTCCCAAATAAAAGCTTTTAAATGTAACTGCAGCACTTAACCAGATGTACTGCATATCTGCCAAAATAACCAGTTAGGTTTAATAATGCATAAAACCCATTTTTCATCGCATATTAAAAAGTTACTTGAGCAGGTGAGACACTGTATCTAACAATTTGGTTTATTAGTTTGAAAATTTCAAAAGTCTGCCATTAAAGAAAAGTCAGTGAATTTGTTATTTATTTATTTATTTATTTTTTGGTAAGGGATCATCATACAGTCACTAACAGGCCAACTTAATAAGCCTTGTAATTTGCTTTAAAATGAATTTTAGCCAATGCAATGCTAAAAAATAAGTAAAAAAATTGTGTTCAGGTGTTCTTACCTGAGAAAGTGATATTAAATCCTTCGTAACTCATGGAAAAATCTGAAATAAACCGTAGCTGAGCGCTGAAGTTCCCATAGAGTCCAGCTTTAACACTAGGAGGCAGCACGGAGCCAGTGAGTCGAGCTACCGGAACCTGAAAATTGCCATCCTCTGTGATTGACAAGTAGTCATGGTTCTCTTCCAGATGGAAAGTGTGGAAAACCAAATGGACTCCTGAAAGAACAGATGGCAAAATGGATAGATGGATGAAAGGATGGATGAATGCAAGAATGGATGGATAGGCATGCAGTGTAAGATAGACAGTTACAGATATGCAAAGCATACACTCTATCAGGCAATATATATAAGCAATAGTCTAAGCCACTGTACATGAGATTCTTATCCATCATCCAGTACCATCAGTGAGGAATATGCTCTGTCCCAAATCCATCTTGCATAATGTGTAAGTCATATAAAACTATCTGCAGTGACAAGAAAACCATAGAACCCCCACAGCGCTCTGATCTCAACATCTCTGAGTCAGTCTGGCATTACATGAAGAGGCATTACATGAAGATAGTGAGAGGGCTGTGGCAAGTTGTCTAAGAGAACTATTTTTTACACTTGAAAAATTGTCCAAGTGTACACTGGAGAATTTGTGGTAAAGGGTGGCCGCATTTCATTGCCTAACACATTTTTCCATATTATTAAAATATGAAAAAATACATATTTTAACATGTTATAACCAGTGATTGACATTCCCATTACATTTGAGCATTCTTACCTTTTCCATGGGACACTTCTATAGTCCAGGTGCAGTTAAGAGAATTGGGGTAGAAGTCAGGAAAGCCAGGAGACAGAATTGTTCCCGTTTTACCATAAACATAACCTCCACAAAGAGCTGAAAATGTGACAGACAGAGAAGATTGGAACAAAGCTGGAGATTTTCTTTTATTCAAAAAACTCAAAAAAAGTTGTACTAAAAATGTACACGTCTTCAGTACCGTTAAGAGGTCGCCACGAGTGATCGGTGTAATGAGTTCCAAAGTAACATGTTACTATCGTCACATTACATTTTTCAGTAACACAATAAAGTATTGCATTATTGTACTTAATTCAGTAATCAAGTTATAGTTCAATTATGTAGTTACTTGTATTACAAAGGGTCTTTAGTTGACTGCATAATGGCGAACATGCCTTTCCCTTCCAGGGAGGAGGAAAATGGTGGGGTGCTCTACAATTTTTGAGAAGCGACAATATGGACATTACATTTGTTTTTATTGCACAAAGGACAATAGCACAATGGTAAAGTGAAAACTGTGTCCAAGACAGAAACATAATGCTGCTAACACAGCTTGGCTCATTACAAGTATCTGAAAAGTGACAGCATGCTTTGACAAAGCTAGTGAAGAACCCAGAGGGATGTTAAAAGCCTAGCCCAGCAGCCAGAGCCTGATCTTTAACAGTGTTAAAAAAAAGCAGTGATGAGGAATCGGGCTTCTAGCGTTGTAGCATCCATTTCTACACGTTAGAGTAGAATCAGTGTGGAAAACATTTTGAAATCTCTTAGAGTTGGTTTTCAACTTTGCTTTGTGTTCAAACTTAGCAACACTAAAATAAAGACTATAGTGATGTTTTCATTATTTCAGATTGGTACCAGGCTGCAGGAGAGGGGGCTGAGGTAGATATTCTTAACTGGTAACTGGTAACTATGTGACAATACATTTTAGGTCATGACACAAAATAAATGTGATTAATTACTTTCACCATGGATAACTAACAGTATTACATTATTATTTTTTAAAAAAGAAACCAGCATTTCTAATAGATTACTTATTTTTTGAGTAACGATCCCAACTCTGCTCACCACCTACTGGCAGATTAATATAAATTCTTTATTAAATTCCTGGGACCTTGGCTTTTTTTCCCCCAGCCTGCAGAAAATCACCCCTGAATTTGGTGTAGTTAGCATGGTGTTAAATTCAGGACTGTACTGAAGACTTACTCTATGATTACATAAGAAGAAAGATTAATGTACAGTAGAACAACGTATAATAATAAAGAATAAAGATCTTAAGATGTTAGTCATACATAACTCTAATACCAAAACCTGGTGTCTCAGGTCTTGTACGTAAATCGACCTGTTATGCGTGCAAACATTCTACTGTATAGTATGAGCAGTGAGCAATGAGCAGTGCTGATTTCAGCAAACACCCTTTGTGTTAGAAAAGCTTTTGCAAAGAGATTTTGCAAAGTGAACGAAACAAAGGTTAAAGATGAGCTTACTGCAGAAACAAAAGGACAAAAGGAAAGAGCAGGGAGAATGTCACAGACAAACAGAGACTGGTTTGTTAAAAGAGAGTGAGAGATTGGTGTGTGTGTGTGTGTTACCAGATACCTAGCCTCCACACAGAGCAATTCACTGATATGGAACGGGACAACTTCATTTGCCATAGTAATGTAATGGAGAGCAAAAGAGAGCTAGCAGTACATCAGAGACTTCTGAACTAAGATAATATATTGACTCTTTCCTTCTCTTTGACTGAGCTTTCATCGCTTTCAGTACTATTCAGAGCAGTTCAGATCAATTTAATTTAATTAAAGCGCTTCAAGGTGTTTGACTGGCGTGGCAATAAAAGGAATCTCTTTGTCAGCTATAAAACAAACGGATTCCAGACTATAAACAAAACAAACAGACAAAACATTTTTCTTCACTGTCAATTTATATATATTTTGGTACATAAACGCATCTTTTAGCTACAGAGATAAATGCAGTAGTCATTCGTTTGGTGAAAGGTTTATAAAAAGACTATTTATGATTTGTGCCTTTATGAGGACAGATTTCACAGCTCCTCTAATTTCTTCGTGCTGCAGGTACTCCAGCTTGCAGACCTCGTCTTCACCCCTCCCTCTCTCTCAATCTCTCAGTCTGATCATTTTTCTTCCTACTATTCTATATCATATTTCAACAGGGCTGGGGTTGATTTGAGAAGCTGTGATACGAGCTGTTCCCTCTCACTAACTAGCTGTCTTGTGAGTGTTGCGGTAACCTGTGCCAGCTTTTCAGACTCCCATCAGGATTTGGCAAAAACTAGGACACTGTCTGACTAAATGACCCTTGTTAAGGGAGGCACATGCGCATGTCTGTCTGTAGGGCTGTGCGGTATGACCAAAATCTCATATCCCGATGTAAGAATTCTATCATCCCGATAACGATATAAATCACAAAAATGTAACATTTTCTGTAAATTCTGTGAATCTAGGGCAGCTCGACTTGCGGGAAGTGTTTCCAGCTGGGCGTCGTGTACCTGGAGTCGAGTGCATGAAACGATACATTTTTAGACATAAGTTGTAACGGCCGCCGTTTTCTTTGTGAGTATTTATTACACGGCGTGCTGCGGGGAAAAGCCTGTTCTAACGTTTGAGTCTAAGGTTTATTTTTTAGCACCTGGCGGCTCTTTTTTACTTCTCATCCGTAAATAATCTGCTCTTTCACGTGATTCGGTTTATTTTGAAAAGTCTCAACAGGATTGTAATAGAGTGAATTGTTGCCCCCCAGTGGTAAAATACAGAAGTGCCTGTTACAGGGCTAGTTCTTGGTTGACCAATATATAACAACAAAAAAGGGTAGTTTGTGCACCGCTAAAAAACAACAAGTTAGTGTGTGATGTCCTGCTGTTCAATAAAGGCACCTATCCACGTCCTTCTGTCCTGATCTTTTCAAGAGCCTAATCCAGAATATCACAACTGGCGACGAGGATTCTAAAGATTTCCACAGCGTGACAGAGGCTGTAGAAGGGCTGTGTTCACGTGTAAGGAAAGAGACAAAACGAGACGTTTTCTTCACGGCTGCAGCGGAACAGTTTTGGTGAGCTAACATGGCGATGCATGTGGGTCGTGTTGAAGAGTATAATGAATCGAAGGAAGATTTTGAGTCATATTTGGAGCGGTTGGAGCAATGGATGTTGGCAAATGATGTTTCCGATGAGAAGAAGGTGTGCACGTTTCTCTCTGTGATCGGAGCAGATGCATACAGGCTGCTAAAGAATCTTGTGTCTCCGAGGGTACCGAGTACCATGGGATATGCAGCGCTGACTGGAGCGTTAAGTGCGCATTATAAGCCGACTCCAGTGGTGATAGCTGAGCGTTTTCGTTTTCAGAAACGTAACCAGAAAGAAGGGGAGGCAGTTTCTGACTATGTTGTCGCCCTGAGGCAGTTGTCAGCCACATGTGATTTTGGACAATATTTGGATGAGGCCCTGAGGGATCGTTTTGTTAGTGGGCTGCGTTCTGATGCTGTGCAGCGCAAGCTACTATCGGAGAAAGATCTTACATTTCCACGTGCGTGTGAGATTGCCATATCCATGGAACTCGCTTCGAAAAATACGATGGAGTTCTCAGGACGCCAGGACCCTCACCACGCAAATGCCTTGACAAATGCTCCAAATTTCTTCAACAAAGGATGGAAAGGACAGAACAGGCAAGAGGGAAATAACAAGCCAAAGAACTGGAAGGGACCTAAAAAAGACACAGGAACAGGAGTGAAGCAACCATGTTATCGTTGTGGTGGAAAGCATTCAGCACGTGAGTGCAAATTTAAGAGTGAAAAGTGTCATGTTTGTGCAAAAATAGGACACATTGCACGTGCTTGCAGGAATAAAAAATTCAGTCAGCAAACTCAGTATTTGGAAACTGAGGATGAATGCTCAAGTAGGAATGATGAAGCTGAACTTTTTGGAGTTTATTCAATGTACTCCATCACCTCCAGTGAGAAGGGATACACAGTGGATGTTGCGCTTGGGAACAAGAACACCACCATGCTGCTGGATACAGGATCAGCAGTGTCGGTAGTATCAGACAAGTATTATCAGATGCATCTCACTCATTTCCCTATAAAACCAGCCAGTGGGCTAAAGCTCAAGTCCTACTCAGGCCAACACATTGCTGTGCGTGGATATATTATGTTACCAGTACAGTATGGGACTCAAAACATCACCCTACCACTGATCGTTGTTCAGGGAGACAGACCAGCTCTGATTGGACGAAACTGGTTAAAGAAACTACAGCTGAACTGGAAACAGATTTTCACTGTACACAAGGTACTGGTGCAGAAAGAAGCAAAGCCAGGAGTACTAGAAGTGATTCAGCGCCATCAGGCAGTGTTTTCGGATGACCAAGGCTGCATAAAGGGATTTAAAGCTAGAATCCACACTAAACCAAACACTACACCAATTTTCTGTAAAGCTCGCCCAGTTCCTTATGCACTAAAAGAAGCTGTGGAAAAGGAGCTGGACAGATTGGAAAAGGTGAAGGTTATTTCAAAGGTTGAGAAAAGTGAGTGGGCATCCCCTATTGTTACTGTGCCAAAAGCAGACAAAACAATTAGGATATGTGGTGACTACAAAGTCAGTGTCAACCAGTGTGTTGAAGAGGAAAGATATCCACTTCCTAATACTGAAGATTTGTTTGCTACCTTAGCTGGAGGAACATCCTTCAGTAAACTTGACCTTTCTCATGCCTATCAGCAGCTACAGTTAGATGAAGAATCAGAGAAGTATCTGGTCATCAACACACACAAAGGTCTCTATAAGTACAATCGCCTCAGCTATGGTGTTTCCAGTGCTCCGGCTCTTTTCCAGTCTGTGATGGATCAAATCCTTCAGGGGATGGAGCATGTGACCTGCTTTTTGGATGACATCCTCATCACTGCTTCATCTGAAAGGGATCATTTGAAGAGGTTGGAGGAAGTACTCACACGTCTGGAGAAGCATGGTGTCAGAGTGAAGCTTTCCAAGTGCCACTTTCTTCAGAGCAGTGTGGAGTACCTGGGACATCGTATTGACAGGGATGGACTGCATCCTTTAGAGGAAAAGGTAGCAGCCATAGCAAATGCACCAGAACCAACAAACGTCACTGAACTGAAGTCCTTTCTTGGTCTTCTAAATTACTACAGTCGATTTTTGGAAAATCTATCCACCATTCTTCAGCCTTTGCATAACCTGTTGAGAAAAGATGCTAAATGGATTTGGACCATGGAATGTGCAAAAGCATTCAGGGATGCAAAAAGTCTACTGCTGCAGAACAAAGTGTTGGTGCACTACAGCACAAATCTGCCATTGAAGTTAGCCTGCGATGCGTCACCTTATGGATTGGGCGCAGTCATCTCTCATGTCATGGAAAATGGAGAGGAAAGGCCTGTGGCTTTCGCATCAAGAACATTAACTGAAGCTGAGCGAAAGTATGCCCAGATAGAAAAAGAGGCCCTTGCCATAATTTTTGGAGTAAAGAAATTCCATAAATATCTGTATGGAAGGAAATTCACCCTCATAACAGATCATAAGCCACTGCTGGCTATACTAGGGCCAAAGTCAGCTGTCCCAACACTCGCTGCACTAAGAATGCAACGCTGGGCTCTTATTCTAATGGCATACAACTATGACATTGAATATAGAAGATCAGCTGAACATGCCAATGCAGATGCATTGTCACGTCTACCTCGGAATACGCCAGACAACATTGCAGAGGAGGGAAGTATCTTCTATTTCTCACATGTGGAAGAGCTACCAATAGTAGCTAAAGACATTGAGAGAGCAACCATGAAGGATCCAATCCTCTGCAAGGTCTGGAGCTACACCATGAATGGGTGGCCGAGTTACATGCAAGACGAATCACTCAAGCCTTACTTTACACGCAGACACGAGCTGTCAGCAGAACAAGGATGTGTTCTTTGGGGACAACGGGTCATCATTCCACCAGTTTACCAACAGAAAGTGCTGGAAGACCTGCATCATGAACATCCAGGTATCTGTCGTATGAAAGCACTCGCTCGCAGTTACCTGTGGTGGCCAGGCTGTGATGGTGATATACAAGAACTGGTTCAAAGCTGCTCAGTCTGTCAGGCTGTACAGAAGTCACCACCCGTTGCACCACTCCATCCGTGGAAGTGGCCTGAGAGATTGGCAACGGATTCACATTGATTTCGCTGAAAAAGGCAAGCAGTACTTTTTAGTTGTCATTGACAGTCATTCAAAATGGTTGGAAGTGTTCCCTATGCCATCCATTACCTCACACAACACCATTGAGGTTTTGAGAGGGTTATTTGCTTCATATGGACTTCCAGAAGAGCTTGTTTCAGACAATGGACCTCAACTTGTGTCAAAGGAATTCAATCAGTTTTTGGAGTTAAATGGGATCAGACACACAGCTGTTCCTGCCTATCATCCTGCATCAAACGGGGCAGCAGAGAGGTCAGTACAAATCCTGAAACGATCCCTGATGAAAAATGTGCTGGAAACAGATGGTAAGGCCACATTGCCACTCAGCCATCGTTTGGCAAACTTCCTTATCATGTATCGCAGTACACCGCACACTGTGACGGGTCGTACACCAGCAGAGTTGTTCCTGAAACGTCAGATCCGGACTCGTTTCAGCCTGCTGAAACCTGAACTAAGCAGACACATTGAACAGAAACAGTCTGAGCAGAAGTGACACCATGATTACAAAACCCAACCTGTTCGTGTTTTTTCGGAGGGGGACGCTGTGCGTATCCGAAACTTCAGGGGGGGGGAAACAAAATGGACTCAGGGAACAGTTCTGAAGAAAATGGGAAGTGTTACTTACCTGATACAAGAGGGACAGAGAACACGCACAATACATGTGGACCACCTGTTACCATGGAGACAGACTGTGGAGAAACCCCCAGTTATATTTTCACCGGTTTCAGAGGGACGGCCAGAAGTGATTATGGACAGTGTTGTTCCAGAGATACCACCAAGTCCACCTGGGATTTTAACATCACACTCCTTACCTCCTGAACCACCTAAACAGACAACCGATGAACCACCAGTGTCCACCCCAGAAACCACCCAAAGCCCATCTGTGGAACGCAGATACCCAGAGAGATGCAGAGTTCCCCCAAAGAGACTGAATCTTTGAAAACGTAGAGTTATGTTTTAGTTATTTTACTACCAGTTATTTAGAAGTGAACAGTTTAATAATGAAAGTAATGGCTACATTTGTTCATTGTTCGTAAGGGCCACAGAATATTTCTTTTGGTGGGGGCAGTGAAATACATTCTTTCAAGGGTTGCTTATTTCAATTACAAATCTAAAAGGGGAGGAATGTAATAGAGTGAATTGTTGCCCCCCAGTGGTAAAATACAGAAGTGCCTGTTACAGGGCTAGTTCTTGGTTGACCAATATATAACAACAAAAAAGGGTAGTTTGTGCACCGCTAAAAAAACAACAAGTTAGTGTGTGATGTCCTGCTGTTCAATAAAGGCACCTATCCACGTCCTTCTGTCCTGATCTTTTCAAGAGCCTAATCCAGAATATCACAAGGATCTTGAGCTTTATTGTGAAAGGTTTATGTGGAACATAAACAAGCGGACACGCGATGCTGTTACTGTTGCTAACCACAACCCATAAAAACAGGGGCTTGTCCATCTGTAGTGTGGTTATATAAAATATAAGAGAAAGAGAGAACTTTAAGAAATTAATATAGCCACTACAGTGACCATCAAAACGGTGAAAAAATATTGCCGTAGTTTATTTTGCGACACCACGAAACAAATGATAGCGTAAAATGAAATGATAGACCGATATATATCGTTATATCGAACAGCCCTATCTGTCTGTACGTAATGTATGTAACGTGTGTAACGGTTCATACTTTGGTGGTCCTAATCATCTGTGTGTGAAAAGAGAGAGAGAGAGAGATCGTTAAGGAAATGCGTGTGAGAAACTGTGAGGTGTATAACAATGCATAGAAAGAATGTGACAAGAAAGAGACGATTCATGACCAAAAAAAAAAAAGAAACAGAGAAAGAGGCTGGATTCTAAAGAAAGAGCTGCCTGGTTTTCAGAGAGGAGAGATAAATATATAGAGATAGCATATCAGTTTTCAGCATCATTCCTCCTCCTTCCCTTTTCTTAGTCTTTAAATACATTCTTAGTCTTCTTAAGTGATTCTCTAACTTTGGTCACTTCTAACAAGTTGTTGTCTTGGCACCAACTGCATGCTTTAAAATGTCACAGCACCCCTTCAATATTCTTCCTGACACATAAAAGAGCAGCCAGCGTTATCTGTTTGGTGTTTTAACTGACCTGCAGGAATAAGAGGAATGGTTTGTGTTGAATAGACGTTCTGGCATTACTGAAAGGGAATGGTGCCTGCATGCCTGGGGGGATGACGACATGTCATTTTGCTTTTTATTTTAAATGCAGTGCTGTCTGTGTAATGTAGTGTGTATGAAATGTTAACTGTGCCTCTGAGACTGTACTGTAAATAACATTATTGCCATTAATGGGTGCGAGTGTGTGTATGAATCGCTTCCAGCATGCCTGTGGGAGGGCTTAAAGATGATTTCTTTGCTCTTTTAAATAGAATAACCAAGAATTTTGTGAGTAGATATTGTAGGTTTGCTCAGTATTTGCAAGACTTGTTGTTTTGTCCCACACTTCCGCAACATGCAGCCAAGTGTGATTAATCTAAATTTCAGCTGTGTAATAATATACTTAACACATAATTCCACTGTGATCTTCGCCCAAAAGCACACTATATCTCACATTACATTAAGTCAAGTCTTACACACCATTTCAGAAAAGTGCCATTCTGAAATAACATGTCTTATAATGTGACAGCTGTCTCATTCAGTGGCATGCCTGGCTGAAAATTGAAAATGTCACAGTGCCGGTTTAAAACTGTTTGCCTTACATGGCTGCAAGTATGACATAGATTGCTTTGCCATGAACTTACTCCTAACTTGCGATATCCTTTCATTTTCGTATTTGATTATGTTCAGTTGGCAGAGCAGATGAGATGCTGTTTGTTTAACTCCCACCATAGCATAAGCTGTGGAAAAACGCTGACTAGGAAGCCCTTTGAATAGCCAGGGAGCATCTGTTTCAGTAATTTCTATTGACCTGAATAAGTTCACAAAAGCTAAATGTCCAGCTTGAGTCATTGTGGTGGGAGTGAAGACTGTTTGTCCAATTACAGCTGTCTGTTGCAAAAAGTGAAAGGGCAAAAGGCAGAAGTGAGAGAACAGACTTTTTTTTTCTTCAATATTCTGCTATGAAGGAAAGTAGCTACTGGTGTCACTGAAAACACCTTCCCTTTCAAATGTCTTTTACCTCTGACACAGACTGATCCTCTTTTCTGCCACTTCCATCTGCATTCTGCTGTATTTTGTGTTGATATTCAAACGAGGTTTCAATGTTCAGGGTCAGTGTAGAAATGAAGTGACCACGCAGAAAATTTAGTATAAACAGTAATCTGCAGAAATTTTGAGCCACCCATCAGTTCTTTACTTTTTGCTACCAAACGGAGAATAGGGGTAGAGATTTATTGAAGTGCATGCAAAATTGCGCCAACATAAGGAAACAAAAAAGTGTGCAACTCCAGTGAGCTTGAATGTCAATATTTGGTTATGACCACCTTTATTCCTCAACACAGCCTGAACTCTCTTGGGCAAGCGTATGTCTCTAGGTAGTCTTCAGGAATAGTCCTCCAAGGTTCTTGAAGGACATTTAAAGCTCTTCTTTGGATGGTGGCCAGATTTGGTTCTGTTCTCTGTCAAGATGATCCCACATTGCTTCAATAATATCGACATCGAGGCTCTGGGGAGGCCAGTCCATGATTGATATGTTCTGTTCTGTTTGCAATGCTGAAAAAGGAAGCTGCTTTCCTCTACCCGCTTTATCACATGGTAGAGGAAAGTTTAACTGTACTTTTTTGAGTTCAGAATCCACTTGTTTTGACAACATCAAATGACTGAAATTCAGCCTCAAACCATGACCGAGACTCCAACATGTTTTACAGATGACTGTAGATATTCCTCATTGATGATTTGAACCAAAAACCAGCCTTCAACTGAGAGCATTTCTGATGAGGCTCTGGTGAACAGTAGATGGATCACATTAAAGAACAGATGGATCTTTCACCTGCAGTTCATCTGCTAAAAGTCTGTCTTGATCAGTTTCCTCAAAGGACACATTACACACTATATCATGATATGCAAAGTTTAGAGCTAACAGCTCTCTGGTAATCACCCTGTTGGTGTAAAAATACTATTTGATGCTTGTCATTCTGTGTTATCTTTGGCAATTTTGGAAATTCAACTAAAGTAATGGGGACAAATGATGTGTTTTTGCACTAGGCTGCTAGTAACAAAGTGCTTAAAAGTGCAATTTAAAAACTGCCTCCTTGCTACTTTATATTGTCTGTTATGTGTAGACACAAAGCTGTCCCCTGAGTTAGAGGCTTATTTTATTTTTGAATGATTCATATGTCAGTGGTAAGTTGCTTAACAAACAAAAAAACATTCCCTTAAAAATGTTTAGCTATGAGGACAGGATTAAACATGAGTGAAAAAAACAGTGTCTCTAGATCTTCAGAGAGGATGTACATACAGCAGATGCCAAGTTCAGTGTGCATCTGTCTGTATGTGGTAGCCAAGTGATAGAATGGAGCCCTGTCCAAGGTGCAGTGAACACAGTTATATAGTTATAGTTGAGATGGATTGTAAGAAAAGTGCTAAATAGTATAACAAAGTTTGATATTTAGCAATCTTTCAAAAGTCTATCAAAGCAAGATGCAATTTCAACTTTTCCTGTAGTGCCAGATTAACTTAAAAAAGAGCTCATACATTGATTTCCAGTGTAAATAAAATGATTAGATAAAAATCCCTACAAAAGACTGTGGTGGCTACTATTTCTTAGTTGCAATATTCAGTTGGAGAATTAAAAACATCAACTCTAAAGCACACATAATCAATCAAACAACAATTTGGCCAGAATTAAATTCAGCTCAAGATTACTTATTTTGCCAACAAAAGCATTTAATGCAGCTTTTGGCTTGAGAAGTGTATTTATAAAGCTATTTCAAGCTGTTCTCCCAACTAAGCACTTCTGGAGGCAAAAACTGGGCAATGTCTTTGGTTAAAAGAAAACAAACCCCAAACCACAATGGCCTGCTCTGACAGTACGTGCTGTATGTTGACAACATTTTTTTCACTCTTTTCCATGTTTAGAGAATGTGAAACTATGTGTGAGGTGAGTCACGAGAGAGCAGCATTCACCCCTGATTGTATTACTCACGCTACTGGGTAATTCCTGAAAGAGATCAAATAAAATAAAAGAAGATACTAACCATCACAACTGGGAAGAGCGTGACTCCACTGATGATTCTGCTCACAAACAATTGGCTCCTGATCGCTAAGTGTGTATCCCGGGTCACATGTAAATGACACACGAGAGCCAATGGAAAAGCTGCTGCCATGGCGACGACCATTCACTGGGATACCAGGATCGAGACATGAATCTGACTCCATTTTCACACCTGAAAATCACATCACACAACCGCCGCAGTGTCAAGAGGTTGAGTGTATTTGCGTCTGTAAGCAATTTCGAGTGTGTCTACCAGGCATTTCAGTCTATCAGTCATTCAGACTTACTTTCATATCTGATGCTGAAGCCTGCGGCAGAGCGGCTGTTGTCTGTAGTGAACAACAGGAACAGGAAGTTTGATGTGGAAATCAGGAAATGAGGCGCTTGGGTACCATGGTATTCACCGATCAGGAGAGAGGATGCTGAGGGGCCATCCCTGATCTCCAGCGTGTCATAGTTGACTTCTGTCTGGAACCTAGAGAAACAAAGAAAAACAAAAACATGCACATGAAATTCACAACTGCAAGTTATGCATGTTAATAAATTCCAACGCTGAAAAAACAGAAACTCGACAATATTGTTCATTTTGCACAATTTATCCACTGTAGGCAAAAAAACCACTGAGCTATAACAAAGTACTACCATATAAGAAACTTGACTGATATGTAAGCAATCAATCAGTCACACCTTCAACTATTCTATTAAATAGCTAAAACACTTAAACACTAATTAACCCATTTACATTAAGTTGGAGCTACAGGGCCTAATCAGTCGATTTTTGGGTCTAACCATCAAATAGAAGATGATCCAGAAAAAGGAGGTTGTATATCACTAACCTATCTAGTTGAACAGAAACCAAGATTTGGGAGCTACTGACACACTGCAAAAACGCGGTATCTGAATAATTATATCTGACCAGCTAAATGAAAAATTAACTAGCCTCTGCTTCAGAAGAAGTATGCTGAATCGTCCACAAATGAAATGCCTCATAGGCGATGAAGATAACTCGGCGTGTACGTCACATTTCAAAAAGACAAATTTCTGCTATTGCAGTTTCAGGCTACACTGCATCTGTCTGTGGCTTGTTTCCAGAAGAAAAAAAATGTAAAAAGCCAACATTAATCATTTACTGCAGCAGTAACTCACCAGCCTCATTTATATCTGACTACCTTATATTGCATATGAAAGACTGCCCAACTAAAATATTAACTAAATAATGCACTCCCTAACCGTAACATATTATCTAACCATTAACAGTCAAACTTCAACAATTTTTGAACACACATCTGACAAATCAGTCAACAGCATAATTGAATAATACACTTACTTGTCAAAGTGTATCTTTACAGCATGGTCTGCTTGTGCTTCAATCACCCACTGGCAGTTCAGAGAGTCTTTGTAAAAGGAGGGCCAACCAGGAGATAGCAAAACACCTGTAGGAGCTGTAAGATGCCCTCCACAGGGAGCTGGATGGAAACAAAGACCCCCACACACAACCACAGGAAATTAAATTAATCATTTTCTCCTTGTAAATGTCTGTAAATTGCTCCTATTTCATTAAGTTTTCAGATTAATTGTCTGCTCTGTTTATTTTATCATTCTAATCCACTCTGAATTTCTATATTTCATACATAAACATTTACCTTCAGAAATTACGGTGAGCCCATCATGTGCTACAGTAAGCAATTTTGAGTTAGTGATGTTTGAAAAAGCCCAAAATAATTATCACATTATAATTTATAGGAGGAATTAAATATATTTATGTGTCAAATGGTGCCAAAAAATAACTCTCCGTTTCCCTGCACAAGCTGCAGGCAGCAAAACTGGCACATACCGTCACTACTTTATAGCTCACACTTGGAGTACCAAAATTTCAATTATGACACATTAAAAAAACAATAATTATCTCCCGTTGAGTTGTTTCTTTCAAATAAAATGAAATATCAGACATCGTATCATGTTCGGTTTTTATTCTTATTCATTTTGAGTCTGTCTAGAACCTGAATTAAACATAAAAAACTCCAGACCTGGAATTCATGGTTTCTTCATTATTCATTGCTACAACATATAATTTGCAGTGGCTTGTCTTTTCAAGTAGCTCATACCTTTGCCTATTTGATTGCTCTCATAAATCCAGACTTTCAGCAAGAAAAGAAAAGAAAAACACTGAATGCATACTGAAGGAGCAGTTTTTTTGGATGGGATCTTCAAGAACAGGAGAGATGATATTCTCTCGTGCTCCATAGTTAAAAAGATGACCCCCCCATGTTCAATTTGATTTTGTCCTCTATCCGATTTATTAACAACAGGCAACAATTGATAATGTCATTTAGACAATGCAATCAGGATGCAAGATGGGAAGGTTGCAAAGATAAACATACAAACGCTCACAGACTGGTGGGTGCCATTCACCTTCAAAAATTGTTGAAAAAGCAGAAAACTGACAATCCTGTTATTATCACTTCCACATATCTGCAACCTAATAGTACATCTCTGTCTTTCGGTGTCTAAATAAATGAATATGTGTCCCTGAAAAGCTTTGGTACAACATGTGCCAGTCTCATTTAAAGATTATTCTTTAGAAAGAATGATGTGTCCAAACTGCAAGGCTAAAATCGTGGCTCAAGAGTTGGGAGTTCGCCTTGTAATCGGAAGGTTGCTGGTTCGAGCCCTGGCTTGGACAGTCTTGGTCGTTGTGTCCTTGGGCAAGACACTTCACCCGTTGCCTACTGGTGGTGGTCAGAGGGCCCGGTGGTGCCAGTGTCCGGCAGCCTCGCCTCTGTCAGTGCGCCCCAGGGTGGCTGTGGCTACAATGTAGCTTGCCATCACCAGTGTGTGAATGTGTGTGTGAATGGGTGGATGACTGGATGTGTGAAGCGCTTTGGGGTCCTTAGGGACTAGTAAAGCGCTATATAAATACAGGCCATTTACCATAAAATCAATTAAAAGAGAAAATTTAATTGTTCCAAAGGTGCATAAACACACTTGAACTGTATGGTAATCGCTAAAATAGTTGAATGTTTTGTGGAACATTATACTCCTATATACAATAAACAATTCTTATGTGTAGGTGTCTGCTTAGGTTTACCTTCACAGCGAGGTACAGCTGCAGACCAGACAACATTTCCATCCTGAATAATGCAGGTGACCTGATCGGACCCCTGGAAATACATGATTTAAAGAAATGTTACATTTATACTAGGTTTTAACACACAACTATGGGCACCGATTATGACAATCATTTCAAAATTGTGCTAAAAAAGTGTGATAATGATACTTTCAAATGATTATTACCTGAGTCCGAATGAATCCTTGATCACAGCGAAATGCCACTGAGCTGCCAAGCTGAAACTGGTCACCGTACCTCTGACCATTTACTGGGACTCCTGGGTCATGACATTCATTCTGACCAAATGCTACAGAGAGAAAATAACCAGAGAAAAGTTAAAACTGGGGCTAAGACACATAAAATTGAATTACTGTATCAAACAAAGGCAAATTAATTTGAAAAGGAAAGAACAAAGACGTAATCTGAAAGAAAAGAGAAAGCTGGCAGATTGCAACTACACTCTGGTTAAGTGGTTCAAAATATGTATGCATATTTATTCATTTGAGCAGTTTTTACCAGTTTTTTCAATTTATTTTAATACCGAAGAATTGGTTCTGCCAGAGGAAAAAAATGAAACCGCTGCTGTATCACTGTCAGTGAATGTGACATCTCCACTGATATGGAAATATGGGAATGGAATTATCTTTATGTGGACTCAACCTTGTCATGTTAAGCTTATATTATCCCCATTCCAGAGATTAACCTGATCCCACCCAGAGCACACACCCAGTGATTGGACATGTCTCAGGTTGATTAGCTGCTGATGGAGGGAAATGGGAGCAGTGAGAGAAAGGAGAGGACGTAGGGGAAAAAATGAGAGCCACAAGGGAAATGGCAGGTACACAAACAAAAATGCACACATACTGTATATTACATACAGCCTTGTAGCAGTATTCAAATATGTGTTCAAATATGCATGTAGAGAAAGCACTATATAGGCCAAAGGCAGACACAGATAAAGTAGCCTTTGCACTCCTTCAACAACCTGATATTATAGAAGAGGAGGAAAAGACTAGAAGATACGTATGAGAAAAAGCACGAAATGCCAGCATACAAAATATTCAAATGATATGTTTAATCCAATACAGTCATTGGTTTAAACCCAGTAGAAGATGGAAAAAAAGGCCAACTAAGGCTGAAGAAGCTAAGAAGAAGCCATAGTGACAGGGAAAGGTAGAAACATATGGCATAAAAAAGGAAAAAATAAAAACTAAATGATATTTCAGCTATGACAGAGAAAAGATGAACTCAATAGTTGACCTCAGATAAGAATAACTATGCATCTTACAGTGAATGCATTTTGTAATTTAAAATTTTGAGCAAGCCATTTGTTAGTAAGATGTAAACATTTTAAAGATTAGCTTTAGTTAGTGAGGAAAGAATTTTGACATTAAGGAGCAATATGCACTGAAGTTAGCAGGCTAACCAGCTAGACCAGGCTTGGCCAACTCCAGGCCTCAAGGGCCGGTGTCCTGCAGGTTTTAGATCTCACACTGGGTCAACACACCTGAATCAAATGATTAGTTCGTTACCAGGCCTCTGGAGAACTTCAAGACATGTTGAGGAGGTAATTTAGCCATTTAAATCAGCTGTGATGGATCAAGGACACATCTAAAGCCTGCAGGACACCGACCCTCGAGGCCTGGGTTTGGACACCACTGAGCTAGACCCAAGTAGTTCCACTTTCCACCTCAAGGGACAATAGTGAGTCCAGTCTCTTTTTGCCCAAAGTATGGTTTAGTTTAAAACAAATTGTTAAAGAAACAAAAATGAACATATATAAGGTCAAAATTGTTTTTTGGAAATGATCATCTTCTTCCCTCTGAAAGTGATAAAAACAGAATTTGGATATATTCCATTTTAAATCTATCATTAATAACCTTAGCTGTCATAGGCTAAAGCACATTTTTACGCATGCTGTCCTCATAATATATAGGATCAATTTATTTGTAGGATAGATTCAAATCTGCGAACAGTTATTGGCTCCCAGTGCACCGCTTTCACCAAATAACTGCACAGTCTTGCATTCATTCTTGAGTTTCTAACACAATTCATATAAATATACCCACAGCATAACCTCTTGATATTCATATATGCATTAAAATGTTAATAGACCAAATTACTGAAACAGCACAATATGTTTGATATTTTTAAGTCCCAGTGTAGAATTTATGTCATCAGGTTTTCAAATTACATTTTCAAAAAGTTTCACCACTAAAAACTATATGAATGTATTTCAGCATTTTTCTTTTCTGCCAGGTAAAAAGTTTGAGAGGCATTTAATTTAATATGATTTTTATTTAACTGCGTATTAATTTTTCGTTTGAGGTGCATCAAACCTTTCATTTGTGTTAGGATTTGAAATAGTACACTTTGTTATTAATTATGCTCAGTTTTTTTTTCACTAGGTTAAAAAACACTCACACACACACACACACACACACACACACACACACACACACACACACACACACACACTATTTTCATTTGTCAAATGCCACCTCTAAAGGAAGAGCCAAAGACAAGGTCATTTGGGAGGCAGTGTGTGAAATGGTGCAAAACTGCATGGTAATCACACTGAATGAATCTGAATCACTCAGGCAGAACTAGTTCAGCTTAGAGTGGATAAATATACAGGATGGAGTTGCTGGGTTCAAACTCTGACAATGGGACAGGCTTAACTGGGTGAAAGTTGAGTAAGACATGCATATCGCCTCTGTCAGTGCGCCCCAGGGTTGCTGTGGCTACAACGTAGCTTGCCATCACCAGTGTGTGAATGTGTGTGTGAATGGGTGGATGACTGGATGTGTAAAGCGCTTTGGGGTCCTTAGGGACTAGAAAAGCGCTATACAAATACAGGCCATTTACCATATAGGATCAGTCAAGCAGAAGAAGTCAAACAGGACAGATTAAGGTAACGTCAGGTGCAGTAATGCTGATGTCGGTATTATATTAATCATAACGAAGTGCCTTTCTGAGGTGGTTTGCATATGAAAAGCTATTTTACTCTGAGCTATATTTAATATGGATCTTAACTAGTATATGAAGATACTAGCTATACAACAAGCCAGTAGCTCTGGAAGCAAATCCTCAGAATTTAGTTGTAAATTTAGCTTATATGTTTTAAAGATGTGCATAAAGTTACATAGCAATACTCAGCTTGATAATCAGTAAATCATCACTTGTTTAAAAAAAAAGGGACACTCGCTAGGATCTACCCTAGAACATAATGTATTGCAGTATGTTGAGAACTGATTTCTGCTTTTGTCTCTGATTACATGGTGGTAGAAGTGTTGTATATCAGTTTTACTGTTGGAATGTCCGTATTGTTTAACAAATTTCTGCTATCAAAACTCCATTGAAGTGGCCACTGGAAGTATTCTGAATAAAAATTTGTCAAAGTGTCAAAACGACATGCTGTCATTTGTCAGAAGAACTGCTGGGAAAAAATGACAGTTACTTTAAAAAAATTAAAACACAAAAATTGCCACATCACAAAACCGAATTCAAATACAACAATGAGGTAGTACGTTGGTAGAGATCTCAATGGATATTTGGTTGGTTGCAAAGAGGCTGCTACCCCAAATCCTCTTTGTGACTAGTAGACTATCACAGTCACTGCAGTATGCACAGAAGACACAGATCTTTCTGCTAATACTCAATAACTACTCACGGAGTAGCTGAAAAATGGGAAAAATTGCAGCAGAAAGCCGAAATAGAGGACATCCACCAACACATTTCAAATGGTGCATCTTTACTTCAATGCAAATCCATTTCTGGTTTTCGTCATGCTTTTCACAAGAGTTTCTGAGTTTTTGCAGACAAGTCTGCATCTTCCATGCAAACTACAAGCAATCACAGTAATCTGCAGGCAACCAAGAAGGTTTTCAGTGTACAATTCATACCACTTTGCAACCGATTTCACCTAGTGTCAGTCTCCAGGGACTACTGTAGAAGCACAGATTTTTCCTAGTGCCAGTGGGCTACTGACTAGTCTCTTTGTTTGCAACCTCCAGTAACCGCTCACCAACTGGTTGAGATTACACATTTTTCCCCAGTGACTTAGTAAACTAAGGGTGTTTACTACGGCCTAAACAACAAATAGACTGAGCGATAAGTAGGTAGTTGGTACTTACTGGTATAGCTGATATTGAAGCCTTTCCCAGTATTTGAATGATCAGACTGAAATTCCAGTCTCATGATGTGACCGTTTGAGGCGATCTGTGATGGAACATCTTTTCCTGAGAATGTCCCAAATGTTGTTGGCTCAGACAGACCTAAAATCAAGCACAATTTAAACATTATTTTAGAGAGACATTTAATATTGCTTATCTAATTTATCCTGTATAAAATCAGGCCAAGAACAGACTTGGAAAGAGAAAGGCTCATCCCAAGGGAGCTCAAAGAGGTGAATTAGGTGTAATTAGGGTTAAGCGAAAACAAAACACTGAGATGATTTAGCAGTTCCTGACACACTTGCTAAATGCTTACTAATATGCATGATAAGCACATAATGCTTTATTTAAGCATTAGAAGTAGAAGTGCCAAAGTATGAAATTATTCATGAAGTAACAAATTATTGACATTCAAATAACTGACAATCTAAATGAATCTAAATGATTAAGCTGGTCCTGGTAAAGCCTAACAACTGTTGTGAGTTTTAATGAGAACAACAAGAAAAGTCTGTTAAAATGTCAATGTTAACTATAGGCCGCTGAAGGATAACTTGCTTCTCTGCATGCTTAGAATTTAAAACAACAACAACAACATCAATTAAAAAAAGAATAGGAAGAAATCTCCAGTAAAAGTAGACAGTCTTCCATAATGAATGCACTGTATAGTAACAGTTACTACTAAATAGTACTAGATGTAAACAGGCCTAGTACAGAGAGACAAGAAAGGCATTCATTCATGACCCTTTAACTTGTTAACTGAACAAAAATGGCATTATCCCGAGGACACCTATCTCGAAGATTATTTCCAATTTCCAATTTTGAACACTCATAGCATGAAAGCAACACCTGTGCACATCGCATTGGTCCAAATAACAAGCAAGAAACCTGAAGATCTGAGTATAAAAGGAAACCAGACACACATTAGTGTGTCATGCTTGCCAAAAGATGATACATAGAAGCTCTTTTGTACAGATGCTGCATTTGAGTGAATGCCCAAGAGACTAATATCAGGTGACTGTGGTGTCTGGGTCATTGATGGTATTTCACCTCAATGAGTATTGAACCATGTATTTCCGGACAATTCCATCACCATGGGAAGGAGCATTATCTTGTTCCAAGTACTCATCATCCCCTCAGGGTACATCATTGCAATGAATAGCATAACCTAGCTGGTATGTTTCAGTGTGCTCCAACACTGAGGTATCACTAGACAGTCATAAAAGGACGCACTCTATATGAGTTGAATAGTCTGAAACTTCCACCCCTACGCCTGTACTGCTGTAATCATACATCACCTCAGGTCTGTCTAAGACATTTGTGTCACAGCATCAGACCATTTACTGCAAAAAGTAGTTATAAACTTTTGTTTGGCAGAAGATATTCTACTCTTCAATGCGCTCCCCAGTGATCCAAGCAGCAGCGACAGAATCAGGGGGGAGTGTCATAAAAACTGGACTACAGCACATAGAAAAGCAACTTTCCAGGTTGAGATCACTGGGATATGTACATATACTCTATAAAAAAGGATCCCAAAATGGTAATGAAAGAATATAACAGGTCACAGGAAACATCTGCAGTCTCTGGTGCATGGGTAAGAGAAATAGACAGGTGGTAATTATTGTGGTCTTGGACAGCTATAAATTTCCCCAGTTCATGTGGCTCAATGTCTTATGTTTTGAACCAGATATATAACCACAGTGGTACAAACAGGCCTTTAAAGAAAAGTATGCGAAAGTATGGATCTGCAAAGACAAAAATAAAGGGGCTTTATACAGAGATGGAAAAAGTACAGACATTCTGCACTTAATACTTTTTTAATACAGTATTCTGTACAAACACTACTGTTAAAAATACTCCAGTAAAAGTTGTACTGAGTACAAGTAAGTAAAAGAAAAAAGTACAGGCTCTGAAATGTACTCAAAGTAAGAAAGTAAAAGTAGCTCTTCGGAGGAAACAGGAAAATGTGTATAGTCAATGGTTTAAGTGGGATTCAGCAGGTGCAGATAATGCTCAGTGTGGACAAAAGAATCATAACTCACAATGATTTCTATTAAGAGCTCCAACAGATTTTCTTAGTGTACAGGCTGTGGTCAGCTGACCTCCTGCTCTTTGTGGACATACACAACTGAATTCAACTAGATGTCAGCAGATGTTTCAGTTGTTGATTTCTATCCTCTACACTGACTGGCTGTCTTTTTTCTTTTTCTAAATGGTATAAAATTGGTATGAAGGTGGATTTCAGTCAATGAATCTAAGCATCATCATCTAAAATTCACTCTGCTACACTTGATGTAACCCAACTCTGAGCATGAAACCACAGATACTGTGCACCAGTCACACACAGTTCTTTACTTTAAATCCATCACAGTACAGCAAACACACTGAACTTTGTTGAACTCACAATAATTTGAAATGACCTGCCCTTTAAAAAAAACTTGTCAGTCCATTTATGCTCGCTCCTCTTCAGCAGGGTAGTTAGATGCTGAAGTACTGCAACCACAACTTAAGGATACCTGTTACGGGTATTGTGGAAAAAACAAACAACCCCCCCCCCCCGACTTTTGCACACGTCAAAACTACTTAAGTAAATTACAGATACCTAAAACATTGTGCTTAAGCACCGTAACAAAGTATTTATACTTCCCACCTCTGGCTATATGTATATTAGTACAGAATCTCTGAGCCATACATTGGAAACTTTGCGAAGACTGGAGGGATTTAAACAATGTGACTTATTTTAGGCCAGCAGCGTGATCATGTGCTTTTGCTTGTAGCACAATAATAATTTCATAAGAACATCTCTATACTGTAATATACACGTCAACTCCATTTGTAACCATTTAAAACTATGATCCATTTTTTATTATTATTACACAGCTGAACACATTGCATTAGCACATCTTCAGAGCTCAGATGAAAGAGTCAGATTGTGTGATCCCCACAGTAGTCCTGGTCAGTTGTGGAGCACAAGGTTTGGCTTAAATACTGAGGATGCCAGATTGCATCAGGTGGCAGATTCCTGAAAGTCTGGCAGGGCATATCAGAAAATCACCTTGTAATTTATTTCTCAACTGAAAGTGATGAAATGACATATATATATATATATTTTTTTTTTTTACAAATATCCACAATTATTTATTTTATATAAGTGGCAAAGAGAGCACTGCTAAATTTCTGATAAAATTGTTTTTTTGAAAATGGAAATACTATTTAAATCTCACCAATTATGAATTTCATTTTCTTAGATTATATTAGATTCTGATGATATTATTTGGATAAAACTGCTTCAGCGAACATATGCTGTCTTTTGAAGCATCGTGGCCTTGCACGATGGCAACACCAGGTTGCCAAACACTCTGCCTTCTCACCGTACATCTTTCCATCTTTCATAATCATCTATGAAAAAAAAAAAACCCACCCTTGGTGAATTTGTAGAGTTAAACAATGATTTTGCAGATACTGAGAATGTGTTTTGTTTTTTCAGCTATTTCTGTGTCTAGACGCTTACATAATGCCAAACAGGAAGCGATGGTCTGCATGCCTCAATCAGGATCTTGACACTCCTATGGTGTAGCACAGCACACCTCCATGTTTCACCACTTCAAATTGCAAGAATTTCCTGTTTAGTGTAACTACAGCATCAGCAGCAGCCAACACCCTCTCAATGCCACTGTCCTGTATCTGCAGCAGTCTTCATGAGGGATTTTTATTTATTGATCTGTCGGACAAGCCTGGGTGGAATATAGGAACATTTTTAAGGTGATTTATAAAGGAACACTACATATAGCGTATGCACGTTGGTATGGATGCTGAATATCATTATCATTATTTTGACTTTTCTGCAACCTTCTTTTTTTGCCTTTTGCTTGTACATAAACTTTTAATATAGATGTTACTCAATTTTTAACTTCATTTAAATATGGAGGTAATGTTTGTCTAAAGTTGCTGTTTTGGTCACTTTCTTCTTCTGCAGCAATTTCTTCTGCGGAGGTGAGAAGTGCTGCTGTAATTGCTTTTCTGGTCAATAAGTGTATTAATCTTCTGACATTCCAGTGAACCAGCTGATGCTTTGATTACAGGTTTTGAGGGAAAAAGCTATTACAATGCATATGTGTAGGTTTTTTTTTTGTTAGCTATTTTAAAAGTGCAGATATAAACAGATACACTGGAATGAGATGAAATGTATTGACGATCGCTAAAAGACTGAAAACTGACAGTTTCTTACTATTGACTTTATGAAATTCATATGAATTTTTAAACGTAACAGAGATGGCAATGGAAATCAATGTAAGCTGACATCACTTCAAGGGACAGAAAGGGAGTTTCAAGACCACTTCACTGATAAAGATGTTGTTCTTCACAACACTCCCATAGAAACTTTTCTTTTTATTTCCTTCTTGACTTGAATTTTAGGATCCAATGCACTTAGACACAATTAAGCTACACAGTGACTGAGATGTAAAGTGCCAGCCTCTTTAGTCTCTAGCAACTCAAAAGCCCTTTTACTTATTCATTATTACATTGATAGGCAAGAGACCAGGAAGAAAATAGAATCAACGTAACAATAGCTAAAAGAGTGCCAAGATCCTACGTTATCTTATCTAAGCGGAGAGATTTAGAGAAAAGCCTTTGTAATAGTCTGTCACTATCTTCTCTTATATTAGATGACAATAATGGCTTTCTGATTAAGTTAACCATTTACATGCCATTCAAAATGTAGCCCAAAGTGCCATCTTTTTTTTTGCGTGGATTTCATGCTGCTGTTTCCCCACTCAGAGGATTTATGGGTTATTACAGAGGCTCCTTTGTTCACTTTTGTTTGCCATTTGTGATTTCATGTTCTTTTATTCAGAAATACAAAAGAAGGCAAGTTCATAAGTGTCAAGTTGATATAAAACCCTCAGTGAATAGAAATCTGATTTTTTTTCTATAAAGGCATAAAAGCAGAGTTTGAGTGATTGCCTCTGCTGCATAATTCAATGATATTTTAGACATTTGATTATGTGACACGAGGACATATAATTAGACACTGCCAATCAATCATCGGCAATGAATTGGCAGCAATAAATCTTTGTAAATATCTGTTTGTGTTCATTAACTGATTAATAAGCAAAAAAAGTGTGAAAAGTGGATGTTCAATTAGTAGCTAACCTTATGAAAAACAATTATTGGGTGCAGTAATGGTGAATACTCCAGGGAAAATCAGGTAGCATGCAAACCACCACGTTTCTCTACCTCAGTTTGTTGGTATGGAAAAACTCTGTTTACTACAGGCATACAGAATGAGCTTTAAGCCATCCATTTATTTCTCACTTCAGCGCTGAAGTACAGTTAATTTGGAAAATGTGGTTAATTTGGATATACTATGAGGATTTTTGGATACTCAGCAGAATTTTTTTTTATTGGAAATTTTGGACTTTCAGTAAGTTTCTCGGTGATGTAAGATTTGTGCCTGAAAATAAACGTGCTTGCATTGCACAGCCCTGCAAAAGATATGTTTTATTCTGCATTACAGGACAGACAACACTGAACTGTGACCTAATTCTGACTTTTGTAAATAAATTGTTATGAAATTTGAATTTAAAGTTCCTATACCTTGAATAAATATGTCATAATAAACGTTTAGAGATTTACATGGTTGAATTTAGATGAAAGATTACTTTTTAAACAAATTTATGCAAATCCAAAAAAGAAGATGAAAATATATATTTTTAAGCAATTTCATGAAGGATTCCAAAAAGAGTACAGGAATCGTGCATCAGCATCAGAATAATGCTTTATCTGTATCATTATGGAAATTTATTTAAATGTTTTTTTATATACATATATATATATATATATATATATATATATATATATATATATATATATATATATATATTCCACGTTCCTTTTTTCTCCCTTTTTTTGAGAATCAATATGAACATTTCTAGCATTTTAATGGATGATCCATCTTTACAGGCAGTTTACAAACAAACTACATCTTCATAGTAGTTTGTTATAAATTTAAGTATATTAGTAATATTAATTTGATATTTATTTGTACCAAACTGAAGGGAAGTGGCTGACTTTAGATGGATTTTCATATAATAACAGCACATCATTGAGGGTTTTTTTTGCTCTCTGTTCCTGAAGGCACAGATACACTGTGGTTTCCTTGTGACAGAGATTTATCACCAGTCAGAGCAAACTGGAAGACTTCAAAGCAATAACTGAACTGATTTCAGTTAGCCCATTGTAACAGCGATAATTGCCCTGTAATTTAAAAAAAGGTTCTACAGAGACAAAAAAAAAGAATAGTGCTAGTCAATTATACACAAGTTCATCTTTAATGATCAGCCAGTCAAACATGGGCTTGACTTGATTCAGTTTAAATCAATAACCTTTATTACAATGGGGAACAGCAATCTAATTGCTCTGTGTTTTATGTGAAGTGGAAAGCTATGCAAGTGTTGAAATGATAAATATTACATTACAACTACACATCCAGTGTGCCCATCATTCATCAACCCATCAATGAGATCCACTCAGCAATTCTCTTTACCAGCTGATAGGATTTAATAGCTGCGAATTTCAAAAACACTCCCAACCTCCCTGCTCCACCCCACCACCACATATGTCTTTTTCACCTATTTCAATTGGTCACACAGACCAATATTTATGCCATAAGCTATATACATACGCACAGTGATTAACAAATGTATTAGACCACCTGTCATGAAAAAAAAAAAGATTGTAGAACTGCACTAAAAACATTAAAAATAACTGTTTTCCCTGTTTTTATTTTTTTTACTTCATGGTTAAAAACAATAATTATTTTTAGCATTAAAATGTCATTTCAATTAAAGAGCTTGCACATACTGGTGGATTAACCATTACAGAAACATTAAAAAACAATTTAGGTGATTACAAATACTGTTAATTTAGAGCAGCTGTAGCATAAACTTTACTCTGGGTGGCGGCCTAATAAATTTGTTAAGTACTGTATACTGAGGTTTACCTCTTAAAACCCCACCACAAAAGAACAGAGCAAAATATAAACATGCAGTTACCTTCATCTTTGACCACCAACCAGTCGAACTGTGGCTCCAGGTCAAAGTCAGAGAAGAGGAGATGAATGCGGCTTCCCGGTTCAGAAATGATCAACCACACACAATTCAGGTTGTTTCCATATTCCTCTGGGTAGTTTGGGGACAATACAGTCCCTGATGGGGCCGTGAAGTTGAAAAAACATGAGACTAGAAAGAAAGAAAGAAAACAGAATGTTACTTTTTCAGGTAGCTGGCTGAGAGTGAAAACAGAAAGGCAGACGCTGACAGACAAAGTACAAAAGCAAGCAAGAAAAAAACAACGATAATAAAAAATTAAATATGAAAACAAACAGAAAGAACAACTAGCACAGACACAGAAATGGTAGACTTACAGACACAACTGGGTTTATTGCCAGACCACTGATTATTGTGCTGGCATGTGATGGTTTTTTCTCCCACAAGTTCAAAGGCTGCCTGACAAAAGAAGGTCAACACGTCACCATGTTGAAAGCGGTCACCGCTACGGCGACCGAATGCAGGCACCCCAGGATCGCCGCAGCCGCCTCGTTCGATCTCTGTAATACACAAATGCAGAAAGTCACATTTTATTTTGATAATCAACGTCATGTACATGTTAGTTTTTAGATAAGGCGTTGTTTTGCCTGTATTTGCAAGGAGGAGTTAAATGGCAATGGCATGCATACACTGATTTTGAGATAGCACGTGTATTAAATCAATGCAAACTAGGCAACAGATTACAAGATGGCCTTGAAATAATTTAAATAAATGTTCCACGTTACAAGGTTGCTGTAAAAGCTACCTTTCCTGGAAAATTGAGCATGTACAATATTTTCTTTTCACCCCCAGTTGTTCGCAGCATATGGCTACTCCTCCCTGAGCCTTGTTCTGTTGGAGGCCTACTGTCATCTGATCGTTGAGGATTTCTCTGTATTATTGTAAGGTCTTTAACCTACAACATAAAGTGCCCTGAGGTAACTTGTTGTGATTTGGTACAATATAAATAAAGTTGAATTAAACTGAATTGCATCCAAATGTATGGAGAGTGAATCAGCTTAAATCAAATAATCTTAAGGTCCTTCTAGACTTGCCAGATATAATTGTAGCAAATGGATCAAATTCTTTGGATAAAAATAATACAGAAACAGAAACATTTATTTGCCATTTCACAAGGGCTTATTTAAAATCAACTTCCTTGAAAAATGGGGGCAAGAAACTGTACAAATGCATTTGAACTGATAATGACACATGCAAAAGGGCAACAAAGCTATGGCAAAAATCAGGACAAAATATGTATAGAAAATATACCCCCAGAAAAACAGACAAAAAGGAGAATTATGATTTGGCTTAAGAATATCCGGAATGTTTCGTTTATTGTGTTTGTTTTTGAACGAGTCAGGAAAATTCAAATGGGCTCTTTTCAAGCTGTCTTAATGCAAAGGCTTCAGTCAGAAGGGGGTGATGTTATTGCTTTATGGAGCAGAAAGCGAAGCGAACATGTCTAGCATCAGTTATATTACACTGTTGCGTTAAGAAGTGAAATGCAACCTGAAATTCAACGGGCAAAACTTCATTTTGTTTCCTACCTCAAAGCTAATTACCATCAAGGTAATTGTGGTGTAATTCAGCTCTAATTGTGAACAGCAAAACAATAAGTGGAGACGCACAGGTAGATGAAAACACACACACTGATTCATGCACACTCTTGTTAAGTAATCAGCAGGAGGTGGAAATTGAACAGAGCAATGCTAATGTTTGTGACGTGGTATAAAATATGACTTCCCCTACTTCCCTTGTGCACATTTTAAGACACATACAGTATGTTGTGCCTGCCCTGTGTTCTCTTATTTTCACCCTTTCCTCTGTCTCTGGCAGTACTCCTTTTAAATAGTTCCTGTTCTTCTCTTCCATTATGCGTCTTCTTATTGCTCCAGCTCTCTAAGTCTGATACACTGTGTTTTATTGGCATTGGTGTCACATTAGCAGTACTGTCGACCTGGCCTGCAATCCTGTTCTATTCATTTGTGACTCATTTTTATCCCTTCTTCTCTTAATGGGAGTGTGTTTTTTATCCATCCCATTCCCCTCGCTCCCCTACTTTAAAATTTGACATTCTACCAGACGTCTGTCATCTTGTAACACATGCTCCACCATGCTGCTGGATTCGCTTTGGGCAAACACATCTCAAGGTGAGCTGTGTGTATGTGTGCATGTGTTCAACACTTTTGCTATCTTCTGGGATGTAACTGCACCCACAAGAACAGAATACTCAAAGAAGCAGGAGGCATGTTGGTGGCCCATAGCTAGCTGTCACGCAGTTGATGAGTGTCAGGATGGATATCAGCAATCTTGAGCCCCCGGTAAGACTGCCATTATCATTGTAAATGCTTCTCTCTTCTGAGCTGTTTCTTTCTAATGTTACTTTTTAGACTTTTACTGAAGTGAAGATTATATATTTACATCTGAACAAAAATATTTTACACTTCTTTTTTCCTATGCTCAGAGCCACACACTGCACACAGTGCCTCTTACAAGCAATCTAAGTACATAATTAAAAAGCAAATAAAAAATCTGAATGAATAAAATAAAGATCAGAATCGTGTTTAGTGTATTTTAATGCCAACAATTTGTTTCAAATAAACTTGCTTGATGTATTATTTGTTGTATCATTAACAGTCAAATATCAAAAAGTGAAGTATAAAAGTTTTTTTTTTGTTTTATTTCAGTACTTCAAATTGAAATGCAGATCTACTACCTAAAAAATTAAAAATTATATGCTGATACTTCTTACATTGTTCAATCTTAAAGGCATTCAGTCCAGATTTTTCATTCATTACATTCATTCAAGATTGCACAATTTATATTGTTGCACTTTTGATGACAGTTACATTTGTCTGAAAGCCTCAATTATCATAATGTGCTGCGTGTTTATGACACTAACTCTGTCTTTCTTTAGTAATCGCGAACACACACGCACACACAGCAGGCAAGATTTCACAAGTGCAACGTGATGCCAAAAACAAGACACACATTGAGTTTCCCTCCAGGGTTGAAAATGTAAGCATGCTCAAGGGGTAACACTGATCAAAGGTTGTTACATGGTGACATTATCCTTTTTGACAGTATCACAGTATTAACGCAAGGACACACTCACAACATACACCACAGGCACTTGTTCGGCTGGCCAGAGGGGGGAAAAAAGCAGAAACTACTGCATCAAGTCTGCAAAGTTTGGTTTTTTTTAGTTTTGGGGGTTTTTTTTTCTTTCCTTTCAGTTTTGTCATATGTCATAGCCTTGTAATTTATATAAAGTGGATCAAATAGGAGTTTTGAGTCATGAGCCCCGGCATTAGGACAAATACAAAACATATAAAATCAGTGGTCAGTGGTAGGCCAGTCTCATATTAAGCCAAAGAATACCTGTAACATAATGCTCAGTGTCTCTCATCACAGTTACACATGCACACACGCACAGATTTTCTATAGTTCAGTAGACCGTTCGTATTCCTTTGAAAAGTAATTGACCCTGGAAAACTTCACTGAATCAAACACAGCAAAGCAAAACAAGAGCATAACCTTTGTCCCCGTTTCTCTTTCTGGCTCTCACAAACTCCTCTGGTCTGTCCGGGACTCGATTTTGTCTCAGATGGTTTGTCATTTTTAGTCTTTTTATCCGGCCCTGACAAGCATTTTTTTTTTTTTTTTTGGGGGGGGGGTTTGCCATTAGACATCTATCCCTATATTTATGAAATTACTTTTCTATTTGCCTGTTTTATTCTCTGGCTTAATTAAATTTTGCTCAAGTTAATTTAGTACAGTTTAATTCATGAGTGTCACTAACATGGTAGGATGCAGTATTTAATCAATTATATCAATATAATAAAAGATGCGTCATGACTATTTGTTCAAAAATAACAATGAATATGTGCTGTTGACAAACAAAATTATTTACAGGACCTTTTATGATGCAGGATATACATACCTGTCCTAAATCTTATGACTGTGGGATTTTGTTCTGCCAAGATGGGTCATTGAAGTCTAAGTGCCAAATACATTAATTTCTCTTTCTCAGTAAATCATGTTCATATTCTTCCAAATGATCTCTCCTTATTGAAAGAATGAAATATCATTTGAAGGAATGATGTTCCCTTCCTTCAACAGAAGGATCCTAACGCATAGTGAAGCTGTTTTAGTCGCACATACTGGTCCAACACCTTGCTAAGACATTTTATGTTGTTTTTGGTTTTTACTGTTGCATCATTATCTCCATAATTACCAGCTTGAAGTAAATATGAAAAATACAAACGCAAAATGAAGTAATTAACTCACATTACTCATTTCTTACATTCTACATGCACGTGTGTGTGTGTGTGTGTGTGTGTGTGTGTGTGTGTGTGTGTGTGCGTGTGCGCGCGCGAGTGTGTGCGAGTGTGTGTGAGTGTGTGTGTATTTCAGTGAGGCATACCTTCATATACTGCCTTGAAGCCTGCTGAGCCGATTGTATCGTCTGACTGCAGGTGTAGCCACATCTGATTGGACAAGCTGACAATGAGGTCAGGGACGCTGGAGCCAGTGAGTCTACGTTTACATACACAAAAATAAAGTATTGAATAATCAGTATTAGTCATTGCTTGTATTTCATGAATCTAATGTCATACTTAAAATAACACTTTATTAATACGTTCGTTCTTTTATACCCAGGTAAAGTGGTTCTTACACATAAAGCACTCTCCGAGTATCTCCTATCTTCCCCCCATCTCCCACAGTCAGTGTGTCATATCCTCTCTCGAGATCAAACTCTTCAAATGACAGCTTTATTACCTGGAAAAATAAAACAAGACAAATATAACAAATTTAGAAACTGTTACAAACTCCACCACATAGAAACAGAAAGACAGAGAGTCGCTGAGGGATTTATTTGATCTCTTGGTTTTTCGCCCTTACAGTTTCAGCCAATAGAAACTTATAATTACATGTATCACTGTGGGAATCTGAAAGTCATGTAGAGAAATGTGAATTCCACAAACAACTTTCCCTGAACATATTCATATACATATTCAGTAATGTGCATACATTCTTAGATTTGTAAATATATTTATTCTTATAATTGTCACATTCCTATTCTTATACTTTGCTTTGTTTGTATTTGTATTTTGCACACCTGTTTTGCTTGTGAAGTTTGCACACAAGAATTTCACTCGCATGTGCTGTACCAGTGTATGAGCACATGTGATGTGACAATAAAAGTGATTTGATTTGATTTGGTGTCATGAGTTCATGACAAAAAATATATGTTAGAGGAGAACTAGGAAGCATGCTTCTTTTTTTTTAAATGATCTTTTTTGGTCATTTTTGCCTTTATTGGATAGTGGTATGGTGGAGAGAGACAGGGATGACATGCAGCAAAGGGCCATGGGTCGGACTCAAACCCAGCATCTGAGCTATGTGGTCTCTGAGCTAACTGGCACCCCAGTGTGGCTTCTGTTAACCAGCCAAAACCAGTCTAAGATCCTAAAGTTTTAAGTTACCTTGAAACACAAGACATAGTTTGAGAAACGGTCCCGTGGACTCGCCCTTACAATGGGGTTCTTCTTACAAAGGAAATCATGTTACCCTGATTATTCAGGGCAAGAAGTTGGAAGAAAGTTTTCTGCTGTATGAAATACAAATATCACCAGTATGAGTGACAAACTTTTGGTTTTCTTGGACGTCACAATTGTCTACAGTTTAATCAAAGCTGCTATGTTAAAGACCTAACAACGAATTTGATGGTGACTTTGTGCTATTCCAGAAATAATCCATCTTTAAGAGAAGAGAAGAACAAAGGTCTGAAATTTAAGCACCTCTTGCTTTTTATTTAACAGCATCCTCCTTACAATCACAGATTGCATGAAGTCACCTGGGACTGCACACACAAACACACACACGACATCCAACAAACACGCTTCTGCTGTTGAACTCTCAGAAATCGACTGCTAAATGCCTTACTTGCAGGCATTTTTGTGGCTGCAGTGGCCTGCATGCAGCATTGGATCATCAATCTGCTGTATGCTCTAATACTGGTATTCTATTATTTGCTGCTTGTCCATTATTCATTAGGTGTAGATCATATCCCTGACAGGGTGGATGATGACATATTTCTGCTCTCTTCAAGAAACTTCTAAGAAAGAAGAGCTCAATCAGTGAGCCTCTGGCGCATTAGAAGACTAAGATGAACGCTGAACACGTGATTGTGGTTGAGGATTCATCACAAGGCAAATCACACTGCAGTGAAGAAAAACCTTTGTGCAGGTGATAAGAGTGTAAAAACCATTTTTACATGCCAGAATCAGCCATGCACTGCTGAGCCTTTGGCTATGTTTTTTTTCTTCTTTTTTCTCAAAATAAAAATGTTCAGATAGTGTTTAAGGATAGGGAATCATCTGTGGGATTAGCTGCCATCTGACAGGAATGGCAGTGAATCAATGGGTGTACTGTACAATTCTGTATTCATACATGTCTCAATGCATCTTTGCATACATATACACCACTTAAAAGCAGTGCACACAGATATGCAAACAGGATAATAGTTAAAAGAAAAAAAAAAAACATGTTCCTTTTTGACAGCAGCAACTTACATTTAAGAAGCAGACTTAAATATGAGACCAATACTTGCAGAAAGCATTTTCCTTTCTGAATATCCACAGAATGATACAGCCCCTGGCAAAGTTTAGTCTCTCCAAATGGTTACAAATAATGGGGAAAAGATGCAAAACAACGTTGCGAGGTATTAACTCCTGGCTAACAACAAATGACAGGGTGCATTAATAAACCATTATACTTAAGTTGTTTATGGATTTTTCTACTCTATTTGAAGGTTCAAAGGAACACACGAATTTCTGTTTAGTTTTTAAAGATACAAGATCATTATTTTTTTAAATAATTAAAAAAAAACTATGAACCACTTTTAAGGACACAATGTTAAGATGTGGCACATTTTTTCTTTGCCTCTGATACATGAAAATTACAAATTTGTTACGTAGGGTGATTTATTTTCAAAAAGACAAACTATTCCACTTAACCATTGTCCACTGTGCGATGATTAACACTGCTCTGCCACATGTAAGAAAAGCAAACAAATGAAAAACTGCAGTACAAAAACTGCTACAAACAACTGCAGCTTTTCAGTTAGCATCTTTGTTTTTTTGTTAAACCCAGCTTGTTGAGAGCTACACTCAAATCAGAATCAGAATACTTAATTTATCCCCTGGTTTGTTTCGTTGCAGGCACTCAATCAAAATATAAATATGAGAGACATAAAAATGTGAAACAGAGTCTCCGTTACTGAAGTAGCATTTTTATGTTTCTCCAATACCGTGAAAAAGATTTTAAAAAATGTTCTGCTCACAGTAGATGAATAGAAGTAATGGTAAATTAATTTGGTATTTATATCTATACACAAATAATAAAATCTTGAACAGTCAAAGCTTTTATTGTGAGCTGTATACGTGTTTGTTTCTAATAAGGGTAAAGTTGTTCTTAAGACTGTACAGCAGCAGCAGCGGCAGCAGCAGCAGCTAGAGGTGATAACAAAAAGGGAATGAAGCAGAACAGAATCCGAAACAGGCTTGGTATGTTTTCCTGCACATCTAAGACTGTGTGTCTTAGATGTGCGTGCGTGCGTGTGCGTGCGTGTGTCTAGAAGGTGGTTTTCTCAGGTATATCTGCCTTAACAATTGAGGCAGAATAGTGTTAAGGTACAGCTGTTTCACTCAATGTTATGTGAGCATTTCTGTTGCCTTATACGTTTCTGTACTTTATTTATGTTTGCGTATGTGTGTGTGTGTCTAGACAGTGAAGGGAGACTACAGACTTTAAGGAACTGAAGCATTATCACAAGGTCATTAGCAAGAAGCTCAGCACTGTTCAATAGATCCAAATGGGCCCATTTAGAAAGACATTAAGAGCAGCCTGCAACCCCAAACTACATTAGATTAGCTTCTTTATTCGCTAAAGCAAAGAAAGCAACAAAGACAGAAAGAAAAGAAACACTGCAGAAGGAAACAACGGTAAGTGCTCTCTGGGCCTTTCAAAATGTTCACCTAAAGCAAACAAGCATGTGTTGTACACATGAAATGGGTTTTCAGCACTTTTCTATATTCGCTTTTGGTTTCACTACATTATTTCTGGTTTCTTTCTTCCTAGTATTTCAAGAGAGATATTCTTTGATGAAATTTGCTCTGTTCCAAGATCCAAAAAAAAAGTTATTCTTTAAGGGTGGATGCCTTTCAAAGGGGTAAGTGAAGCATTATCACGTTGAGGTCATTAGCAAGCAGTAGAGCAGCTAAGAGCAGCTCAATAGGCCATTTAAACATTGTTAAGAGCACTGAGCAATTCAACCCTACAGTGAAATACCTTCAGTCAATCACCCAGTAAAGTTGTAGTGCTGTGAACTTCAAAGTGTGTGACCACAGTCTGAGAGAGGCTGATAACAATCTTTTCGCTCTCTCATTCCAAAATCTGATGCTTTTGTGAATGCTAAAGTAGGTAATCTAAGAGGTACTTTTAGAGCATTTTTAGTCAATAAAACCTCTAAAACATTACCAGCTCAGACCGTAGCATTTCAGTTCATCTATAGCAGAGAAATAACAGGGTACATGCCTCCCCTGAATGTCCTGGAGCAATGGAAGAATGTGGGATTTTAAAACGGAGAATCCCCTATGTCTTTTCACATGCCCTCACTGTTGGGACGTTATGTTCGGGTAGTACTAGAGAATGCACAGACTTAATTGGATGGACTACTTCCTGAATGCCCTTGTTGAGTTGAGGCTGCAGTTGTGCTGAGTCACAGTGCACCAGCAGAGGGGAGAAATTATCTCATAAAAATAAATAATTTAGTAAATGTATAATTTATGTGTCTTTCTACCTAAATACACGTGTTCTGACCAAAGTCAAATCACTGACTTGTAAAAGAAAAATACACAAAGCACACAACCGCAAATCACTATATTTTGTTCATTACTTCACTGCAACCTCGGCTACAAATGTTCTGGGAGAGGCTTATCCTCCTCCGTAAGGGTATTAGAGCAGGTTTGATGCTTCTCCGTATCGTTATTCCCACTTAGGGTTCTCCAGAAAGAAAGCGGTCGGCCTGCCACGCTCACTTTGTTGTTGTGCTGTTCTATGTTTTCCCTAAAAAAAAAAGAAGATTTGGAGCCCTGTTAAAATGTCAGCACTGCACACATCTAATGAATTACATTCAGTCTGTCATTTCAGCTGCCAAATAAGCTAAGGTGACCCCTATAGAGGGTAACACATGTGGGTGTAGGTTTTGTTTCAGTCTTGATGGCTGTAATAGCTAGCTCCTTATTGTAGTCATGCCCAGAAACCAAAACAATGTTTTTCTTTCCTGACATCTGAATTCTTTCTAAAAGAAGAATCAATATTTTTTTGGTTGTTTTTAATATTTACTCATTATTTGATCAGCCTTTCAAATGACCCATGATAACAGGAGCATTCAAGATCCCTTGTTGCCAAATTATTTTCTAACATGAGCTTCTTTTGACTGCTCCCTTGTTGCAAGAAGTCACCACAGCATGCAGCTCCATACATTTGATTTGGCATATTTTTTATTTTTTTTTACCCCAGATGCCCTTCCTGACACAGCCCCCAGGGGATCTGTGTCTCCTCCCATAATAGCATATTTACCAGATTCATTCACTTGAGTCAGAAGCTCAAGGTGATGATATGTGTTACCTATATTAACTACAGCATGTTTTTTTTTTTTGCTGAAGGAACGCAATTAATTCACAAGACAGGCTTTTTCAAAGGTAGATGCTAGAATATGCCATGTCCAGGTTTCAGTATCCAGGACTGATAATAATTTTCACAATCTTGTGATATACAGGGCCTTGACAGTCGTGGGAACAAGGCTGACTAACTTTATTCTAAAGCAGCAGAGAGAGGCATATGTGAGCATGGTTATAAAGACGTGCCAAAATTTAATGCGTTTTTACTACCTCGAGTTCAGAAAAAAAAATCTGTCAAGAAAACTATGTACTGAGGTGACCTCTTGTCAGAGAGGGAACAGCTGCCCTAAAAGCAGAGTGTACGAGAATTCCCTAGCCGAGACTGTGCAGCTATGTTGACTCACTGGTGAGCTGCCAAATTGGAGTCTGGTACCTTTTTCCAGTAGATTACTTTTAGCCTTTCAGCCAAATAAAGAAGTATAGAATAACCTGAACCCCATTTGGGGATGTAAGCTATAGGAAACTGATTTTGAAAATAGTCACTTATAGAAAACAGATTACCTATATCGATAATGATCCCTATTTTTTTTTTAAATTCCAGATTTAAGTTTTAGGAGCCTTTCTTTGACGGTCTAATCAGAATTTTAGAAGTACTTGTGCTTCTCATTCCATCTCAAGAGAGCATTATAAATCATCTTTACAGTGTACTGCATCTTGCAGCTGCAATGAATTTTACGATGGATACACACTGTGCCGCTATAGGCAATGAGGGACAAATACAGAAGTGAATTGCATACCAAATGGCTCCTTATAGTTTCTCACCCTAACAATATGTTTTGATCAGCCAGGAAGAGCCTTTACCTCCAAATGTACAAAGAGACTAGAACTTCACGCAAACCAGCAGGCGAGGCTAAAACCTAGTACTCACCTGAGGGTCAACACACTGTTATTTGTTAAATAATAAAAACAGTTCAGAAGTTATTCCTGTTACACTAATTGTTATGTGGGTGGTCTACTGCCAGGCTCTCGTTAAAATAGATCAAGGTGGGAATTTGCTGCTCTTTGTTTTAAGGCTTTGAGCTTTCATTCATGTTCTGTCTTCAGTTGTTTATTATTTTTCGGGGTCTTCAGAGCCACATACTTTCCCTGTGTGCTTCAAACAAGAGGGCAGAGTGCAACCCTTGACAGATGGCCAGGCAATTAGAGGTCTAACATAGATATGCAATCACTCATTAACAGTCTACCTGACCTGCATGTCTTTGGTTAATGTGAGGAAACCGGATCACCAAGGGGAAACTTCCCAACACACAGGGACATAACAATAGATTGGACGCTGGGGGTGCAAACTGAACCCAGAGTAATCTTGTTCTGAGTCACACTCCCTCTTCACACCTAAGCGCCTGTTTACGCACTGAGAATTAACATATTTGTGCTTTGGGGAAAAGTGGAAGGAAACAAAAGGGGTTTATAAATTAAAATCTAGATGTTATGTATGGTGTAGAAATCTAACAACAGACACTAATGCTCATGATTTGTCACCGCCAGTGAAACTGATTAAGGCTCAGTGGAAGCAAAATTCGCGACAGCAAAGACAAAAGAATGACTTAATTCGGTGGGATTTGTCCCCCAAAGTCATGAGCAGCAAGATCATCATACAGATTTTAGCAAAGCACCTCCTATGTGATACAGTGGTTTTATTACACAATTTATATTTAAAGTGAACTATTTGCTCCTGGATTCATGTAAAAATGCTTCTTAGCTTTAGTTTTTATCTCACAGAATTGATATATGCTCTGTGGGTTTTCGGGTGAGACAAACAAAGTGTCCATCAATTTAAAAATAGACCGGAGAGCATGCTAGCCTCTGTGGCGCACCCTGAACGTGCCCAGATGTGGCACATGTTTATGAGTAGCCATCCTGCCCCGAGGTGACCTCTGCTTTAAGTGGTAAGAAAGCAAACAGCTGCTGTCTAGCAAAATATTTCCCCTGTCGAGGTGTTACAGCACCTTTGAGTGCTATTGACCTGTCGGCTGGACAGTTTAAGAAAATAAACTGCATACTGGATTTGAGCAACAGCTGTGTGAAAGTGTCGGGGAAATTGAATTCTAAAGTGTCGCATCTGCAGCAACACGACTAAAGTAGAAGTTGGTAACTCCCATGACTGGTTACTAGTGCAATTAAGGTGTCATTGCTGAGGCACATTGTTTTTCACAAAGAAATGTGTGTACCTGTGCGTCTGTGCTAATCCAGATTTAATATTATTGTGTTATTTATTTCAGCTAATATACGAACAGAGCTGGGGGGTTTTTTTTTGGCTTCTTTTGTAGATAGTGACTGAAGATTAGTTTTAATCCCTCTAATTGCTCTGATTAGCCAATTTACACTCTTGTTAAACATATAACATTGCTCATCTATATGCCACGGTTCACTGGAAAGCCTTGGGTTTGAATTTGGCAGCAAACAGGGGGGTTAGCGGATTAACATTAATGGTGATTGGTATAAATGTTAGCCATATTAGAGACTGGCTCCAGCCCCCTGTGATCATGAACTGGATGAGCAGTTGTGAAAATGAATGTATAGATGGACTGATGTTCTTGATTTGGTCAATTTTGTTTTCTGTGCTAAGTGTCTGTGAAGGTTCTCAGTCATCCAGGTCATTGTAGTCAAAGGAGCTTGCAAAGAAAAGCGTCTGGACTTCTTTAAGTTGCTTGAAGACGTTACACCTCTCATCCAAGAAGCTTCCTAAAATCCACAAGGAAGATGTCCCACTCAAACCCATAGTCAGTAGCATAAACTCAGCCACTTATAACATTGCAAAACACCTTGCTACCATCCTTGCTCCTCTTGTGGGGAACACCCCACACCACATCAAGAACTCCACCGACTTCACCGACAATGTCCAGAAACGTACCCTGGACCCAGATGAAACCATGGTGTCCTTTGATGTAGTCTCTCTCTTCACTTGCATACCCACCACGGAGGCCGTGGAGACTGTCAGAAAACAACTACAAGAAGACAGCTCCTTGGAAGACAGGACCAACTTCACACCCGATCAGATCTGCACACTGTTAGACCTCTGCCTTACCACAACATACTTCAAATACAACGAAGGCTTTTACAGACAAAAACATGGCTGTGCCATGGGCTCCCCCGCGTCACCTATTGTAGCCAACCTTTACATGGAAGAAGTGGAAAGGAAGGCTCTGGGCTCTTTCAAAGGAAGAGTACCCAGCCACTGGTACAGATATGTAGACGACACCTTGGTCAAAATCAAGACACAAGAAGTGGAATCCTTCACTGCGCACATTAACGCTGTGGATAAAAACATCAAGTTCACCAGGGAAGACACAAAGGATAACTGTTTGCCTTTCCTGGACTGCGCCGTGCACATTGAAGAGAATGGCAAACTCAACATCGAAGTTTACCGGAAGCCCACACACACGGACCAGTACCTCCTCTTTGACTCACATCACCCTCTGGAACACAAACTTGGGGTAATCAGGACCCTACACCACCGGGCAGAACATGTTCCCTCTAAGCCTGAAGGAAAAAAGAAGGAACACACACATGTAAAGGAAGCACTCAAAACATACGGTTATCCTAATTGGGAGTTTATAAAGTCAGCAAAGATGCACAGAAAAGAAGATCAGACACCAGCGAGGGAGGATAAGAAGGACAGACGCAACAACATTGTCATCCCCTATGTAGCCGGTGTATCAGAAAAACTCAGGACTGTTTTCTCCAAGCACGACATCCCAGTGTACTTCAGACCCAGCAACACGCTCAGACAGAAACTGGTTCACCCGAAAGACAAAACTCCAAAACACAGACTTAACAATGTGGTGTATGCTGTACAGTGCAGCGAGGAATGCCCAGACTTCTACATCGGAGAGACCAAACAGCCACTTCACAAGCGTGTGGCACAACACAGAAGAGCCACCTCCACGGGACAAGACTCAGCAGTCCATCTGCATCTTAAGGATAAAGGACACTCTTTCGAGGATGCCAGTGTTCACATTTTGGACAGAGAGGACAGATGGTTTGAAAGAGGAGTGAAAGAAGCCATCTATGTCCACTGTGAGCGACCATCTTTGAACAGAGGCGGTGGTTTACGACACCAACTGTCTGCCATCTATAACCCAGTTTTGAGTTCCCTCCCCAGATGCTTTAACGCCCACTCACACCCTGGGCCATCTGACCTCAGGAATTTGCATGATAAGGTGGGGCCAGGTTTCACAATGAGCTCACCCGAAACCCTGGCTGATTGGGACCCACACCCAATTTCACACCTTGGCTCAGGCGATTAGAGGATCATCAGGGGGTCCTTTTGTCCCTCTTTGGGGGGAAACTCCCACTAGGTTTAAATCTGGGACTCTCCACCATTTGACCTTAGAACTGAAGAAGCTTCTCGGATGAGAGGTGAAACGTCTTCAAGCAACTTAAAGAAGTCCAGACGCTTTTCTTTGCAAGCTCCTTTGACTTTCGGTGCTAAGCTATTAGTATTATTCGTTTTCTTTTATAATCATAGTCTTAGTTTAGTTCTTTTTATTTGGTGGTTTCACCATAGTTCTGGTTCTCCATTGCTTCTTTTTGTCATTTTTCTTTTTCATTTCGGGTAAATCAAGACCCTACTTTCAAAGTCCACCTGTGACTTCTTGTGCCTTCCAGCTCTATTTATTCTACAAAGAGTTTTGAGATGGAACAGAAAAATACCCAACAGCAGCATGCTGTGGGTTCAGAAATGTCCTTTTACTGTTTAGGATTTTTTGCATTTTCAACAAAGAAACTTTAGCATTGCAAATCCAACATAAATTTTAATTAATGCATTACCACTAACGGATGACTCCAGTGCAGAAAAACTAAAAAGGTTGACTTTGTGATACCAATGCATCATCACTGACAGCCTCCTTCACTAGAGAGGCATTAGGTTCAGGAATGAGAGCCAAAGACAGAGCTAATACTGTGAATTATGGACAGTCAGACTGCCAAATTACAGTCAAAAGCCAGAATAGCAAAAAGCACCGAATTGAGATAATGTGCTAATTAGACAGCTATTGGTGAATGTCTTTCCATTACCATGGACACTGATGGTTATTTACGCTGCACTTTACTGATACATTTTGTCCAGTCTATGTGATCATCCACTCTGAGCTATGGCCTGCATATTGTTTTATTAATGATTGAGAATTCACTCTTATTTCACTGTTGCAGCAACATAGTCCTACCACCACAGCTACATATAAAAATATAGTATTTTAGACTAAATATAGTCAGTTGCTACACATGCCAACCAGAAGTAGTGGTTTGTAGCAGAAGTTTAATGAATGGAAACAATAAGGAGGGCTCCTTTCAGGGCGGGAGATCATGTTGCACCCAGAGCAAAAAGACACAACCCTTATTAAGCTGGCAAAGTGGGACCACAAATAAAAAAGTAAACGATCGCTTCATCTCCTCCAGGAAACATGAAGCACATGTAGCAGGACATCCAAATGATCACTGATTACAAGACTACTACAAGTGCCTCAAACATTGATGCTTCCCTGGTTCCACTGTCTACATTTCTTCCTGATACTCCATCAGAAGATAGCAACCACAAGGCCACAGCTTCTTGGCTGACTATGGCTAACTTCATTATGATAATGCACTGAATTCTGGGTATTATGTATTTGTTATGAAACAGCATAAAAGCAGTCCTGCAAAACAACAAACTGATGCAGAGTAAGAGTGGACTTTAGCACATTCTGGCTAAGGCTTTTATTGGTCTTTATTGGCCTCAATTTCTGTGTCAAGTAAAAGTTAACAGAATCTGACAGGATGTTAGAAAATGTGTCCTGTCGATGCTAAAGTGATGATGAAGACGACTGCATGAGTATCTCAAAGTCCGTACACAATATATAAAAACACACACACACACACACACACACACACTTTAATAAAAAGACAGCAGTGATTGGAGCCTTAATGGGCATGTGTAATGATGCATTTCAGGGTGTAAGTGTGCGAGCAGACATAGCGCAGATTTGAACAAAAATAATTATCTGCTTGATACTGATGAATCAAATGACTGACACACACGATAAGATGTGCGCACACACACACACACACACACACACACACACACACACACACACACACACACACACACACAGTTCAGTCTTGTTTCTGCTGCCCACCCGGGTATTTCTTCAATGGAAAGCCGACAGTTTACCCTACAACGTGTTCTTCACAGTCTCTGGCAATTAGCAATTAAATTGTCAGACAGAAAACACACATTCAGCATTCATAAAGTCAAACACACACAACCAGATGCGTGTGCACACTCTCACACAAATAAAAACACAGGCAAACACAAAAACACAAATAGCTTTTTCTGCCAACAAGATGTCAGATCATAACAATCTGTATTGATTGTACTTCTTTTATTCAAAACTTAACAGAATGACATACACAAGCAGTACTTATTGGCTGTTTGAACTTCAGCATATAAACCTACTTAAAGAAGTCACAAAAGCAACGCACACTTCAATAAAAACGTTTTTGTTATAACGTGTTATTGATGAAAGAAGTCATCGAGAATAATAGTAAGTCAGAGACAGTGAGGGAAAGAATAAAGATGAAGAAGAGCAGAGGAGATGAAAAGAAGAAAGGTCTACAGAAAGTTCACTGTTATTCCTCTTGGTTCATGCTCATTTGCTTTCTTCACATATATTATTCTCACCACAAACAAAAACAACATACAAACACCTTTTTTTCCAGGCAACCTACACTCAGGATGCTAACCGGTGGGTTTAATCATCTGTCTCATTCCCTATAAGCACAAATTAAGTGATGCTTAAAGATCTTTGCTAAAGTGGGAATACACAGACATAGTACATAGACATAAAAAGTTAGCATGCTAAAAAAAAAAGAAGTTAAGGGCCTTTTAGCAAGCTGTCCTGACAAAAGATAACCCCTGATTAAAAAAAAAACAAAGACCAAGCTTGATCCTGCTGTGATGGGACCAGAAGTTATTTCTGTTACACAGGACCCTAACCCGTTTTCAGGGAAATCCTTGCATATTTTAGCAAAGACAATACCATACTTTTTCAACCACAACATTTTGGAGTCCAGGTTTTGAACTGGCCCTCCTGCAGCTCACACCTTTTACTAACTAAAAAGACTGGGTGCATCACGAACCAGATGCACCCATAAGACAACAATGGGACAACATTCTTCTCCCAAAAGTGTGTAACGGGTCCCACACAGTGGTAAACATTAACTAGTCCTAAATGTTTTGAAATGTGTTGCTGCCATCAAATCAAAATGACCTCTTATTATTTGTTTTTTCTTAAAAATGGTACATTTTCTCTTTCGATACATTTTCTGTGTTCTTTTGTGAACAAAATATCGGTTTATGACATTTGCAAATCATTGCATTCTGTTTTTATTTACATTTTGCACAGCACCCCAACTTTTTTGGAATTGCATCCTATCTCAGTGTCTTGTAGAGTGTAACTGTCTTGTATTTTGTCTCGTGTCCTTGTCTCCCCGTTTATGTATGTAGATAGTGACATTCTGAAAATGCCAGCAGCTGTAGTAGCTGATAATCTGTCATTATAGCCCATTCTTGAAGTGCACTCAAACATCAAGCCTTTTAAACACACATGCATGTGAATACACACACACACACACGTCCCAATGCAATGCACAGAACAGATAAAAAGCGTCCCATCCGTAATAAGCCAAGGCTATGTGTCTCTTCATAAAATACTTTACTGTATTCTATTTTTAACTTAAAGTAACATGCATAACACATGAGGAGGACTTTCCATCTGTCACCTGACAATGAGCAAAATCTCAGTTGTACATTTGTTGTGATAAAACTGTGTAGCCACGTCAGTTAAGATTAGTGTGATTTCTTGTAAAGTACTTAAAGTGCGAATGGCTGACGGCAGCTCTAAAGCTGACGAGAAGCCTTTAAAGACCACTCGTGATTGTGATGTTGGTGTTAATAAGATTTCATGAGTAAATTCGTAAGATGCGCATAGCTATGTGAAAGAGACAAATCAGCACTAACGTACAGGAACATATGAGAATTATGTTGCGGTGAGAAACAAGTTGTTAGACATGGATAGATTTGCCTTTTCTCTCTATCAAGGTCACAATGGCCAACAGCAGAGAACAAAAAGTCAATTTCTCACTCCTTTTTCTCTTTCTACTTTCTTTATTTTCTTCTCTCTCTTCAATCATATCTCACTATTTCTCCATCCAGCTCCCTTGAAGGCTCACAGGTGAGTAGACTCCATTTCCGTCCACCTTTAGAGAAAACTTCAATGTCACATGTCAAGTACCTGCTTGGACATTCAGTCCTTTTTCTTTTCCTGTTCTCTGTTCCTGGTGCTCGCTTTTTAGATATGAAGTAGCAAGCTGAATATTCAGCCCCATTTTCTCCCCTTCCTTTCTCTTCTCTGTAGTTTTCAATGAGCTCTGTGCCTTCTCACTCTCCTTGCATCTCTGTACTTTCACCATCTTCAGACTTAACATTTTAAACAAATCAAAGCGAAAGGAGAAAAGCAGATGACAGATGGAGAAAGTGGATGGGAAGATAGCAGTGCAGAGTAGAGTAGGTGAGGGGAGAGATGAGGAGAAAAGAGTGGAGAACAAAGAACTCAGCGTTTGTTGGGACAAAATGAGAGGCAAGTGGAGAGTAAGGGGGGAGGGAAGGGAAAGAGTGGAGGGCAGAGAGTGCAGAGGAGACAAAGGGGAAGAAGATCTGAAAACATGATATATGAGAATACACGAACAGAAGAGAATCAAGAAAAGAAAACGTAGATAGACTCGAGATGTTGTTCCACAGGTAAATACATTATTCATGTCTCTGCAACGATGGCTCGAGAACCAAAGTTGCTTTGACAAAAGTGGAAGGGGGCGGGTGGGGTGGGATTAGGGTGATGACCGCAGCTGAAAAAGAATTCAAACCACAAACAAATGACAAAAATGAAGCCTGCAACAACAGTCCTTTAACTTCGTCAACACTCGACGTAAGAGAATATGTTTGTATACTGTGTCATAGTTTCTTCTGTGGCTTCCTGCAAGTCATGCTCACTACAGTAGTCTTTTCTTTCTCTCTCGGCTGCTCTTTTGAATTTCCACATTCACCACATTGGGTCATAAGCATACATTTTTTTCCCCAGCAATATCCTGTCCCTCAAACCTCACTCATGGATTGTATTTCAGTTGAATGGAACTCAGTACTCTTCTTTTAAGATCACAACACAATGTGATGAAAGCATATTGCAGGTATAAAATGTGTATTTTCCACCTGTCAGATTACAGGGTTTTAGTTTTTTGATGTTGTTTTTTTTAAATAAAAAACTCTTAGTAAAATTAAACAATGAAAAAGCTCACCTTCTCAGCGTCCATTGCAGTGATGACCCACACACAGTGGGCATTGTTCTCATATTGAACTGGGTAGTTGGGAGACGTTATGACCCCTCTGGGTCCTCTTAGGTTACTGCCACAGGTACGAGCTACAGAGGAAGAGAGCAAAAGAGAGAAGGAGCAACAAAAAATATTTATAGTCTGGTCAAAACTGTGCTTGCAGATTCACCTTTTACTTTAGAAATAGGACAAAATGAAAACAAGGTGAGGTAGTGTCAGAGATCAAAATGTTGAAAAACAGAATGTAAGCATATAATATTTACTGTTTACACCAGGGGTGGGCAATTCCAGGCCTCGAGGGCCGGTGTCCTGCAGGTTTTAGATCTCACCTTGGGTCAACACACCTGAATCACATGATTAGTTCGTTACCAGGCCTCTGGAGAACTTCAGGAGCTAATTTAGCCATTTAAATCAGCTGTGTTGGTTCAAGGACACATCTAAAACCTGCAGGGACACCGGCCCTCGAGGCCTGGAGTTGCCCACCCCTGGTTTACACTGACTTTAGACCTATGTGTGTGGATTTGTGTGAATAGAATTTTAATTAATAATAGTAATTTATAACCAGATCAATCCAAATTTCTTCCCTTTATATAACACTTTTCACAAACAGCAAATGCCCACAGGAATAATATCATTATTTTACTAATTCTCCAATTACTTAACATATTTCCTTTTTACTTGTCCAAATTCCCATTGTGCCAACTTTTAGTATCACCTTGGCCTCCAGTGCTACAGTGTGGATTAATTTGAAATATTAAACAAATCCCAAAGATTTTTATGTGCAGATTAAAGACAAAAGTAGGAACATCCTGTCTCAAAGGGATGTTGAACAAGTATGTAATGCATTTACGCCTTCTGTTTGGGACTTCTGCAATTCCTTATCTTCCAGTTGTCCTAATAGGTCCTAGAAAAGCTTTAATTTGATCCAAGACATGACTGCAAAAGTCTTAATGGGAGCAGAAATAGAGATTATACTTCTGTATTAGGTTTTTTTTCCTTGGCTCCCCATTAAATCTAGAATTGAATTTAGTATCTTTCTTCTCACTACAACGCCCTGAAAGAGGAGTCTTTATGTCTTAAAGATCTCACTTCTTTAAAATGTAAAGAAACTAGGATACAGATTGGAACAGGTATATTTTTGAGTATGTCTGAAAGACATCATAACATCTTTTCATTCACAGTGCATACATCAGCTGCTTAAACATGGCCAAAGGCCAACCTGTGGTCGATATTTTAAAGACAGTCAACATGAAACGTTGAACCTTGAGACATCCTTTCATGTCTCAAAGAAATTAATTTTTGGATGAGAAAGACACAGACACACACACACACACACACACACACACACACACACACACACACACACACACACACACACACACACACAAACACCCTGTATCTGCAAGAAGAGAGGTCAAGGAATCATCTTAGTCTAAATTTGGGTGTTCCTTTATAGTAGAGGTGGGAATCACCATACATCCCACGATACGATATTATCACAATACTTACGATACGATACGATATTATTGCAATTTTTTTAAAAATATTTTGTGATATTCAGATTCTGTACATAAAGGTAAACTTTATCAATATTAATTTTATCTAATATCAAAGTCTCACACTCAGTCTTTCTCTCATTTCAGTCAGTTTTATTGTTGACAAACTGAACGGTTTGTATTACAGTCTAGTCCAACTTAACTGAATGCAACCATCTGGTACAATTATAGCTATTCTAAACTATGCAATTTGTGAAAACTATGCAGCCCCTTCAGCAACTGAAGAATTTGAAAGTAAATTAAAACAAAATTTAATTTTACATTAAATAAAAAAGTTTTAAACTTAATTAAAATAAAACATGTCTTAAATGAAAATAAGTAAACTGTCATGTTTATTGCTGCCAAAAAAAAAGTTAAACACATTTGGACAGTGAAGGAATGTCAGGATTCTTGCTCAGAAAAAGGAGCTGATCAACATGCTCTGAAGTCAGAGTTCCAGTCCACAAAAACTTTTTTTGTAACAAAATATCGATTTCTGCTGTCCCTGTATCGATACATTATTAGCAAACAAAATATCACGATACTACACAGTATCGATTTTTTCCCCCACCCCTACTTTATAGTATACTAGCGATGTAGAATATAGAAACTATTAGGACAGTTTGCTACGGAGCATGTGACCAACGTACCTTACAACTCCTTGTAGTTATACTAAAACGGCAAAAATAACTTAAATCATAATGATTAAAACTGTTCACTCCTATTAGAGGGAAAGAAAGCCTGTGTCACAGGAGCATAAGCGGTTTAAGGAGGTTTTAATTACAGATAAGTTGAGAGACATCAGAGGCAGATGTCAGAAAAAGATAGAAAAAGAGTAGAGGGTGAAAAAATGTAAGAAAGAATATGAAAAGAAAGGAAAGGAGGAAGGGCAAGCGGCACGAGAGAGAGAGACGTGGAAAATACAAGGAGAGAAAGGGAGAGAGAGGAGGACCTCAGATGACTGATCTGCCTGTTAATTAGAAAGGAGAGCTGAACCACACAGTGATACACACAGCTACACGCTCACACAGAAACACATTCATGGCGATTCATCTCAGAGACTAGGTTCTAATTAACAGTTAAGTCTCAGTAGAGAATGAGAGAGGCTCATGGGTTTGAATCCCAAGAGAGTGATCACACAAAATAATACAATGCACAGGAATTATAGTACAGACATTTTTAACCTCTACTTGCTTGTAACAGACTACTGATCTCGATTTCTTCTTCTTATCTCACTTTGTTCATTTGTATTGATATACCCCTGTAAAAACAAATATTTGTGTTTAAAATAAAGTCTGGATTCACAGCTTCTATCTGGTGCCAGTTCATGCAGTCTTGTATTGTTGTGGAAATGCTGTTCTTCAGTTGAGATTTTCCTTATAAAGTACTCTATATTTAATCAAAAGTAAGAAAGAAGGTTGTTCCATATTTTGACATTACTGCAAAAGTCTTTTACGAAATGAGAAAAAATGCCCCATTTACAGCTTCACTAAATGAATAATAAATATAATGCATATTGAGTAAAACCAACATTCACAGTCAATGTCACTCCACAATTCAACTGAAATGAGCTACTAAGAATGCCTTGAGGATAATTCTAAAAGAGATTCTGTGACAACAACAACAATAACAACAAAAAAGAAAAAACAGAGACAACAGTAGTGATCGTCAAAGTGTCAGCCACTGCCCCCTGGTGAGCTGAGTAGGTACTATAGGTAAGCTGCTGATGTTTTTCTATAGTATCTAAACAATATTTAAAAATGTGAATTTTGTAGTTAGATGTGAAACGTTAAATGTTTACACTTATTTTGGAAACAAAATTTAAAAAGCCATAATTAAAAAAGTAGCAATTTTCATATATCGGACCAAGGTTTGGTCGTCTCAAAGGCAATCCTAAAAAAATCTGAGTATATCTCATGATTCAGTAGCTTCTAGAACAACCTTCAGCAGCAAAATGTGATGTAATTGTTTTCTGTATGATTTTATCAGTCTCTCACATTGTTGCAGAAGAGTTTTGACCCACAGTGTTGCTTCACTTTATTGGCTTCCTTTTATGCACAGCTCTCTGAAAGTTCTGCCACAGCATTTCAGGCTGAGGTCCACAGTTTGACTGGATTATTGTGACACCATGATTTATTTTCTTTCTGTTGTAGATTTGCTTCTGTGCTTAGGATCATTTTCCATTTGCATCACTTAGGTTCAGCCAAACTCTAGCAATGAGACATATGGCCTCACATTTGGTTAGAATACATTTGTATACATAGTTTATGGTCCACTAAACTGACTGCATGGTGCCCATGTCTAATAGCTACATAACAAGCCCAAATCATCACCAGCAAACTGCTAAAGCATTTGCTTTTGTAGAGGTTGTCATACTTGCTAATGATGAAATAATCAGGGGAATTTTGTTCACAGCATATGGCTGTAAGGGTGGTTTTTCATAGGTTTGTATAGTTCTGTGAAAACCTTTTTTAAGTGTCTATTATAAGTAATTTTTGTTGGAAAGGAGTTAAATTGGAGCATTTGCTTTAAGGTTGAAAATTGACCTAACCGCCAAATCATCAGAAAATTCTATTAAAATGAAATGAAGTAAATATATTATCATGGTAATTAGACTTAATCAAAGTTTTGAAAACCCTGTGGAAAATGTCAAAATTTAAAATTGTGCACAGTTTGGGAATGGCTGTACTGGAGTAAATATGTGTTTGTCAGTAATACTGTACTGTGCAATGTGGTTTACAACAAGAACACACTAATCTCAGAGTGTCCTAAGCATTTAAATTCATATTTTCTATAACTGTGTTTTTATTATTTATTTTGTTATCACTTGGAGGTTATATTGGTGATGTTCTGAGTAATGTTTTGAGACTTCAGCATGAACAAATGCTTCACCCATGTAGTCACTGAGCTATTTATAAAACATTTTTTGAGTCTCATGTCAATTTATTTGTTTTACATAATGAAAAATGATGTTAAATTCTCCTATTAAGAATACTTTATTGTGTTTTTTTCCCCTTAATTGATGATTTATTGTTCATTCGTTCATATTTGAACATTTTCATATTGTTCGAGTATGAATTAAAAATCTTGTAAAATAAGTTATACATAGTATTTATGTAAATATAAATAGTAAAAAGAATATTCCAGATAAGCTTTTCAAGAAACCCCTACTTTTTCTAACCATCAGAAGTAGCCAGTATCATGATTCCAGGCGGGTTCCTGCAGCCACAGACAGACATGTAGTCACAAATTACATATTCACACATGTGCACATAACCACACACATCAAAAGTTTAACACAATGTGACAGGGACCCTACAGTCTGTGTCTGAGCGCTAGGACTGTCTGCCCATCAAACACACACACAGCTCAAGGCAAATATTGCAGCAACTATCAGCTGTGTGACATTGTCCACTGGACACTAGCTGCAAGTGCAAGTGTGTTTGTAAGTGTATTTGCGCGCACACACTTGGGTGTCTATGTTAGCTGTCTCCCTTTTTATTGTAAAATAATAAGTCCAACAGGATACTGTCGGTAAACATGCAGGCAGCGAGATCCCCTGCGTCATTGCGCCACCACTCATACATTTATTTATTTAGTCACTCAGTCAGAAAGTGAATCATAATTTTTACACATTAACAAATAATAAAACATAATCCGAGCTAATATTATTTATGATATGTCCATAATAATATAGATTTAGCATCTGCAAATACCCCAAAACAACATAACTATTCAAAGCTTGTGAAAATCATGAGACAATATCTTTATGTAAGATATTATTACAAATAGGGAATACACTGGATTATCGCTCAGCTGCCAATGTCAGTCGCTATGGAAGCTCTGGTAGTGATTGCTAGGAACAACTCGTTTTTTTCACGCTAAGCTGATTTAAGAGGTGTTATTTTGTTAACCTGACTTACAATTCCTGGCACCATTTTTATGGCTCTGACACACACAAACAAGATGAAGTGCCTATGCCTAATCCTACATGCAAAGTTAATATTGACTAACAGAAACAGCAATCAGTGCAACACCATACCATTTTAATTGCTGACAAAATTAGAGATCTGGAGACAGATTCAGAGGTATGGGACCAGGATTAACTATTGCGGCATGGCTTTAGAGGAGTATTATAAAAGATCTGCTTAAAGATCTCCTCGTTTTCATCAACAATCTGACACTCTGAGGAACAAATAATTAGTGTGACCATAGCTGTGCCTGTGTGGCCTTATCCTAATAATGCTAACACATCACCGCCATGCAATTCCTGTGCAATTCCACTGTTATCCAAAAACTATTAAAAACACATTAGGATTACTGACTTCTGCTTTTGCTAATGATGAAAATGTAATCCTAGTTTCATTGCTACAGTGGTGGTGCTGCTGATTAAAGACAGGTCATATTTTTGAATGCAGACCTCTGGGGCAATAATAGTTGGTAAAACTTGTTGATAATTTAACCTCTAGGTCACCCAAAGTGCACACAAAAGTGTCCTTGAACATATCACTGAATCTGAGGTAATCAGGCTCACACTTCCCCTGCATCTCCAGCTCTTTACATCATTCTCAGGTCCAAGGTTAATATTAACTATCGTGTGATTTTTGAACACATTAGTCAGCATTAGAGCTTCTTGATTTTAACCCTCTAAGAAAATACAAAACTTGGGAAACTTGGCTGTTATTTACCTTTTTAATCTTGTAGCTTCATTGACTTTCATTTATTAATTTGAAAAACGATTATGTATCCTCTATCTGTATATTAACTGATTAAAGTAAAATGAATGGTGTAAGCCTCTTTTAACAAGTTATGTTGCTGTTTTATTCCAGGTATATTTAAGCTTATTTTAAAGTAAAAACAGCCACACTTTTCAAAATTACCATAAACAAGTTTAACATAACAGCTGTGCTATGATTACAGCTATATTCACAAGTGAAACGATCACTGTGGAAATGAGAAGCGAAACATCTCTTTTATTTGTCATCACACAGTGTTCAGCCTCCATTTAGGTGCTCACTTTTTGAATGGTACATATGGATCATTTTGATCATTTTATCCCATTAGACACTTGCTTAAAAATTGGTATGAATATTGGTGAAAATTTGTTTTTTAATGATATCAATATTTTGACCATAGGAAATCTAATCCGATCTAAATATTTGTGACAAATCTGAAGACATTTCTTAAGGTAGTAACTGTTAACAAATTATGCTTAAAAAGGGTTTAAGGGTTGCAAACAAATCTTTTATTAATCTAAATTACTGATTAAAAAATAATGATCAAATGGCAACACATAACCATTACCTTATTTAACAGATCCACTTTGTAAAACATATAACATATGAGCTGTTATTATAATGATGATGATAAGCGCTACTATGATTATATAAGCTATTTGTATGAAATAGCTACATGATTTGGTTTGAGTTGAATGGCAGGTGGGACTTACTTCTGCAGATGGGTCTGTGGTCACTCCAGGCTGCCAGTGTGTCAGTGACTCGTTGACAGGTGATACTTTTGGATCCCTGTAGTACGTAGCTGTCATCACAACTGAACTGGACGCTGGAGCCAACTCTATATAAAGGGACACAAAATTAAAAACGCTTGTCAAAAAAAGTAAGACGAGGTGCTCTGAGTCCAGTTCTGACTGATACCCCAAAATCATTGTCAGTTAAAAGTGTAAAGACTTGAGAAAAACGCCCTTAAATCACCAGAAAAATGGACTCTTTCAGTTCAAATGATGTACGAATGCTATTCATGGTATAGAAGATGAGGTGGCTGTTAGATCCCTGACAAATAGGGCATGATCATTCTAGATCAGTGGTCGGGCTCTGTAACTCCTCTCTTCCTGTAAGATGCTTTTGTAACTGTACTGTAACATGTTTTTCCTCTGTCATCTGCTTTCTTTTGCTCTCTTTTGCTTCTCTGTTCTCAGCTTGTCATGTCTTCTCTCTATCCTCTCTTATCATTTGTTCTGATGATTCTTGTTTTCGCATTTTCTCCAACACCCTGCTGTCTAACATGGGAGAGGGACATCGAGCCATCTAAGTGGAAATCTGCATGGTGTCTTGTCTGTAAAGCTTAATGTCTCCTCCCTGCTGACACACACCACAGTCTACCACCTGGCCAAACATTCACAACGTGGAGTTTTGGATGTTCATTGGCTCAGCCCTGTTGTTAAACACTGTAGAGTCGTACAGCCAGGCCAAATCTTTCTGTTTACTGTCTTTGTTACATTGAGTTAGGTCATTCACTTCTGCCACAGCTTTCACCAGTTTTGTGATGCTTTGATGGATATGACTTTTATCCTGACGCTCACTATTTACCTTGAAAAGAACTAAAATCTTCCTCTCATAGTTACATATTGTTTTTCTATTAAACAAAACATCGCAAACATGCTAAGTGACAGCGATCTTGTACGTCCCCAGAAATTTAAAACCCCATTCTACAGTATGTTGTCCTATTAGCCCTGTTTCACTTCACCAAACCACAATTCAGTTCCACCTCATGTAGCTCAGTGCTTAATGATGATTAGATAAAAACACCAAAGACATCCTTGCCAACAAGCATGCACACACTTGCACATAAATGCTTAGAGACACACACGCAGAAGGAGGTAATGCTATTTCACTAACTCAAACAACTCCATTAATGGCAAGAGAGTTAGTGAAGTCATACTATCTACCAGCAAAGAAGACCAGCAGGATTCAGAGATTAAAAGATGATTATCGTTTAAATTTTTTTGGCCTGAAAATATTTTCAGAAAATGGTGAAAATTGAGCACGTTACATTTCACCTGCCACTGATGGTAAGTGGATGAGTCCCAGGGAGAGATCATAATTTTATAATAGCTCACTCCTGATTAAACGGAATAATGTGTCCCTTTGTACTGATTAGTGTAGGTGACTGACACCATTGAGTGAATAATTTAAAAATCCCCGTATCCACTGAGTCCTTGTTTACCGGCCAAGACTTGAAACTTTCCTTGCCAGTCTGTCCTAGAAGTGGGACACGCAGTGCAAGCAAGCTTGGAGCTTGTCGCAGGGGTACTGTGCAGTACAATCTAACGACATCTATAAAGACTACATCAAATGCAGTCGCACTGACAGGATGGATAGTGATTTTTTTCTAGGATTTATAGGTAAGTTGATCAACAACCCACAAGACCAAAGTGAAATTTTTGCAAATGTAAATCAGATTGGGATAAAAAAAATGTCCAAACGCAGCATATTTAGGCGGCTTGACCTAGACACTTGCATAGAAAGCCGCACCCCCATCACTGTCTCTGACGCATGGTTCAGGTCACAGCGAAATGTAAACTCTTATTAATATGTCAGGGTCATTCACTTCAGAGCAGATTATTTTCAAGGACCTCTGTGAATTCTGTGTTTGTTATCAGACTAGAGAAACGTTTAATGTTTAACGTTTAAAAGTGCACAGAGACCTTTAAAAGAAGTTTGCCAAACTCAAATGACACCCTTATGTCCTTTTTGTGGTTTTTGTCTAACTACTCCAACATAAATGCCTCATTGATTGAGTGTTTATGCGATGGTTTTCCTGCAATAGATTCTCACATGTTCCCCTGACCAATGAGCTTCCCCCTCGTGTTACTCCGTTTGTTCATATAGTCAACAATAGGAAAAGTCAAGGTGGTTTTAAATGTTTCCTATTTCAAGAATCTTAATGGCAGTCTGCTCATGGCAGCACTGTAGGTTTGGGAAATGACTTCATCTACATTTCATGTTTACATATGCCTTCAGACTGCAATAACTCTTACACTTATTTAGCTACACCTAAGCTAGCTAAAAGGTATTTCTTATCTATTTTAGATGCATCCTTTTTGTTATCTGTCAATCAATTCTTTACACTTCATTAAATATTAGTCTTGTTCAAAGCTGTTTTTTTGCTAACATCATTCAACACATATCTGCCAAAAAGGTCTGATACTTTGGTAAATGAGTGATTCTGCCTTGTCATTTCACGTTATCGAGCATAAATTCACAGGAAAATTGTTCCAGTGAAAAATAGAATATCTCAAATAAAAAACATTTTTAGAAACAAAATATTTATCTAGCCGTACATATCAGAGCTATTATTGTTCATTCAATACAAACATATTCTTTACTTCAAAGAAAAACTGAAGAATACTCCACATGTTTACTTCCCCTCCTTACCATTTGTTCTCTATTAGTCCGAGGAACATCTTCAGATCTCTGTCTCTCTCCTGCTCAACAGCCTAACATTTTCTGTATTTAGGGCCATCACTCTTCAGTGCTTTCAAGCTTTCTCCTGCCCACTGTTCTCTCAGTATACTCTCTTTGTTACATTTTGCAGTCCTTTCCCGAATCTTCTCTGTGCTGTTACATTATTTACATAATTCCTGGATGCATTAAAGCAACACCTAAGAAGGATGAAAAATTAAAAGCCCAATAATTTTTTAGCAGTTTTGCAATTGTTTAGATTTGTATTTTTTATCCTACTTTACCCCTACTGTACTACTCCTTCATGCCTTTATTACTTCGATTAGAATAGTCTAAAGCATAGCCTGTATTGTATGAAATAAACTTAATAGAAAACTTGTGCAACTTTCTATATCTTGCACAAGACTGTTGTTACGTGAAAATGTTTTTATAGGACAGAATGTAAGCTATGCCATATACAGTATTTTGCAATCATATAACTCCTTCATTAAAGCCATAAAGAAATAGTATAGTGGTCATAAAATAGGACAAAAAATTGTCTATTAGGTCAAAAAGGAACTGCAAAGTGTGTCAACATGTCTCCTAACTCTTGGAAAAACTCCAGTATAAATAATACTACAGAAGTAGCTAAACCAGCCTTTAATTGAGCTGAAAACAGGACTACATTTGAACAACAGAGTGAAATGAATGAGGTTTACATTATTTTCTTGAATAAAGGGGCAGCACATTATAAACTAGTGTGATACACATTTATCAAAGGATAGAGCTATATGAGATATGTCTGTTACATTTCTTATATTCCTCAAATGAGAATATAAGGCCAATAGCAAGACACTGAAGAATATGCCTTATAATAACTGACTCATTAGGGTCATTAGGAAATAATAAGGCAGTCTTTCATTATGCTGTTAAATGTAGACGTGTTCATTAATTCACTTTTCTGTAAGGAGACTTGAGTTTGAATAACATAAGCTGCACTCATGAAATGAGAGAAGCTGAAAAGCCACAGCCATCGTGACATATACGTGGCATTGCTGATTGCTGAACTTACTGTATTCAAATATAAAGACTGTACTATAAGCCTAAATCTCTGTGTAACAGCTGAATTTTATGTATTGTGTACATCAGACAAAGGAAATAAAGGTTCATTCAAAATGAGGATGATTTCTATGGCCTTCCTCTCACCTACAAAGCTGTTCCAAACACTGAAGGTTACCAGCTAATGACTGAGGTGAGGGTAAAGACACAGCAGCATGTTCAAAGAACTTTAAAAAAAAGTTAAACTTTGCAAGCATTAGCATGAAATACTGGGAATTTCATGCTCCATCTTGCTTATGTATTTACAGATTTTACAAAAAGAATTGAAAACAAAGCTGAAAGAACATTTAAATATATATATATATATATATATATATATATATATATATATATATATGTGTGTGTGTGTGTGTGTGTGTGTGTGGAAACGATTCTAATACGTCTATATTCTATCCCTTCAAACGCCTACGTCCATATGTTTTTGGATAATAGAGCAATTTTGTAGTTTTCCCCTAAAAAAAAAAAAAAAAAAATGCAGTCATTGACAGGCTGAAGTCCAGAACCCATGAACAACAACATATTCTGCATTTGAGATGAAATGCAATTTAGATATTCTGTTAGTCCTTTACTCCAGCCACCTTCAGTTTTGTCTTCAGAAACTAAAAATCACCTGTTGGTTTGAGATTAGGTCGCTGACTTGGCAATGGAAGAATATCCGATTTCTTTGCCTCAAGAAACTCTTGGGTTGCTCTTGCAGTATGCTTTGGGTCATCATTCATGTGCACTATGAACACTGTCCAATCAGTTTCACAGTATTTGTCTGAATCTGAGCAGAGAGTATAGTCCTATACACTTCAGAATTCGTCCTGCTACTTCTATCGGCAGTCACGTCATCAATAAACACTAATGGCCAGATTCCACTGGCAGCCATGAAATGCCAAAAAACTGAACCATGTTTGATCGATAACGTTGTATGCTTTGGATGATTTATTTCCTTCTCCACACTTTTATCTTGGTTTCTAAGTCTAATCTGATATTCAGGTTCTTGATTGTTTGGACCGTGATGTAAACCGAAGGTGATGTGATTAAAAAATATTGACTGTAGACTTTAACACCCACCTCTTTGAAAGCGCTTTGACAGGGCTAAATGTTGTGAGAATGTTTTTCATACAACAGTTCAGCTGTAGAACAAGTGAACCTGGACTCTAATCAATACTTCAGAGAATTATGTCATTGCCCAAAAAGCTATCGGCCCAACTCGAGCTGAACTGCAGTAGGAATATTTGCTGCTAGAGCTGTTTGGTAGTTAGATTCCACAGGCAGAAAACTAATTCTGAATTGATTCTTCTGTCATAGCTTTAAAGTTGATACAGTTATGAAGAGTCATGAATTGATTTCACATAAAAGAGGTGATTTAAGTACATGTCCCATACATTTAACATGCTACTTACATGCCCCCCTTTACTATTGTTTGTGTGTTTGCATATTTAATGAGATGGGGACATCTGGATTACATCTGAATTTGCAGGATTAAATTTTTTGCTAATAATTTGTTTTCCTGTAGGTGACACTTCTTGATGTAGGGGCGGCTGGTGAAGCAAACACTAAACAAAACATCTGTTTGTACAATTTTTTGTGTTTTTCCAAGTAGGTTTCAACCCAGTTACATATGGTGATTTGCATCTAAAAAGCACATGTTCTAACAACACATCTCCAATGGACATACATTATTTATAATGATGCATAAACCACAAAACACTTCAGTCTCCCGGAAAATGAAGAAGAACTAGATGTTCCTCACACAGTGATCAATTTTGTCAGCCAACTACAACACTGCTGTTATCGCTTGAAGTGAGAGAACAGTACAGAGGAGTCATTAAACCTAGTTAAAGAAGTTTTACTCTCCTTATGTATTGACCATTATCAAACGTGTATGTAGAATAGACAGGTTAAGGAAAAGCAGAGCATGGTAGGCAGAGCTCATTTAGGTTTTTTCATTAAAACTGAGAACTTAACTGGTTTACCACAAGTATTTTGTGGCCAACTGCCAATCTGTTCTGACTTATGAATTAAAATGCTTCAACAACTCAAACCAAGCAGAAAATAAACAAACACTGAGGAAACATCCCTGTACTCACATGTCAGCCAAATGATTTGATGGCTTGTGCCAGGTTAGCTAATGTAATGTATTGCAACAAAAGACCTGGGACCTTTCTAGGTCAGTCTGATTTCTGCATGTGAAACAACAACATTTAGACTCAAGAGGTGAGTCTAAAAACAAAATACAGCTTCACTTACTGGAAAGTAGAGCCCATCCTCTTGCCGTTTTCGGGAACTCCAGGATCCGGACAAACATCACCAGCGAGACCACTTTGACCCACTGAAAGAAAGGAAAGAAAGGAAAGAAAGATGGATGCAGTGTCTAGTTTCAGGATATTATTTTACATCCTATCACGGAAATTTAGCAGTTTTAGAGGGATGCATGCATCCTTTTATGCCAACGGGAAACTTATTAAATTTGCCTTCATACCTCCTTTTGCAGTGAGATGAAAGTGGATTCTGAGTATTTTTCAATATGTGATTATAGTCTAGCCACGATGTACAAACAAGATAACTCCAACTGTGAGAACTAACACCTAGCGGTTCTTGAGAATTTTAAAAAAAGAGGCATGTGCTCACCTCTTCAAGTTGGAATTTAAAGTCCATCCTTACTTGAAAACCTTTTCTTTTTGTGTTTTTATGTTCTGTGTTAAAAAATAATGCTGTAAAGCCTATGAAATGCAAATCTCAGCTATTCCTGGTTTTGAGGAAGGAATGAGGAAGACAGTTGCAAACAACAGCTTTCTTTCTTTCACTGAAAGACTTTTTAACTGATGGGATAAACAAAATTCTGGAAATGGACGAGCCTTTATCACTGTTTAGTTTTACACCTTTTATTTATTAAAAAGGAGATCACATAGACTTGCTTTAACTCAGCCAAAGCAGCCAAAAAACTATTTTACCAGACACTGAGGACTTTTCACATTTAACTTTTCAATTTGCATCAGCTCTATGCATTTCCTTAGATGTAATAGCAGAAACTTGCCATAAGGAGTACTGCAATGTGATCCAGAGGCAGGATTTTAACCTATGATGTAAGGCAGGTTTGCCTTCATATAAATTATTTTGTGTGCAGTTTAATAGACCTTTCACGGCTGACATTTTGACTTGTCATAGCAGAAAGGCACAGTAAAATATATTTTGTTAACAATAGCTCAGTTCTATCAAGTGTCCTAGTAAACCATGACTGGGCGCCAGCATGCACAATACCAGGACTGAGACATATAAGAAAAAACAGGCAGGGAGCATAAAACCAACCGATGGCAAAATATCACAGAGTGCTTATTAAAGTCTTAATGCTTAACTGTTAAGAACTTCCCAGTGCTGTGTAATTTCTCCACTCTCCTTTTCATTATCGGGACCACCTTTATTCCCTCGTGCAAGAATGATCTAAAACTCAGTGTTATGTGTGTAGGCAGATGACTTTCATCAAGGACTCGACCTTTTGGACCATTTATGTTTTCTGATGTTTTGTTTTCTGTTTGGTTTGTGAGAATTTCTTTTTTCAACCACAGTTACAGAATTAATAGTTAGTGAGCTGTTTGGTTAGTTTTTGGTCCATATTGACATAATAGCATCACACAGTTGCTGCACATCCATGATGCCAACCATCCGTTCCACCACGTCCCAAAGGTGCTCTATTGAAATTTGGAGACTGTGAAGGTCATTTGAGTACAGTGAACTCACTGTCATGTTTAATAAAGCAGTTTGAGAAGATTTGAGCCCTGTGACACGGTGCCTGTTACCCTGCTGGAAGCAGCCATTAGATGATGGGCACACCAAAGGGATGGACATCGTCAGCTACAATGCACTTGATAGTGATCAGGTAGGCTCAGTTTGTACAAAGGGATCCAAAGTGTCCCAAGAAAATTCCCCCCACACAATTATATCACCACTAGCCTAAACAGTTAAGGGAATGCAGGGTGGATCCATGCTTTTCACCAAATTCTGCCCGTACCATCAGAGAAAATTGTCACATGCCTAAATGCATAAGCTGCAATCTGATTGGCTTTCTCAACTATCTGCAGTAACAAAACAAAACAAAAAAAACAAGATACATGACAAATTTTGTCCAGCTTGTATTTGCGATATTGAATTGGTTTCAGAGTTTGCTCAGAGTGGGAACATCTGCTGCATGGCTAAATCATAATGTAAATGTAAATGAGACCAGACAACATGAAAGAAACCAGTTTAGACCAGCTCTGTCTTAATGGAACTCTGGGGATGAATAATGACGGTGAGCAAAACACAAATAAAAAAAGAGATAGAAAATAAGTAAAAGTGCAGGGAAATGAGAGCTCTAAACTGTGTAGTGCGAAGAAAAGCATGTGAGAATAATCTTGCAGGCTTATAAAATATTACCCAGAGAAAGTGAAATATCTGACCTCTGAACACTTCACCCTGTCTTTCTGCCCATCTTTTCCGGTATCTGTCTTACTTGCTTCTATTTCTCTTCCTGTTTTCTGTTTGTATCTGCTCCCCCTCACTCCTCCTTTCCACTTTTGCATTCTCAGCGTGCTCCCTCGGCTTTTTCCCCCTCTCACATTAGCTGCAGTTTACAAAGGGATGCCAAAGTTTTGTGCATCCTAGCATAAAAGATGGATGAATGATTTGCTGCATTTGTGTGATTGTGTTTTGTGCGCGATGAGAGGTTGTGAGTGTATAGACTGTTTGTGTGAGATATGATGCAAACAGAACAAGCTGTCTTATTGCTCTGCCGTGGTTTTGATGTTCCGTCCAAAAAAAATCACCACACAGACACACTCTAAAACGCACTTTCTCTTTCATGATCGCTCACTGCTTTTTCTCTCACTCGTGTTCAAATGGTTTTCATTGGCAAAAAATGAAAAGGTTCATACTGCGGAAACAAATCCAGCTCATGCAAACAACATGAGATTGTTGTAGGAAAAAAAAGGACAAATATCACTGCTGGGCCGATATCAAAAATCCTCACACTGACTTAATCCAATTTGCACTTAAAAGATCATTCAGCATTTAAACATAACCTTATGACGCACAGTGTAATTTACATATCATCAAAGTCTCCTCAGCAAACCTTTCATGTATAAAAGTCAACTTTTTAGGAATTTTCAATAAATAAATTCAATTCAATTAAAAATAACAACAACAAAAAAGGATTTGTTTGCTCATTGGTGCCTGTATACGTTTAGCATTCCTTTACCTCAGTAACTTTCTGCCATTTGAGCCAAAATAAGACACAAGTTACTATTAGTTAATTTTTAGCAGCTGTGGTTAGAAGTTACAAGCAAACACTCCAAACCAATCGATTGATGCATTAACAAAGATAACAGTGTTCAGGTTGATTGACGCTGTCAGGGTTTTTTTTTTTTTTAAATTTAACTGAATATAAACGATTGATCTTTTAGTTTGATGGGTGTTACTGATGTTTTGTACAATTCACTCACTTATTTGAAGAAAGGATATTCCAGCACAACACCAGCACAGCTTGATTTATTAAACTGACTTCAATGCAACTGTTGCTTAAACTTAAAAGGAGTGATCATTGATAGTAAAATCAGTATAGCCATGAGTATTTTTACACAAAATATATAGTGAGATCAGTATTTCAACACTTCGTCTATTGATTAATTCAACTTTGGGCTGTGTTTGTTTTTTGCTTTTTTATAACACTGAACCAATATGACAACAAACTTCACTGTCACATCGCCAATGCTAAAAAGCCTGTAACAGCAGGTGCTGCAAAAGGGCCCACCTCCCAGCCCGAAGATTACTGAGGAACAAAAGTGGTTGAACAAATATGAGTCTTCCAGGAGTTACAGAACATTTGCTCTGTTGTTATTGTAGTTGCTGTTTATTTATTTAATTTTAGAGTCAGCACGAAACCATTAGCTTTAGTCATTGTGTATGCAACAAGCATAAAGAGATTATGCAGCTACTGCCATCACCACTATACATCACAGCAGCCAGACTGGAGGTGACACCATTTTTTAAAGACAAAAGTGAATCATGAGCCATTAGTTCTGGACATCATAAACTCTAGAACAGACTCATGCAAATGAAATTTTATGGAAAGCCCCCAAAACAATCCATTAAATTTAAATCAATAAAACTGGAGTCTTAAATTTAGGGTTACGTGTTGTATTTTTTAGAAAACAATAATGTGTACAAACCGGTGGTCTTTGAGTTTGAATGTTACTGACAACACTTTTAAAAACTGTAAAGTTTCGCAAAGTCTTAAAAATAAGCATGAAAGGGACACAGGGAAGTTGAATACTTTTTTACAGACTTACAGAGCAATCCAAAGAAACAAATAAACACATTCGAAGTGAGAATGCAAAGAAACGAAGCATAAATGTTTAGTTATTAACAAGAATACAAAAGAAACGAGGCCATAAAGAGAAAAGGAGGAGCAGTGTTAGTGTTAGAGCGTATGCTGGTGAGTGTGTGTGTGTGTGTGTGTGCGATCAGCTGATGTGTTTCAGCTAAGAGCTTTTGAGGTGCACTTCAGATGCCTGCAGGATGACGGGAGAAATGTGTGAAGTGTCTATTGTTGATATACTCTCTTGCGCTGCCCTCTTCTTGTTGCCTCTTATCCAATCTGCCGTCTTTTTCTCCTCCACCTTCTCATGTTCACAGGTCAATCAACCCAAGAGCTACAGTCCTCCAGCCCCACGCTATTACGTTGAGTTCATCAAATTTTCGCATATAAGACGTACAGTATGAGAGTGAACAAACCCATAATTACATAATATTTTTGAAAGTGTGCCTGTGACGTTTCCTCCAAACTATTTAGCTGTGGTGTTACGCTATCTGACAAATTTACATTTTAAGTGGTTGTGTTTCTTTCTTTCGAGTAGTCTGTGGCCCAGCACCATATTGCCCGACAAGCCTAAAGAAAACACTGATTATAAATTACGCTTCCACAATGATCATTCATTACAGTTGTAGGTCATTGTCTTGGGAGTAACGCTCCTTAATCTTTCAGCCTCTCTATAATTATGACACATCTTCAGCAGTAAGCTAATGTTACTGCTGAGAGAGGGCGACTCCGCCATGGGTTGGTCTCAGCGAAATTATTTCGGGTTGCTTTACACACCACTCTGAGTTTGTAGCTGTGTATTTTAATGATCTCATCCTTTAGATTGCATACGATTTTTATCAATAGCATGTATGAAAATTATTCATAAACTGACCGTCTGTGAATCTATTTAAATCTGTACTTGTGTGTGTATTAGAATGTGCTTAGATATTATGTGCTTTAGATTATGATTCATAAGCACTCCACTCTCTAGACAGGTAAAACTCATTACCATCAGTCTGGTTCTTTGTAATGATTACATATTGCATAAAGACTGCAGATTCTTCACCACAGAGCTATAATATTACCACTGGGAGTCATTTAGTCTACAGAAGTGTTGTTCAAAGACTAGTTGAGGACCAAACGTGGACCTTGGATTTCCTTTTTTTAAATATTTTAATGGTCCTGGTTGCCAACCTGATGGTCTACACTGGGATAACCTTGCTCAGCCAATGTGAACCCACATCTACTCAGCTTTGGTCCCCATGACAAGCATGTGAGCACGTTTTCAATGAACATGGGCCCAAGGTGAGGTAAATTTCTAATTTATTTCCAGAGCTGCAGAGGCTAAAGGGCTCCCTGGACTACACAGTTAACAGTAATTATCATCACTATGCTTTGGCTCCACATAATGATTACGGATAACGAAGCTAATGTGCTTAAGTGCAATAACAATTTTACAAGTGGGATAGTTACTTTTGAATCTTTCAGCATATATAAACCACTGGTGATTACAGTTATTTTACAACATACAGGGAATTTCTCTCCTGCAAAACCAATTTAAAAGGTCAACTTATTTTTTTCTCCAGCAGAGTTTTACTGAGTCTATTTCTTGGGGTAATACATACAAAACATAACACTATATGTCACCATGCATTATAAAAGATTTACATTTGGAAAGAAATTTACCTCATAACAAGATATTATGTTTGCCAGCTTCTTGTAACAAGTACCAACCATTACTTTCTGACTTCAGATATTCTTTATATGGAAACAACTTTGGTTATGGTCATGTGTGAGTATGGACTGTGTGTGTGTGCTTTAGTAAATCCAAGTAAAGGTATGTTCTTTACCCAGCGTCATATCATTGAAGACTATAATAAACTGACGTGTCCCAGGAACTCTTTATATAATCATGCACACACTCAAATACGCAGAGTGCAGACCAGTTTAAATATTAATTGCAGCAACACATGGAGAAGCACAAACGCACATGAGAATTTCCCTTCACACGTGCACATACGTTCACACAAAAAACGCCACGCTAATGTTAATTGCGGCAGTGCATGCTTGGCTGAGCGTGTAAATCGGCAGAATTATTGATGAGGATTCTATTATGAAGTTAAATGCTAAGGGATGGATGAGGTATGAGGCTGGGCTTCTGTGATAATTAAAAGCCCGTGTCACAGGATCGGAATGCTGTTTACGGGGCATCTCCAAGCTGCCAAGACATATGTCTGCCATCAGAGACTGTAAAGATATTTGTCTTATTTATGGCTAAATTTATTGTTTTGCTTCCTTGTGATCAATATAGTGTTTAACTTTATTTGGTTTCCCATTAGCTGTCACTGAGGTGAAAACTATTTCTCCTTAGGTCCACATAAAAGCAGAAGACTTCCACAGATTATCCCCTTGCTTTCCTAAATAACAAGTGATCTATTCTAATCACCGCATGTCTAATAGTTAGCAGAGACAGTTCTTTTGGTTTTGAGATATCACAAAGCTGAATCGGAGTAAATACTTAATGGTTAAACACAGCCTCTAGAGAGAAATCTTTTAAACTCTACAACAATTACACATTACTTGCCAGCATTTGAACAAATCATTGGTGTATTAGTAATAAATCATCTTGAAAGTTCCACTGACAAAGCTTTGGGCTTATTTTTTTTGTCAGAGAACTGGCTGCTTTTATATTTCAAAGAAAAAAACACACCAGTTGTGTTTCATCTCAAAATTAGACATTTTTTTCTGGCAGGATGCTGCAAACTGGTGCACTGAACAACAAAAATTAAGGTTATTTAAAACTGCACAAATCTACAGTCACTGCTTTGGACTTTTAAGAACAGTATTACTTTGCAGTTCCACCATACGTTCTCAAATATTCTTTCAAGCTATGCCTGGTTGTCCTTTAAACTCTTTTAAATGAAACCAGGATTTTATTATTCATGTTTAAAACAGAAAAACTCTGAGGTTGGATAAATACAGTACCTCATGGGCAACAGCAAAAACAGTGATTTTTTTTTTTAACTTAAAATAAACCATTTTATACCAGTAAGTCGTTCTGGGCTCTGATCTTATTGTTTTTTTTTATGTTTTTCTTGGCTTATCTAGCTGCTAGCCTTGCCTTATGGATATATTTATATTCAAGTAGAAAGTCTGGCTTTCATTGTAGCTTTCACCAAAATAAATCCCACTCAGATGATATACAGTGTACTATATGCAAATAATGTGCAGACTGTTTGCACTGCAATATGGGAAAATAGTCAAGTGGGGAGCTTAGCAAAAGAAAAAGGGGGCAGAACAGAAATTAAAGAAGCACTTCAGAATTTTTCGTCTTTGCCCTCCTGCTCTCCGTGAGACGATTCACTTTCTTTACTGACTTAGAATCTAACAGACAGGCTGTTTCTAGTCTGTGCAATAATGATTTCAGTGTCTCTTTCTGGATTCTTGGCTGCACCTCCAGGGGCAATGAATAAGACACAGTGGGAACACTTCCAGTTTTGGCCGAGTAACACCAACGCTTTATTGTGCCCACTTTTGGAAATTTATATAGTTTAAAAAAGTTAAATGGGTAAAGAGTGCCACTGGAAGCAAGAGTGGCAGTTAGCAGAAAGTAAATCACTGTGCTACACTGAAGTTTGCTCTTCCTGACACCTTACTAAAAACGTATAAATAATCAGAAAGCACACACAAAATACTGGTGTGATACTGGTGTGGGAATCTAACACAAGGATATGGGTGCTAAGCAACAAAACATATTTGGTTATAATCTTTCACATCAAGTAAAGACTCATGAAAAGTACAAATGATGAAAAAACAGTTTTTGTAGCAGCAGTTTTTTCCTTACTTTTACAATACCACAGACTTAATTGTTCTCTGTTGTGTAACTTTCTCTTATTTTTGCATATATTCCCCTTGTTTTGTATATATTTCTCCTGTTTGTTATTTCCTGCTGTTTACACTTTATATATGTCATTCTTTGTTGTACATGTACAATGACAATAAAGAGCTATTCTATTCTATTCTATTCTATTCTATTCCATTCGCTGGCACTCTGGAGGGTCTGATCTCTAGTTTAGGAGCTAGCAGACTAAACCTGTCAGACTTAGACAATGCTACTTTTGCAATAATGTATCACTAATAAATATCTAATGGATGGGAACTAATGGAAACTATAATACTATATAGTCAAATTAAATCAATCCACTGTTTTTTATTTAGATATATTTAAAACTTCTGTTTTTATTTATTTGTTTATTTTTGCTTCTAATATTCTGATACTAGTACTCAAAAAAGTACTAAGAAAAGATTAAGTAACCTGCTACAAGAAACAGAAAGAAAAGGAGAGCATGATACCAATTCCTGTCTCCTAGTAGGTCGACCTCATTGAAAAATAGATGAAATCACTTCTCCTGCCACATCAAAGATGGATGCATCCCCTGTGTCCTTGCATATATACAGCATTTCTGTGTGTGTGTGTGTGTGTGTTTAAATATGTTTGACCAAATGTGTAATGCAATGCCATCTAAACAACGTGGTCACAGCATCTGCATCAGCACACAAAACCACGGCAGATTGTAGGGTACTTACAGACAGCGTTTTTGTGACTGGAGTCTTTGCTGGGCATCATTTTCACCCCTCTAGACTTCAGCTCGATTGCTTTCTTCACTGTGGGAAGGGAATTAGCAGTTATTCATTTAATTATACATCACATTTTTAAAAGATTTATTGTTTGTCTTTTTTGCAAAGCACTAATTATTTTAGGGGGTTGCCATTTGGTGCACCTATGCGTGCAATCCAAGAAATGCTTCTCACCCCCTTGCACTTACAAATCCACAACAAATTTATAATTAGAACATGAAACAGCAAAAGAAACTGAAGGAAACAGAAAAGTGAGGACAAAGGGGAAAAGGGGGGCAGCAAAAGAGATGAGCAGCATTAAAATTTATTCAATCTATTTTATCCTAAGTGGCAGCACTGCGAGAATAACAGGAAAATCTGTGCTACAACTAAACTGCATTCCACTGAGAAACAGAGATGGCATAAAAAGCACATCTCTCTCTCTCTCCCGATCCCTCTCGCTCACGCAGACACACACAGGCACAGGAAATAGTAGACGCACCAATGGCTTGAGAAAAGAAAAATAGCTGAGGAAGACAGAGACAGCGACAAAACAGATGAAGACAAGTCAGGAAGCAAGATATGCAGGAAGACAGACCAGTCTTGGATCACTGTGTTTTGTGTTGGGAGCAGCCAATTAAATCTGATCCATCATATGGAAACTGAAATTCACCTTAATATACTCATTAAGCGACATAACTGATCAGTCAGGCAGGAAAATCCCATCTAGTCCAATGAGTTGATCTAAAGACCTTTTTATAATAATAATAATAATAATAATAATAATAATAATAATAATAATAACAACTAATGTAACTAATGTGTGGAATCGTTTGTAAATGTGTTCGAAACAGCATAATTTTCAAACACAGTGATGCATACACACACTACATACAAGTAATTATAAGTATAACACAGTGGTAAAAACTACAGAGACATAAAAGGTATGTCTGAAAGAGTAATACCTTGATACTGAGCACTGAATCCTTTTCTTCTGTGATTGCTGTCGGAGGTGAAATGTATCCGAACCCAGTTCTTATTTGAAATCACTGGCGAAGGCAGAGTTGTACCAGTCAGCCTGGAAGTAAGCAAACAAGAACTTTATTAAGAACAAAACATAAACTGAACATGATTGATGCAGACAGGTACCAAACCTAAGACGTAAGGATATTCTAATATTCATAGCGCTGTGCTCCTTACTGTGTCGTACGACGCTGTGGACAGTACAGCACAACATCACAAGGCAGATCCTTTGAAACACAGAGTCCATCTACAGTGAATTTTGCTTTATTTTGTCGATGTGAAATATATTTCTACTTTTCTCTAGTGGCAAGTATAGCAACATGCTGAATATTAGATAGAGGTTTAGACCCTCCTTCAGAGATAAATTATGTTTATCACAACAGTCTGTTATAGCAAGAGCAAGAAAAAAATGCACAGTGTAGTTGTTGGAAGAAAGTGCTGTTCTCTAATTACAAATTACCAGCATGATCAGCTACTGTGAAAAATGTAGCAAAATGCCTATTCATAAACAACTGTAAATATGTAAGATATGCAAGGCAGAGCACAGAGGTGCAGAAAAACTACTGGATCTATGTTTCATGTGAAAATATGAAAATGTGCCAGTGTAGAGAGAAGTTTCTAGTGAGTTCAAGGTATAATTTTTGAGTCCCTTTGATTTGTCCTCCATGGTACAAAGGCTGGCTATAATTTAAAGAGGTTTTTGCAAAAAGGCAATTTGTTCCACTGGTTTGGAAATGCAGATGTGGGAAGTGAATGATATTATCCATTCCCATTATGATCAACCCTCACCAAAAGCATAATGTGTGCACTTGTACTGGTCACAGTCCTACTTCAGTGTCTAAGTGGTTTCCATTGAGGGAAGTCCTTGCTGAAAAAAATACATTTACAAAAAAAAAACTGTAAATTTTTTTTATAAAAATTCATCAGCAAAAAAATAAGAAAAAGCAACTTTGTTAACTGAAAAACAAGACTCATCTATTTTGTAAAGTTGACTGAATTAGGACATAATGCTTAGTGACTTTGAAAAAAAAAGTTTATATTCCTGATTTCATAAGAGCTGGGCTAGAAACTATCTGAGTTTCACACACAATCACAATAAACACCAAACCCTACAGGGGAAAGTTACGTAAAAGAGGGGGCTGTTGATAGTAAAGCAGAAGAAAAAAGAAATAACTTCACACATTTTTTAACCATCCCTACTAAGAGGATAAGTCAGTACCCTATGGTAAGTCTTACATCAGATTTAGCTTCTGTTACTTTTCTTTACCAACGGCAACCAACACGGCGTTAAAAGGAATAAAACAAAATGTACGGAAAAAATGATGCACAGAGAGAAGCGAGGAAATGATGTAGGAGATGCTGCCTGGAAGCTCATGTTCTACCAACCTCTCTAGAGCAACAAGCGCCACACTAACTGCCCTTTAATAATGCCGCAGTTACACTGAGTAGACTAGAGAGAGCAAGTTACAAATACTGATGAAGAAAACGAGGGAATAAAATATAAAAAAATAAAAATAAAAATGTAATTAGAGAGCTTCTTAGAGAACCTCATTGATTTGATTCTTTGATTAGATTTGATACTGTCAATAAAGCTGGGTTATCAACTAAAAAATCTGAGGAAACAAAAAGAAAAAAATCTGTAAGAGGATAAAAAAAAAAAACCCCTGCCAATGTATCTACCCCGAGGCGATATAACACTATAGTATACACAGTGAAAAGCTCCAGTACTGTAGTGTGATGTGTCATCTCTCAGAGAGTCAACTAGCAGTCTTTATCAGTGAGAGCCTTTAAATATAAATGTCTTGACGTGTGGCACATTAACACAAAAAATATAGTGCATGATATGAAAACTAGACTAAAAAGGATGGGGCTCCCTACAAACATCAACAAAGGATATATAGGCTTGTTATTGCAGTATTTATTTTGTGTTTCAAAACTTCAGCAAACCTTTACAATGATTTCAAGAGAATGTGCAATTTTATCTCAGCCTAGCCTGGCAGAAGATGTTCTCAGACAACCTGTCTGATGTAAAAAAAAAGAAAAAAGGAAAGGTCTATATGATGAAACAGCTTACAGTTACATAAGGATACAGTGCTAGACTGTGCTGTTTTCTCTTTGACTAAAGTCAGATTCAATCAAAAACTTACCACAGAGGAACATTTTTTTATACAAAGTTCACTAAAGAGAAAGTAAGCAATGCTACATTATGACTGTACTTATATATATTACTAATACATTATATATGAGTACATTATATCACTCTATTACCGTATAATATCGATCTCTCTCTCTATATATATGTGTTTTCCTAACTATCTTAAACAGAGGAAAGAAACATGAAGCAACATTTACATTTTATCCAGTTTTTATAGCTAAGTGCTAGAGTGCTATATTAAGTTATGTTATTTTGTTACTAATGCACCGCTGCATAAGAAGCAAAGGTGGAAAGTAACAAAGCACAACTAAAATACTCAACACTCAAATAAATATATACTTAAAGTAAAGTAATACATACTCAAGTAAAGTACAGATACCTGCATTTTCAGGTGATTGCACTTTACCATGAGTTACTGTTGCCGCCCTATAAACTCGAAGCATTCTGGCCATTCTCCTCTGACCTCCGGCATCAACAAGCATTTTCACCGGGAGAATTGCCACTCACCGGATATTTTCTCCTTTTCAGACTATTATCTGTTACCCCTAGAAACAGTTGTGTGGGAAAATCCCAGAAGATCAGCAGTTTCTGAAATGCTCATGCCAGCCCGACTGGAACCAAGAACCATACAATGTTTGAAGTCATTTAAATGACCTTTCTTTCTGATTCTCATGATTGGGTTACACAATATGGACAAAAGCACCAGACCAGCTACACACTACAGGAGTTGCTTGGCCTGTGAAAACCATTGCTTCCAGTGCACAGTTTTTTTTGCAGATGTTAATACCAGAGGAAGTGTGGAACTCTGGAAAGCAGTTACTGAATCAGCTGCACTGAGATGACTTTCCTGTCCCATGCCCATATGTGGTCTGCCACAAGTGAGCTCTTTAGAAGGACCAATGATTTCATGGCTAGGTGCTTTATATTATACACTTATGGCAATGGACCTGAGAAGACATGAATTCAGAGAGAGGTGTGGCCCAATGTGTTAGTACATTAATAACCAGCTGAAGTGTATTTATGTGTGTGTTGACATTCTAGAAAAGTAAGTATTCTGAATAAGCCTTGAAGACCTAAAAGTTGTAATTAAAAGGTTCTCATACACTCCATTCTCTATCCTGATTATGAGAAGTAATTTTTCTAAATGATTAAATATTCATTAGAGTATTGGGCCAGGAATTGGAATGCTAAGAGTCAATCCAGATATTATAGGGCTTAAACGATTACAAACTTGTTTATATACAGAGTTTAATTTAATACAGTGTTTTAAATTCTTATATGTCTCAAAAATAAAGCGATGTGGGGGGAAATGTTAAGAAGAGAAAGAAAAAAAAATTGCATGATATGCTGCCTCTCTTCCATTATTCATGCGTACTGGCGTCCTGCCTGACACTGGAGTGAGAGTGAGACAAGGGGTCAGAGAGGAGACAGAACAAGGGATGTGGGAGATGAGAGTGAACTAAAAAGAAAGGTAGAAAAGGAGGAGAAGCAAATGAAAAGAGAGGTTCCCTTAATCTTTCAAAAACAAGCATGCTTGACAAAAAAGGAAACAGGAGAAGAAGAGAGGAGAGACGTGAAGGATAGGTGAAACAGGAGGTTTTTCACAGAAGAATAAACGCAAGTGAAAGAGAGCTTAAAAGAAAGACACGAGCAAAGAAGAAATAATCGGAAGGAAAAACACTGAAGAGGAGGTGAGAGCGAGAAAGTCACTTAAATGAACAGGAAGAGAAGGATTAGACTAGTCGCTTTGAGAGGTCAAAGTGATAAAGGGAGAGAGAAAGAGTCCAGCCTAAATGAGGTTGGGCAATACTAATACGAGATTGCAAAGAATGGAGATAAATGAGAAAGAAAGTGACGCTGGAAGGGAAAATGAGAGGAGGGATGGAAAGAGCAAAAATAAATAAAAAATAGAATCACATAAAGAATTAAGCTGTGATGATAAAACAAAGATGAACATGTCAGGGAAGAGAGAGAGAGGAATGTTTACAAAACTCAAGAAATATGAAAGATGAAAACACTGGAGAGGGGAAAAGAGAAAAGGAGATGTTTGACAGACCAGGGGGGAGAAGGGAACAGAAGACGTGAGGTCAAGTCATGCAGCAGAGAGGAGATGGACAAGTAAACCAAGACCAGCAGAGAGCTATTTGTGGGAATATTCTAGCACTTTTCTATTGTTAGGGCAACTAGCCTTTTTGTGATACGAAGATAAACACAGACGCACAACTTTATACTACTGGGGCACCAATGTTTTGGCACCTACTCTTCTGACTGGCTGCTTGAATCGCTGCAAATACATATTTTTAACCTTACTGCATTGTTGCACTTACTGCAAATCCCTGTGGATGTGTGCATCTGTAAAATGGCAAAAAGCCACAGTAAAAATAAATTATTGGATACAGGTCACAAGTGTAAAGCACATTATCCACAACAGATAGCTGTTTATTCCCACTCCTTAGTGCAAAACCTGGCTACAATGCTACTTTTAATGTCACACTCACCCTTTTTACACCGATACACACAGAGACACACACCGGCAGTCCCACAGACAGTAAACATAATTTAAAATGTAAATGTAATAACAGGACAAGTGATGTGTCACAAAGTGGAGAAAAAGAGAGTAAGAGCAGGACTGGCAGTTGCACGAAGGGGAACGAGGGAGAAGCAGCGGGAAAGGATCAGAAAGCAGGAGATCTAAACGGAGGAGAAATGAGATGTAACAGAGGGACATGAGAGCAGAACAAATAGGAAGAAAGACAACATTTGGAGAAAAAATATCTAGCCTCTTTCTTTGGCAGTGAATGTGTCATGAAAAGGCTCTGAGGATGGACAAGGTTCATCTAAAGATGCTGCAGGCTGGTTGTGGTGCTCTTTGAACTTCCAGATAAGTATAGAGGCCAGAGGGTCAGTTCAAATGATCAAGGACTTGCACACCAAAGCATTACTATGATAGACCACCGAGGTCAAGCTGCTACAAAAGAATCTAATGTTGAATGTCACATGTACGAAGAGCAACTTGGGGACTGTCTCAGTCGCAGAAAAACGAATGAGCATTTTACCGACTTGAAGTTTGCACTCACAGCTATAACTTTTTGCTTTTTTCCTCATCCAGTACATCCATTAAGTAAGTAATTAGTATACTAAAAGAAAATTATTAAACACTACTTTTTCAAAATCCTCATGCAAATTCTTGAGTTTTCAACACTGATGAAAATCAGTGTCATTACTGTAGTGACCAAGATAGAATTAAATTTAATAAACTGTTCTTGAAAACATGACACTTGAACTTATTGTAAGCACTTATAAATAAGGACTCATTAAGTTACAGAAAAAGATACATCGCCAACATCGTTTCTCTTAGCATCGAAAGACAGAGGCAGAGGATGAGAGCTGGGCAAAAGGAGCACAGGGGAAGAGGGAAATGAAAGAATAGCCAGACAGAGAGCTAAGAGTGCAGAGAATGGAAAGAAAAAAATAAAGGCAAGCATGAAAAATAAAGGAGGATGAAAAGAGTGAAAGGTGGAGGTAATGGAATCAGAAGAGGGGTTAAGAGCTGCAGAAGGCCTGCAGTAAACTTTCATTAAAATGATCAACAAAGCTCATTTCATATAATCAGAGAGAGAAAAAATACATTCAGATCTGAAGATAACAGTAGTTACACTGTCACAGATAACAGTCTATCATAAAAAACATTATTTACGTAACCAGTGGCTGATAAAAGAAGAGTAACAACACAAAACCAAGTATGGAAAACAACAGAAATGTATATGATTTTTAAATACATCGTAAATATTTAAGTATCACCAGGTGCATGGACACCTCATGCCTGGACTACTTATCCAAAGGCCTCTGTAACTCCATATCCAGTTTTCCAGTATTCTTAAACAATACTATAAAGATTCCCTCCAATAGGACTGTAGATGACGGCAAGGCTGGAATATGTGCACAGGGACTTCACAACACTTCTTTGCATCTATTTTTACTTCTATATTGACTAGAGACTAACTTTTACCTGGTGGACATGACATAAAACTTTAAACTGGATCAGCTCATGTTTTACACAGACAGGTGATTTGTGCACTGTGTCCAGCGTGCCCTCCCAAAGTTCCTCTGAGAGCTCCTCTCACAGATTATCGGAGAAAAAGAAAATGTATGAAGATTTATGACATCCCTTTCACTGTCTTTAAAAGTACATCCATAGGTATATCAGCGTGTAATACAGGAAACTGAGGAAATCTACTGCCGACAACACTGCTGATTGGGTAATCTTGCTTTTACAGTATGGTTAGCTCGTATTTTTTTTCTTTCTCTGTGGTCTATATAGTTCAAGTTATGACAACATTAGAATTAAAACGTGCTTCAGTTATAAAATAAAACTTCAACTTAATTCTCCAGTAAAGTGTAGTACCTCCCACAGATGGGCCTGAAGTAATCAATTCTCAATGAACTGAAACCATTTGCTACATGAATCTGTACCTTTTATATGATGTCTTTAGGCAACTATTTTTTTGTTACATTTCTATAATATGTCCTTACACTGCCTAATTTTAGGACCTGACTCCCAGAAATTGCCTTTTCCCCACAAAGGTCATTTAACCTTCAAGATCATGAATAAGTTTGCAATTTCAGAGCACTCACATTTTTGGGCTTACGCTTGTAAGAGGCTGAAGTCATTTTTCATGCTCCTGTTTCACCAAACCAGAGGCGTATTAGGTTTGGCGCTTCTGAATTGATCAAAGGGATTTCTAGTCAAAGTAGTATAAATAAAATCACTGACATTTCTCCATCTGTAGTCAAGGATGGATAGCAAAGTCATAGGGTAACAAAGCTGGTAGGTTATTCAAATAATAAACATGATAAACCACTTTCTGCCATTATATGTTTTTATTTTTTTGTACTGTACTATTATTTTTATACTATCTGAATTTAAATTAAAAAGATTGAGAGGTTTATACAGATTATTATCAGCATGGAGTTCTCTGAATGTTTCACATTTAACTAATATGCATCTGCTCTTGATGCCAGTCCATTAGGAGTTACACCTTAGTTACACCTACTGTAGGAGTAGTCTAAGGTGCTTGGAAAGAAAAGCGTCTGGACTTCTTTAAGTTGCTTGAAGACGCTTCACCTGTTATCCGAGAAGCTCCCTCAGTTCTAAGGTCAAATGGTGGAGAGTCCCAGATATAAGCCCTATGGGAGTGTCCCCCCAAGAGCGGCATGGACCCCCTAATGATCCTCTACCTAATCACATGAGCCAAGGTGTGAAAATGGGTGTAGGTCACAACCTAGCCCCAAACCTAGCCCCACCCTATCATGTGATTTCCTGAGGTCAAAAGGCCCAGAATGTGAGTGGGTGTTAAGGCGTCAGAGAAGGGATCTCAAAACTGAATTATAGATGGCAGACAGCTGGTGTCGTAAGCCACCGGCTCTGTTCAAAGATGGTCATTCACAGTGGATATTCAATTCAATTTTCAATTCAATTTTATTTATATAGTGCCAAATCACAACAACAGTTGCCTCAAGGTGCTTTATATTGTAAGATAGACCTACAATAATACATTCAGAGAAAAAAAAACAACATTCATATGACCCCCTGTGAGCAAGCACTATGGCGACAGTGGGAAAGACTCCCTTTTAACAGGAAGAAACCTCCAGCAGAACCAGGCTCAGGGAGGGGCGGCCATCTGCTGCGACCGGTTGGGCTTCTTTCAGCTCCTTAGACTACGATGACCTGGATGACTGAGAACTTTACAGACATACTGTAAGACTAAATGCTACTTGAAAGAACAGATGCATGCAGATACACACCCCCTCCATCATACACAGGCACAGACCACACATTTGAATAAATAACATCTTAAATTTAGAACACCAACCCCTCCCCACAAACCATTAATATGTAGCTGGCAAAAATTGCATGACTAATAATTTAGAGGAAGAAAGTTGGGTCAGTTTATTTGTATAACCTACTATCAAATGTTCCAAAGCCCTTTCGGAGCTGTGATGCCATTAGCACACAGCAACCAACAACACAAATAACTGGATGTTTTTGCTTCCTTGTGTCTTCCTTACCCTGTTTCTGTCAATCAATCTTTTTTTTTGCCAGTTCGACCTCACTCAACAGGTAGTTTTCAACCCAGTAAAGCACAGTGGACCGAAAACTGGGACCAGCTATTGGATTATCCATCACATAATCTTACAAATTAGACTAAGTTTCAAATACCATCATAGTTGAGGTGTACAAACTGTTTAACACATTCACTTGTCTGCAGCAATAAAGTTTTGTCTCTGAAAAGAATACGAGGTGTGGAATTGCATAGTATGACCAATTCTGTGCGTGTGTGTGTGTATCAGTGTTTTTGTGGGTATGTGTGACAGCTAGTCAACCTGACATTCAACTTGCCAGCTAGCAGACAGGAACATGAAACAGGAAATTGCTTTTGGGACAGCCAATCAGAAAATGCTCTCTGTAAACAGGAAGAATCTATCAGAGTAGTCTTGTCAGGTGTCAGTCATTTTCACAATGACCTGTTTTCATGCCTCAGTGAAAATGTCAGTCATCACTTAATCCCACCTCTGGAGAAAAGTACTTAGGATTGTATTAGGTTGTGCATGGCAAAACCCTTTCCATTTTATTTTAGGTCTTTTTTTTAAATCATGTGGGTGGTATAACTGAAACATCTCTTGTTTTAATCCCAATTTGGGAACTTTGTTGTACACATCTAGGTTTCTGTGTTTTGCTATATATATGAGACGGTGCATATTTTCACAGCCTGTTGCGGTGGCTCATTAGATAAATCACCAAGTTACCTCAATCTTTACTGCAGGAGTTTTTCTTTTAAGTTTCTTTTAAGTATGACGGAGATGTTAAACCCTAATCAGAGCAGTCAAGACAAAAGTGCTTAGTTCTTGCAGTCTCCATTTTCCATGTAACAAAATGTTGGGTGCACTCTCTACTACTCTTCCTTATCTTGCCCCTGCATTGCAGAGGGTGGGCTGACAGTGGTCCTTGAATGTTATACTGTCAGAGCCAAGCTGTGTGTATGCGTGTGTTCACTTGACTGTGTGTAATCTGTCAGAGCCTAGAGAAACAATCAACAGCTCACCCTGTCAGAGAGCCACTTAAGACCTGACAAAAACACACACGTGTGCACATGCACACACACAAATGGTATCATGAGAATGCCATGGTTGATGCGCACTGCTCGACTGGTGACGGCACTAAATGCACAATTATTCTCCATTCCTTTTGTTTTCATCCAGTGCTATTGTCTCTGCCTCTTTCACTCCTCTTATTTATCTGTCGACCTATTCATTCAATTACTTTGCAAGCAGTAGCACAATCACAAAGCATTTTCTACACATGGAACACATCAGTTACAGTTAGAAGAACATGAGAAAAAAAGAATCCTCTAAAAAACAATCTCTTGGAATTGGTTTTATTATTTGGAAAATATTTTTAATGATTAATATTCTGAAGTTGTATTGTTGTGTCTAAACAACATTATCGAAAGAACTTGCATACAAAAATACCCACTATTGATGCAAATGCTGCTAACAAAGCATTACAGGATTTTAGTTTTTGGTTTTTGGTGTTTATGTAACACCAAAAACGTATCACAGATGTCAAATCCCTTTCAATTCAAAGTAATTGCTCTTTCTGAAGAAGAAAGCAACCTGGGATAATCTACGCTAACAGAGACGAGAATATGTATGTTTTGTTTCAATCATGTCTAAAGATTTAGAGTTTACTAATGTCTAATTAGGCTTTGCTTCCAGGCATGTCTGTTGTTATTACTGACAGAGGCCAAACAACTTCATACTTTCCCCTCTCTTGATTTCCCAGCACTTACAACCTGGAAACAAGTCCCCCATCCCTAACCATTAAGCTTCTCCCACCTTTGCACAAACATATTGAAGCCTCCACTGGATGCGTGTGATATTTCAAACAAACCAACATGACTTCCAACAGTGCTCTAAATTTAAAAAGCAGAGCGTTTTGTGGCACAGCAGAGTGCAAATTTTCAAACTCAACTACAGAAAAAAAAATGGGAGCAAAAACACAACTATTTATCACCTTGCCTATGGGATTTGAATAAATCAGGAAAATCAACAGGACTCCTGTGTAGGTAATCAATCAGCGGTTGTATCTGTCCTCCCCAACAACATCATTAGTCCCCTTTTAAAATTAAAAGCCATTCTTGAAAGTACTCTTGTTAGGGAAAATTGGAGTGAAAACAAAAACTGTTCTCTTCAGTGTAAGCAAATCAGATAACTGAACAATAAAGTCTCTGGGTTGCTAATTCTTGGAATGAAGCATCCGCCTAATTTATAGAACATCAATGTCCACTTTGTTTACATCTATGCTAGACTCTTTCTTTCACTGCTCAAAATAAAACAAAAAACACACAAAAGATGACTATACCACTAAAGCTTTAAGTGTCAGTGATGATTGTGTGTGTGTCTGTTTTCATTATATATTTACCGCTCAACACATGGTGCCTCAGTCATGCTGATTTGTACAAAGACCCCTGCGTTATCTGGCTTAACATTGCAATCTGTGTGTGAGATGTGTCTTACCATATGCTTGGTGCTTCTGTCCCGCTGATTTCCAGGAAGTCATATTTGTCCTCTAATAAGAAGTCATTGAAGACGAGAGCTATGGTGTCCCCGGGCTCAGCAAGGATTGACCATGTACAGTCCAGGTTGTTGTCGTACTCTGCTGGGTATCCAGGGCTGGTTATTGAACCTGCGGTGCCTCGTAACGTACCGCCACACGCTCCCTCGGCTGGTTAGAAACAGAGGAAACGAATGCTATTTTTACTATTTCATATACTGATTTTGTAACTTAACTTCTTGGCCTTCTTGGGTTGGCTTATCATTTATTTCATGTTTTTTGTGTCAATAAAGTTTTCATACATTAAAAACCACACTTTTTGACACATGCCTCTCTAACATTAGCAGACAAATAAACACAATGCACACACTATGAGCTGAAATAATTACAGTATTGTCATTATCACATCATCACTATGATTTAGATTATCTGTTAATTTTTATTCACAACTACTCATTTAGCAAACCCTCAATAGAGCTATTCAACCATCTACTCACTCTAATGGAAGAAATATGAACAGATCTGTTCTTGTCTGTAGACTAATGAACCATTAAAGGGGCTTTACTTAAGGATGTTGGGCACCATCTGGTTGATACAGTAGTTTGTGATGTAATTTGAGGCAGACTTTTCTGTGCTTTGGAAGCAATCAATACACAGGGGCTCTCATCTTCTGGCTAATGACCCTTATGTCAAGTTTCTTCGGTTCTCATGATCTTAGCGATGTGATTTTTTTTCTGATCTGTTACTTTCATGGCTATAATTGGTGAACAGCTTTTCTTTTCCCTCAATCGGAGCTTAGTTCAGTTCAAATGAAAGAACTGAAAGACTCCAATGGAGACAATGGAAAGTACATACAGTTTACTTTTGAACTTAGCTTTGGGTCGTGATTATGTGAAAGGTATCTTGTCAGTTTCATTAAGTAAAAAGAATGGTTTCATCTTCTAAACTGTATTTACTGCAAGTCCTTTGAACTGCATTACTAAAAAATTTCTAGAAGCAATATCAATGAATTGAAAATGGAAAGAAAGAAAGAAAAAATGTCTTGCCTCTGCAAAAAGGCGATGGGAAGTCCCATTGTGCTCCACTTCCAGGCGATACGATGCATGTGAGGATACTGTGTCCTTCCAATACAAACCCTGACTCACAGCTGTATCGGATTTTATCCCCCATGTTGTACCGCGAGCCATGAATGACTCCATTTGGAATGAGACCAGGGGTGCCACATGTATGACTCGGCAGCACTGAAACAAAGAGAAGAGCAGACAGAGAAAATCGTTTATTACCTCTAAAATATCCATTAATTTAACTATTTGTTATAGTGAAAAATAACCAACCAAGAAGTTCTTGCTGTATTTTTAAATATTTGAGTGTTAGTGTGAACTACAAACTTTTTGGCTTGTTACCACATAAAACAGCTCAACTATAGAGCTATTAGTCAGTCAGGGTTACTGAGCAATTTGTGTTTACTTTGAAGCAGTAAAACTATCCAGTACAAAACAAGAAAAATGCTTTGAGTTCAGCATTTTGCTTTTATTTGTCTTAATCAGTTAATTATTAAATATACTATATTTTACAGTCAACCTAATTACCCACACAAAATGCCACATACTGTATGTATGTTTGGTTTTCCAGGAAACCTAAAAATATGCTAAAGTGACTGCGTGGTATTGAGATGTCTGGCAAGCATTTTGCCTCCAATGTGCATCTGTTGCTGCGCGTTCTTAGATGACACAGCTCTACAGTGGGAGAAGCTACAGGCAGTTCATGGTATAACTAGGCCAAAATCAACTATGACTGTAGCCAACACGCCTTAGCTTCACAGAAGGGGCAGCAACACAGTGGCTGTAGTTCAACCTGGACAAATTCCACTGTATCTAACCCTGGTGTATGCTGTGTGTTATGTGTACTTGTATAACTGGAGCATGTTAACTTGCTGGGTGTGTAATGTCTGTTCGTAATGTGCATCCAAATGGCTTTTATGTGTATCTGTCTATGGGCATGCACTGTGCACTGTGTTTATGTGTAAGGGGTGTTGAGTAAGTCAATCTGTGTGTTTGTGTACGCTGTTCCAGTTAAATGCTAGCATGGTAATTAGACAAAGCTTCACCATGAGACCCTGTGAACTAGGACACTGAGAAAGGGAAAGGGATGGGGGTGAGAGGAAGACAAAGAGAGCAAAAAGAGAAGAAAAAGAGAGAAAGATAAAGCTACAGACAAGAGAAGAGGGAGTAGGAGAAAGACTAGTGATATAATGAAGGAGAAGGAGTAAACGGGAAGAGAGCGGTGGGAAGGCAGAGGAGGAGGAGGTTGGAAAAGAAGAGGAGACTCCAGTCACACAGCAAAACAGAGAGGTGAACTAATTGCAGTGGGGTCCAAACATGTATAATTTACTATAATTGACTCATTATTTGGATTGTATGAAGTCATGCATCAGAGACAAGTTACTTGCACTCAGCTGACCATTCTGTCCTCTGCACAAACATCCACCCTGCTCTGTTTTAATACGGTGAGGCACAAAACCAAATCCAAAGCCCAAGCTAAATCACTGACTCAAGGACAGGCTGAAGGAGTGAAAGAAGAATGGGGAAAAAAGCAAAAAAAAGGAAGGAATCATGTGTTCAAGCCAAGTCATTAGTCACAGTTATGTGACTGTAGAGTTCTGTGTCTGCCAAGCTGTCATGTTAAATAAATAAATAAATAAAAATACCTGCCTCGTGCTCAAAGGGTTTCCCTCATATAGACAAATCAGAGTGTCCTAAGGCCTAAGTATCCTTGTTAACACACACTTGATGTTTTGATATGTTATCATCAAAACACCAAGTGTGGTGGTTTAACTATCATGTCATCTCCTAAAATTAATTTTTAGGTGTGATTTGGGAATCACAGAAAACCATTTGCACATTCACACCTACTTAAAATCACTAGTTAAGCTTACTCCACTATTTCATGTATTTGGACATGTGGGAGGAAGCCGGAATACCTGATAGAAGCCACGCAGACACTGGCAGAACATGCAATCTATACACAGAAAGACCCCAGCCTGATGGTGGACTCAAATTTCAGGACCTACTTGCTATGAGGTAACAGTGTTAATGTCGTATATATATTTGGTAGATCCTGCACTGTATTGTGACTTGTGCTTGTGACTTGTGTGTGTGACTTGGGCTTGAAGTTGTGTTGTACGCCACATCCCCACTGAGTTCCTGATGAAGGCTCTTAGGGTCCTGTTGATCTTGTATAGTTCCAGGCATTCCAGGTTCCAGGTGTGGGGCATCGAGTCATTGACCTTCTTGTAATCAATCCAGTCAGGGCACAGGTTGGTCTGCCTAGTCTTGCAGTCTCGGGCGACTGCCTGGTCTACCAGTAGCTGGTGTTTTGCGAGCAAGATGCTAATGATAACCAAGTGGCTGGCCTAGTATACAGGAACATCTGTGCTAAGTATGGTCTGGAAGTACCAATATCAAAATGGAACACACCCCCAAAGGTGGTTGAGAATAACCAAGCTAGAATCCTGTGGGACTTCCAGATACAGATAGAGATACAGATAGAGAAACTGCTGATGAGTAGTGGTGGTAGCAGGTGAGTAGCAGTGGTGGACAAGCAGAGGAAGATGGCCATAGTGATCAATATAGCACACCAAGTGATGGCAACATCAGGAAGTGGGAACACAAGAAGGTCAAGAAACCAAGGATTGAGAGCAAGAGAAGATATGAATGGTGAATGTGTTAACTGGAACACTGGGAGCAGTGACCCCCCAAAATGGGTGATGGCCTTAGGAGAATGATATCTGAGATCTCTATCCAGAAGGGTGCAGACCTGAGACTAGGCATATATTAGGGAGCAATTGAACATTTCCCCTCAAAGTTGACGTGTTAGAAGCAGGAAAAATGGGCAAGCATTACAATGAGTGAGTTTGACATGGGTCAAATTGTGATGGGTAGATGACTGGGTCAGAGCATCTCCAAAACTTTAGCTCTTGTAAGATGATCCCTGTCTGCAGTGGCCAGTATCTATCAAACCCAAGGGGAGCAATGGCTGACCCGTGCGGTGTGATCCAACAAACGAGCTACTGTAGCTCAAATTACTGAAAAACATGATGCTTGTTTTGATAGAAAGATGTCAGGATACACAGTGCATCGCAGTTTGTTGCGTATAGGGGTGCATAGTCCCAGCTGGGTACAGAGTGCCCATGCTGACTCCTGTCAACTGCCAGAAACTCCAACAATAAGCATGTGAGCATCAGAAATAGACCAGGAGAGCAATACATCATGTGGCTTATCGGGAATGTGTGCATCACTTTCCTGGAGAACGCCCGGCACCAAGACACACTGTGAAAAGAAGGCAACCTGTCCATACTTGATGGGTCATGGCTTTTGTGGCAGCAAAAGGTGGGCCCACATATATGAGTCATAGATAGGTGGTAAGTTGATAAGTTAGCTATTTTTAATTCAGAGGAACAAATGGCTGTTTATTTGCCACTAACAATCAGGACTAGTTTGGGGATATTCCACATTAATTACAATGTAAATCAAGTCTGCAATAAAAGCTGTGTGCACAACTTTCTTGATTTGTTTGGCATGTTTTTAATCAGACTTGTTTAGCTCTGACCTCGTGCCTGGGAAAGTTCAAATTAGCCATTTGTAGTTGCATTCAGCAGCATAATCACATTGATTACTTAATATTGGACGGCTCCATGGTTAAAAATTGCAATTATCTAGAATTTGAGGTCATTGGGATTTATTTATTTATCATTAATTTATGGTGAACACATAGTGGTGTTTTGCATAATAAGTAATCACAACAGCATGAGAATTAGCACCTTGCAGTTGTGTGTCTCTGTCAACCAGTCTAGTTGCAGTTTTCATCTATAATCATGTACTCAGTTATCCAATTGGTATGTCAGTGTCATCTAAATATATACTACTGCACTCACACCATTGTCTGAGGGAGTTTTTTTTAAAAGATAAATATACATAAATATACAAGAAAAGTAACAAAGTGCTCCGGGAGAGAAAAAGCTAAAGTCCCAACTAGAAACTTGATTGGCAGATTGGATCCCACTCCATGTGGTAATGGGGAAGAAGTTCATTCCACCAGTCATCACTGGAAACTTACTACCTATTTGTATGTCTGTTGACAAAGTAAGAATAAGGGGACCCAAATCTTTTAATGTAGATCAATAAAATTAAAGTTGAAGACTTGATTTAAGCTTAGAGGAAAACCAGATTAAAGTTACAGGAATGGTCAGTGCAATCATGAGAATGAATGCATTGTAATGTCTTCTGAAGTCATGGAAAGATGACTGCGTACAAGTGAACGTGCTTGTGTGTGCTTATGTGAGATTCTCCTGAAAGTGACTGACGGTGCTCCTCTGTTGTGTTCGTCCCTTCCAGCCCTTTACAGCCTTAGGGCAGGTCAGTGTGTTGCTATAGCAACTCTTCGCAAGGGCAACATTTCAGTATTGATGAAGAGGTGACGCGAGGTTTAGACACACAAAATGAGTGAATGAAAAAAGAACGGATAGAGGATGGAAGAGGAAGAGTTGGGAAGGGAAGAACAAGTTGTGTTAAAAGGGAAAGAACAAATGAAGGGTTACGGAAGTAAACAATGACAGCCAGAAGGAATGAGGAAGTGAAAGAGACAGGAAGCGGTGCAAGAGAGAGGTGTTGATAAAGCCTTTTGGTAAATCATTAATACACTATTATTATTGTCTTGCAGAATTCTTGAACATAGACATTTGTATCCTACTTTCTGTTTGATCCTTTCTAATTTGTTTTTATTCTGTCTGTGTGAATTAAACATTCCCAGAGTGCTTCATCATTAGTTTCTATTTCTCTATTGCTGCCACAGAAGCACAACAAGATTCTTCTATAGTGGGATACAAATAGCATATATGATATACTGTAAATAGGAATGTATATAGATACAATTTAATAGATACCAGTGTTATTATTAAGTATACCTATGGTCCAGTTCTTTATGTATTCTTTTAATTATGTCTGATTAAATTTTCGTTTGAAAAAAGCAAGGATTTTCAATGTTTGCTCATTTTTTTAACATCTTTGAGTCTGAACATATGTGTAGAATCACAGATAAAAAAGATATGTTAGAGATCTATATCTATATCTAAAGAGGCTGATGATAGCAAGTACAGAATGGGTTGCTTTCATTAAAATGTCAGTCACAACAACGAAATTGTTATAGCAACAGCAACATTTATCATGGGAAAACAAGACAATAAAGAAAATAAATAAATAAATAAATAAATAGAACACTGTTAACATCAAGTGGAAAAAAAAAACAGTACAGTACATAATTAATACAATAGATAGAATGATGTCAGAAGATCAAAATGCTATTAGTTTGATGTTCTCTGTGAACTGTCAGTAAAAACACGGGGAATACGTGGAAAATGACCCCTACATCTCTGAGACAAACAAAACAACTGGAGTGAAATATATTTGTATCCAGAGCATGTAACTTGCCACGAGCTAATGTTGGAACAGATGTTTTGTCAAATCCAGCTCCTCATACCTGGCAAAAATCACTAATTTCTTGTTTGGTTTCCAGGGGGCTGTAAAGTTAAAACCAAGCGGAACCAGAACAAATGTCAGAGTGTGTGCACATTTTGCCAAACAGGGATTTGGACAGATGTTAACATTTGAAATATGTCAGGGAAAATTCAACTTTCCAGAGAGATTAAAACTTTGGCTTAACTTTTTTTTTTTTTTTTTTTTTTTTTAAATAAAAAGTCTTTTTGGACTTTATTTCAACTCAACTCAAAATTCAGGTCAGTTTTAGTTTTGAATCCAAAACACTCCCACAACCTCGGTCACAGTTCTGCCATTCTTCCACCCAAAGCCTTGTAAGTGAACTTTAGAGAGCAAACTATTCGGTCTAGTATGTCCGTTTGTAAGAAAATGACAATTTCTTCACAGTTAGAAGAAATTGGCTAATTTTAAGGTAATGTTTGCACAATTAACATACAAGCACAATTTTTAGGAAAAGACGCAGATGAAATGTATTTACTGGCCTACTATCCTCTCTTTTACCACTGAAGAATTCACTTCATGTCTCTGCTGGGACAGTGAGTTCACACTGAAAGCATCTCTCTGTGGGTGCAATCCATAATTCATTAACACCTTTACTCCGTTCCCATGGTGTATATCTATAAATAAATATCATCTCCATACTGTTTTAATCTCTAGTTTTTCATATAAAGTTGTTTCAGTTGGAAAGATGCCAAAGCCCCTGAGCTAAATGAACTCCCCAGCATATCTAATGTTCCAAAGGCACAAATGTATTAACAGCTTGACTGACACGTAATGCTTTACAGCTCTAACCAAACAAACTGTAATAGGGCTCCTGGCCAATTATGGCCAAGAACCATTGCTAACTGACTGGAGGCCCCTCACCACTCAATGAGCTCTCTCTTAGTTTCAATATTCATCATCTAATGTAGCATTATGGACACCACTAACTCATAATTCAAAGCTATTATTAGGGTGTTTCACATTCTGAGGACACCTTTGCTTGAGCCCTTAGAATTAATTTTCACCCTATGGTTGTGGGACATGTGGGACTTATTTAAGGGTAACAATCAAAGGAAAGGTCTTCAGATATGGCGCCAAATGTAACATGTTTGTCAGTGAATCATAAAGTCAACTGTTTCCATCTTTTCCCCAAACAGATCAAACAAGACGCCATCCTTGCTGTAAATTGTACCTTATAAAGACGTTCAACACAAACTAACTATTGCAGTCTAGCGTAATACATTAGGCCACAATGATGAGTCAATTAAGTTTGTCATTTGTGAGAATCTGCTAACTGTTTTTTTATTCAGTAAGTTAATTTGTAAGTAAATTTGATAAAGTTGAACTGTGTGCTCTTTGGACAGAACTTGTGATGTTTATTCTTGGCTAATTTTACTTTTTTACATTATGGCTTTTAAGCAAACAGCTCCACCTCAATGTAATGGAACTCATAGTGGCTATACCAAATGCATTTGGACAACAAAGGATATAGCATGGATGTCAAGTGTCAGCTGCAGGGCAGTAAGGGAGGGACTCAAAATGCAGGACTCGGCATAAACAAAGTACAACTCAAAACAGCTTTATTATACATTTATATACAAATTTAGAGAACTTGTCCGGCTACACTTCCTCCATATCCTGAGAAAGAATAACCTGGACCAGAAGCTACTGCTGGACTTCTCCACTCCTCAGTGGATAACATGCTCTCCTTCTGCCTGGGTGTTTAGTACATAGGGGCCATTACAGAGAACAGGAAGGCTTCATAGAGTGTAATTAACACCTCCCAAAAAACAATTGGCTGCCCTCTGCCACCCCTAGAGGCCATCACCAGATCCTCCTGCCTCAGGCAAACCAGGGCCATCACAGGTGACCCCTTACACCCACCACCTGTTTGACATGATGCCCTCAGGTTGGTGCCTCAGGTTCCACACCTTCAGACTCACACCTTCTTCCCCTGGGCCATTTGGACTGTCAATAAATAATATCCCCCCACACACCACCCCTGTTTATAGACTTTAGCGATATTTGACACTAGAGTTTAAAATTCTGTTTGTTCACTTTATTTTATATATATATATATATATATATATATATATATATATATATATATATATATATATATATATATATATATAAATTTAATACAGTTTTTGAAAAGACTGGACAGAGAATTGAAAGATTCAAAGAAGTTGCTTCAGATTAAGAAATTATCATCAAGTTTTAGCAAAGGAAAGTATATAATATTTATCAGCTATCAAATAAAAAAATCTAAACAAATGTGTGACGGGCGATGTTGAAATAGGAAAAAGGGTATGATATAAAATTGCTGTGTAATAACTAACTGGCCACAAATTATGGTGGAAATCTCATAAGCAATGTAAAAGCTAAATGAAACTTCAGTCTCCAAGTTTTTAGTCAGTAATGTGAATATTTCACTTCTGATTGTTTTTTGGTTGCTGTTGTTGTTTTCAAATAAGTGTTAATAATAAGTGACATTTAAAAAAAATCATTAATGTGAATATCATTGTTAAATAGCTCTTGTTCAACAAAATGAATACCACTATTCAAATCGCCTAGTATAAACAACAGCACTTAAAACCATGGGATACCTACTACAATAGAGTCAGATAAACATAGCGTGGTTCACTTTATTTGATTCTAATTCAAAGCAGCATCCTGCATCCCAATGATATTACGGATCAGAGCTTTCATTCCTGCATTTATTGCTCTGGGACATAAAGCTGTTTATTATCTGAAATAGTGACTGCACTGTCCAAGATAATGAGAAAAAACATTTCTGAATTCGGCTTGACAATTCGAAATGTTGGATTTTCCTTTTAAGTGTGCCAACCACTGATGTTTCCAGCATAAATTCCCAGTGATCACCAGTGAAGAAGGGCAACCAGAGTACAAACTTCACTTTGTTTTGCAATTCAGATAATACCACAGAATTAACAACGGCGTAATAAATCAAGGCAAAACCACACCGGTGGATTAGATCTCAGGTGTGTAGCGATAACAGCAAACGCCACAACAGCAAAACATGTTGTATCTACATTCAGCTCTGTTGTCTGGAGCCATAAGCTGATACCTAAACTACATTAAGCTGGAAAAAAGTTTAACCTCTTAAAAGTTACATTTCAGTTCTGCTCCCTTGGAGTAAATGTATTAAAATGTATTAACACCGCCTTTTCTATGTTCCCCTGGTGAAAATATATTAGCAGGGCAAGTGACATTTCCAGCAGTGCCTCTCATCAATCACCTGCTAAACAGAGTAATCACTGTAGCAGCTACACTCTGTTAAACACCAGCTCTCCTCAGCCTTTCCAGGTTGACTATGAAACTACAAAATATTGCATCGTGATATACAATCCCCATGTTGTGATGGCTAGCACCATAAAGCGCAACAACCAAAGAATCGCCAGGTATTTACCAACAGACACAAAAAGGAAATAAAGCCTACTGTAACACAGCAGCCACTTAATCTAGCTATTTATATTTAAGTTCAATTAAAATCCATTGCTCTGTGTGTACCCACACTTTACTTCTTGCTACCAGGCAAAATTGAAGTCCTTTTTTTTTGGATATTATATAATATCATGCTGAATCAGTAGCATTTCCCTAGCTTATTTAAAAGCAGCATTAACATATTTTTTGACTGCTTGTGGGCAACAGAAAGCGCTTATAATCACCTTATAAAGTTGTTAGCAATTACAAATTTACTCATCCAGCTGACGAGGGGAATTACTACCATTAACTTTGGGCTTTTTTCCTGGAGATCTAATGTGTTTAAGTCCAATATTCCCTCCTTTTTCTCCTTCTACTGTTAATACTTCTCTTTTTACTCTTTAGCTGCAAATCATGCCACTTCATCCAGGAGCATTTCCAGGATTTTATTAATGGGGTAGACACACCCTAACTACGTCAGCTGGCTTGTGACTTTGCTTTGCTAATTTTGCTTTTTGTTGTGGAAAAATCATTTAAGTGAATAAGTTACTCTTATTATTAATCACAGTTAATTTTCACATCGACACAAGCTTAAGCATCCTGTCAATGAATTACCGTGAAGCTACTTTGTTTCTTGGAAGTGTTCACTTCCACATGTCATCGCTGTGTTAAATTATTTTTGTTACCCATTCTGCTGGAATAGAAGAGCAGTTAGCTATCAAAAAATGAATCACAAACAGAGAGATTTATCTACTTGCAATAACTACAGTGCAGCAAAGAGAACCATTCCTTCAAGTCCAAACTTGTTAAATTGAAGCTTGAGGGATTTATGCTTGAGGTCTTTTTGGTTTCGCACTTTGGTCCTCCTTTGCTTTGCTGAGAAGGGCTTTGCTCTCTCTTTTTCCTCGCTTCCTCTTTTCCTTGTGAGCAGGGGTACGTTCTGCTTCAGCAACAAAACAAAAAGTTTTTACCTATTCCATAATAAGAGCGATGCAGCTTTGAGTGCTTCATTTTATTTCTGATCACCATCTCACTTCAGGTTAACTCACAATGGTTAAAGTTATCCCCCAGGTCAGGTTAGTTTATTTTTAGTCTTGACACTTAGATAAAAACCCTTAAAAATGAACTAATTTGAAAACAAAAAAAAAAACAGCTTCCCCCCCTTCATTTTCTACATACTGCTCTGAGCTGTTTTTGTGCTCAGAAAAATATGAACATGGGGTTAAAGTAAGGTAGCCTGAAAGAGTGGGTTTTATTTATTGTATTGAATTTTCTTACACTTGAGATACTCATGAAACAGCCTTCTAATATGAACCTTTGGATAGATTTTAGATCAATAATACTTTGGGGTTCCCAGCTGTAGATTACTACTAGGGTGCCATGAGCTGACAAAGGTTGTCCCTAAGCATGTCAAGGGCCTGTAATTACCAGTTTATACTGACACGCTGTAAAAACTGACTGACATTTAATTATGAACACCCATTGTACAACTGTGCAGACAGGACAGCTTAGTTACAGTAATTTATCAATCCGGATAGCATTTATTTTTAAAGAAAGTCTACCTATTACTCAATGAAACAATAGAAAACTTGCATGGATAAAAATATTTTAAATTAGTTTTTTTAAGTTCTTCATATCTATATATATCCATTATGGCAATGGATATATATATATATATCCATCTATTGCCATAATGGAGATAGATCTATATCTATATAGATATAGATCTATCTATCTATCTATCTATCTATCTATCTATCTATCTATCTATCTATCTATCTTTCTTTCTTTCTTTATATGTATTAGGGGTGCAACGATACACAAAATTCACGGTTCGGTTCGATACTTTGGTGTCACGGTTCGATACATATGCGTACCGAACCGAAAGCACTGTATCAAATGTTCAATATCAATCCGAGTATTGTTGTACCCCTAATATGTATGTATGTATGTATGTATCTATATATCTATATATCTATATCTATATATCTATATCTATATATATATCTATATATATATATATATATATAAATATATATATATATATACATTGCCATAATGGATCCCTGACTATGACAAAAGACTTCCACTGGCACTGTGGATGGTACTGACTCATTTTTATTATGTGACATGGATAATTTTTGTATATAATGAAAAAATAATAAACTTAATTGTATATTCCACATACCCATCATCATTGTTTGCTTTTTTTTCTCCTTTAAAAAGTTTGCTACCATCACCCGAGCTATTTTATTTTACAGCTAAGCAAGAAATTCCCAAGCGTCCCAGCTGATACTTTATGATGACTTCTGTGTCCATTTGTTCCTAAAAGTTCAAAGAAGCACAATATCATGTCCTGCTGCCATGTGCAACAATAATGACATTTTTGGAAACCACACTCCTGGACAGTCGTTGCTATAGAAACAGTGGCTTAGCCTGAGGCTACAGAGTGCTACAGGGGACAAACAGAGGAAACATCAGTCTAGCTCTGTATAACACAACAGAGAACACATCTACAATTATTTGCTTGCAAAAAGAACATCTGCACTAAAGTTTTGTTCACATATGTAAATGCTTTGGGAGAGCTCAACCCAGATTTGCAAATACACAAAATGGACAAAAGTACAAAAAGTACTGCCTACTGGTTTCCCCTTCAGGCAATGCCCATGCCACGAAGCTCCCCGTGCATGGTTTATGTTGACTTATGGTGACTTTACTATTTCATTTCCTGTTTTTCAGTAAATCACATTATACTATATCTTTTCAGTCAATAGCTAAATGATGGAGTTGGTCATTATAAGGCCTCTATGACAACCTACTGATTAGGGATGGGTATCGTTTAGGTTTTATCCGATACCGGTGCCAAACCGATACTTTTGAAATGGTGCCGGTGCTTAAACGGTGCTCAAACCGGTGCTTAAAGAATGGAGAACACAAAATTGGTCCAAAAACCTCTCATGTTCAGCTGTTTTTTTGTAAAAAGATAACAATGTTAGCCTTTTCTGCAGCTATAGGGCATACAGGGAGTGCAGAATTATTAGGCAAGTTGTATTTTTGAGGAATAATTTTATTATTGAACAACAACCATGTTCTCAATGAACCCAAAAAACTCATTAATAGCAAAGCTGAATGTTTTTGGAAGTAGTTTTTAGTTTGTTTTTAGTTTTAGCTATTTTAGGGGGATATCTGTGTGTGCAGGTGACTATTACTGTGCATAATTATTAGGCAACTTAACCAAAAACAAATATATACCCATTTCAATTATTTATTTTTACCAGTGAAACAAATATAACATCTCCACATTCACAAATATACATTTCTGACATTCAAAAACAAAACAAAAACAAATCAGCGACCAATATAGCCACCTTTCTTTGCAAGGACACTCAAAAGCCTGCCATCCATGGATTCTGTCAGTGTTTTGATCTGTTCACCATCAACATTGCATGCAGCAGCAACCACAGCCTCCCAGACACTGTTCAGAGAGGTGTACTGTTGTAAATCTCACATTTGATGATGGACCACAGGTTCTCAATGGGGTTCAGATCAGATGAACAAGGAGGCCATGTCATTAGTTTTTCTTCTTTTATACCCTTTCTTGCCAGCCACGCTGTGGAGTACTTGGACGCGTGTGATGGAGCATTGTCCTGCATGAAAATCATGTTTTTCTTGAAGGATGCAGACTTCTTCCTGTACCACTGCTTGAAGAAGGTGTCTTCCAGAAACTGGCAGTAGGACTGGGAGTTGAGCTTGACTCCATCCTCAACCCGAAAAGGCCCCACAAGCTCATCTTTGATGATACCAGCCCAAACCAGTACTCCACCTCCACCTTGCTGGCGTCTGAGTCGGACTGGAGCTCTCTGCCCTTTACCAATCCAGCCACGGGCCCATCCATCTGGCCCATCAAGACTCACTCTCATTTCATCAGTCCATAAAACCTTAGAAAAATCAGTCTTGAGATATTTCTTGGCCCAGTCTTGACGTTTCAGCTTGTGTGTCTTGTTCAGTGGTGGTCGTCTTTCAGCCTTTCTCACCTTGGCCATGTCTCTGAGTATTGCACACCTTGTGCTTTTGGGCACTCCAGTGATGTTGCAGCTCTGAAATATGGCCAAACTGGTGGCAAGTGGCATCTTGGCAGCTGCACGCTTGACTTTTCTCAGTTCATGGGCAGTTATTTTGCGCCTTGGTTTTTCCACACGCTTCTTGCGACCCTGTTGACTATTTTGAATGAAACGCTTGATTGGTCGATGATCACGCTTCAGAAGCTTTGCAATTTTGAGACTGCTGCATCCCTCTACAAGATATCTCACTATTTTTGACTTTTCTGAGCCTGTCAAGTCCTTCTTTTGACCCATTTTGCCAAAGGAAAGGACGTTGCCTAATAATTATGCACACCTGATATAGGGTGTTGATGTCATTAGACCACACCCCTTCTCATTACAGAGTTGCACATCACCTAATATGCTTAATTGGTAGTAGGCTTTCGAGCCTATGCAGCTTGGAGTAAGACAACATGCATGAAGAGGATGATGTGGACAAAATACTCATTTGCCTAATAATTCTGCACTCCCTGTATATGGTATCACTCTTGGCTGGAAGCAGTGCTTAAACAATGGAAAAAACACAAACTTTGTCCAAAAATCTCTCATGTTTAACTGTTTTCCACTTTTTCTTTGGTCATTTTAGCCTTTTTGGCCAGGGTGAAGGGAGTATCTGCCATCAAACAAGAAGACAGCTGCATGTAACTACGATGCTGTTTGCTAGTTCACCTTACATGCATTAATTTAATAACGTGGTTAGCCTACTCAACATAAATTATACACGTACAACATTAAGCTACTCACGCAGAGAAGAACGGCTGCTGCTGCCATCATCATCCGTCATCATTTCTGCTACACTGGCAGGGCTAGGGGCCAGGACTCTGCTCTTCCGGTTTTTGGGGGATGTTGCTAACTCCAGGCGGATAACAGGCACCACACCCGCAGTAGATGCGCTCGGTGTGAGGTCTTGCAGCAAGCTATCAAATACGGCGCATTTGCAGGTGTTTCATCGGATTTGAGGTGTTACCTCCTTTGACAGTATCACAGTATCAGCTTAAAGCACTTGTTGCAGGCTGCTGAGTTTGCATATTTTGCTGTGAAGTACAGCCAGACTTTTGACCACTTTGCCTTGGGCATTTTTAATCTGTAGCTCTGCTCTAAAGGAACGTACGTACCTGGACCCGCCTACTATCCTCGGAAACGTAAAATGATTGGCTAGAATTCAAAGTGTATGACATCTCAGGAAAAAAAAAAGCACCGAAATGTGCGCTGCTTTTCGGTCTGGTTACTACCGTTTATGTCAGAACCGGTGCCATCATGGCACCGGATACCGGTACCCATCCCTACTACTGATTCACTGCTAAAATGTAAAATGACATTTTCTTCTTACAAAGTTGTAATATGTTCACTTTCTGTGCAAAAATAGATTTTCATTACTACAGATAAAGTTAATGCAGCCAAGGAAATGCTTAATGCTTGAACTCCTTACAAATTCATAATATACTTTAGACCTGAACTATCTAGTTAATGTGAAAGCAACCAGTGAAGCAGCAGTTTAATTGTGCCACTCTCTGAAAGATACGTTTCTGAAATTGTATAGTATTAAATGCATCAAAGAAATGACTTGAACAAAAAGAAAATACAAAGTCAGCAAACTAAAAGGTCAGTCTGTCTTTCTGTCTGTCTTTCTGCTCCCTTGTCTATTTTTCTGTGTAACAAACTTTGCTTAGGGCTCTGGGAAGCCTTCACAATAAGTCCTGAAGGTCCCCACACCTCACTTTGACAGACATTCACAAAATACAGGCTGTAGGGGAAAAAAGGCTTCTCATTCAGCCAGAATCTCTAAAAACCACATCTATTCCAGTCTCTCATCACTCCCCCTTCTCTGCTCCCCCTTTCCTTGCCTCCTCTCCAAAGAGCACTGCCAACACATCCTGTTCTATCTTTTTCCTTCCTGTCATCATTGCTATGACAACCCTGACCTGACCAGAGGTGTCATAGTAAGAGTGGCCTGCCTTGAGGCTGCGGTGTGTCAGAGGGGATAAAAACAGAAGCATCAACACCACTTGCCTCATCAATACACACGGGCACATACCCATGAATTTACATACATGTATGTCTTGTTGCAGTTGCAAAGTAAATCTATTATTTTCAAAAGTCAGTATTTCCAACTTTGCGTGCAAAATTAGAGCAAAACAGAAAAGAAAGTTGGATATATGACTTTTTACAATAATGTTAATGCATGTGAGCATTTTCGCTTTTCCGGATGTAAGCTATGTGGAACCCATGTCAGACAGTTCTTTAATAATTAATCCAATAACATCGTCGACGTCTGAGTTAGAGGCCTGACGCGCGTGACAGAAAGAGATTTAAAGAAGAGAAGACATTTAAACTGAACAAGAAATGCAATGAAAAAAAAGAAAAAATGTTTCATAAACATGATTCTCCACAGTATCTAAATTACAGTTTTCACCAAATAAGCATGCATTAGCCAAGCATGAATCATCAGGCCAGTTTCATGTGGCCAAATAGCATAAGCAACATTTGGAAGAAGCTAATTAACATATCACGGCATAAATTACTTCTTAATCTATATTTGCACACATTCAGTTTACACTCGCATAAAATGTGGCTTTAATAAAATAGTCTAAGCATGTACTCTGTTGTGTCCCCACAATTAGGTTAATTAAGAAAGCAATCTATCCCTTTCCCAGTCAGGGCTGTCGCTTCCTGCTTCCGCCCGGTCCTCTTTCATATCCATGCACTGAGCTGGTGCACTTTTCATAACTTTTTATAGCATCTCGTATGTAAAACATCCTATCATTGCCTCTTTTTAGTCAGATAACAAGAGCTTATTGGTGGTGGCCAGTATGAGGTAGGAGGTGTTGCATCATCGAAAAAATACAATCTGAAGACCTTGGATTTTGTTTTGGTTTCAGAAGCCCTTTAAACTGAACAGAAGCATATGACAGGATGCAAATTCAAGCACTGAAATGCTAGAACTGAAAAAAAAACAAACGGGATAAAGTTGAACAGAGAAGGACCGTAAGCGTTGATTGCCATATGTTTAAATGGATATTAATCACTGCTGTCCCTGTTGCTTGTTGCACCTCTTTCTGTGTCTTTTACACACACACACACACACTCACACACACACACACACACACACACACACACACACACACACACACACACACACACACACACACACACACACACACACACCCAAGGTCTAATGCATCTTCATTTAGTCTTGCTGTCCTCTGGGCACATTTACATCTGTCAACTTGCGATACAAAATGGATGGATGGGCTTGTGTGTCTTTCTTCATGCTGTATGTGTGAATCCATCTGTCTTACTGTGAGTTTATGTGTGTAAGGATTGAGTATTTATCTTTGGATACCTTTCATGACAAATCCCTCTGCGACTACGTGTAAGAAGTTACAATTTTCCTCTGTCATTTTATAAATACAATAACGCATGGGAAAAGGTGTGTGTGTGTGTATGTGTGTGTGTATGCGTGAGGAATAGGGGGTGGGGGCATGTGTGAAAAAGAGTCAATTTCCTTGGTAGGTGACAGTTCATGGTCCTGTGGGCACCACAGAATTGAGGGTAAAGTCAATGTCAGAACTACTGCCATATATCGTCAGAGCAACACAAATATGCACACATTCAGTATACGGCAGTGCTTTAATTTGATTGTGTTATGTGTTATTACAGCTTAAGGGAAAACCCCAACAGGTAGCATAAATGTAAAAAATTAGATTATGTGTCACTGAATTCATAAATGTTTCCTTCAGTCTAGACTAGACTGAAAATGCATCTCAAGCTAAAAGACAGAAAAGAGGGGATATTTTCATTTTTGATCGAACAAGGATTGAATAGATTTTCCACTTAATGTGTACTTTACATCATCAGCAGCATGTACCGGAGATCTTAAACCAAAGAAGAAAAAAGCCTGTTATTATAAATGTTATTATTAAAGATGTTTCTCATCTGCAACACTGATTCTGTAAAAACTGCCCCGATAACAAATGAAGAATGATGACAGGTGTAACTACATTTATTAATATGACTTTTTATACTATGCGTAAAGCTTCAAGGTTTCAGTATTTTAGGTAAAATACATAATCCTCCATTTCCCTGTTGACTAGTAATTGAATAAAGTACGCTTCCAGAGTTTACAGACCTGAACTTGTATTAAACAGTGCTAGTGACAGAATAGGATTCTAGAGATAGGGTGAGGTGGAGGCAGAAGATGAATCAGTGTGAAATAGGTAGTCGCTGGCATCTAAGGCTTTTATTTTTAACACATCTGTTCAGTATACCACAAGATTTCAACTCTATCTGACCAATAATCAAACTAAAAATTCATTTTCTATATGAAATGTTGAGTGAGCTGAAAATACCTGTCACATATTACCAGTCATAAGGCAAGCTCTGGTTTCACTTTCTAATCACATCACTCATATGATAACCACAAATGACATATTTCACAGACTTATTTGTCTGTCAAGTGAAAATATGCTTACACAAGTCAGTAAAGGATGACTTGAGATAGCCCATAAATCAAATCAAATCAAATCAATACTTTCAAAAACGCCTCTGACACAGTGCGGCATCAATCAAACAAGGAATGGATGTGGACAGCAAATTTTGCTGACTCTCCTTAGAAATACTGCTGATATTGGCTACAGTGCAGTTGGGAGAACCCCATACCAAAGAACTTGTTTAGGACCCCGAGCAGTGTTTTTGCTCTGTTCATTCACATAGTGCGCCTTAAGTATCAGCTCCACTTCAGTCGCCTGTGTATAATATTGCCTTATTTATCACTATTTTTGAGCAATCATCTTGTCACTCAAGCACCACTGCCCCAGCAGGAGCCCCATTGTTTTCTGTTCTGCTCAGCTGAAAGCTACTGCTGATACTAACGCAACACTTCCTGCGTGTGCTTCACAGTAAATGTGAAAGCCGCAGCAGGCCTCGGAAACCTCTTTGGAAAGTGTTGACAATGGCATCGAGGTTAGGATAGCGTTCCAAAGTCAGGCAGAAACGCTGCAAAGACAAAGTAGGTTTTATTACACCTCTGAAACATGAAGAGCAAAGATTAATTTTTAAAAAAGGGCTTTATAGAGGCGCAATAGGTTTTTCTAAATTGGATAACTATCAAAGTGTCAGTCTCTCCTTCCTCATAACAACATTCTTGTTCTTATTAAAAATAATAATTGCCATGGATACGCAGTAAAGACACGGGTAAGATTAATGCGATTTTCAGATAAAAGATCTCTCTGTCAGCTCGCATGATGAGATATTACTTACTTGAATGATAAGCAAGCCACTGAAAGAAATTTCTGCGCAATAAGAAAATGTAATGTAAAAAGGAATGTCAAGCCTTTATTTAATGTTACTTTTATATACTCTATACCTGAGATTAAGTGGGACTCATCATCTGAGGAGCAACTACGCGAATACATAATAGATACCACTGAATGACTGAATTGCAGAATTTTGACTCTTAGAAGGTGAAGATGTGAAAGCGATTGCAAAAGAACACCAATACAAGCCAGTAAAGCCTAGAATATAGTTGATAAAAGTATTTTCTTCAGTGTTGTAAAATAAATATCCCTCCTTATTTTAATGCAAGACATTAGACATTAGATTAGCATTTAAGGGGGAGGACAGAAGCGTGACTTGAGCTGCACAGTCACTAATACCTGGAACAATCACTACCATACAAAAAGGTTTTAATACAACATAAATGTTGTTCACTATTCAAGTAGGTAAGATGAACCTCAGATACAACTTGGCAATGGGAAATCTGTCTACAGTGCTCAGCTCTTACAACCCTTTGGCTCAGCTTTGTGCCAGAAAATGATGCAAAGTTCAGAGGAGCAATGTGCTTGAAGCTCATGCGTGGTGTTCAGATGATGACGCACTACACTTTGTGTGTTTTTTTTATTTTCATGATTCATTTCTAAAGTATCAAAAGCCGGATGACTCCAATTCCAAAAGTGACTTGTAGACTAGATATTTTACAACATTGTATTAACAGAGCCATTTCATGAACCTTGAAACATTTATGTTTGTTGCTACCTTATTAGTCAATGTGCTTTTGTATCTCGTAGTTATGGAGCTTGTCAAACTGTTTTCTTTTAAATCATTAAATGTGTCAATTTCTTGTGAAATTTTGCTAAAGTACAGGCAGGTCTAGCCACTTTTGAAGAAAATAAATTGTAAGATTAATAAAAGCTTGGCTTTTTTGTTTTAATAATATAGAATAGAGAGCAGCCGTGCTCCCTGTCCTACATTTCTTAAAATGATAATAACGCACTTTTGCGATTTTGGATGTAGCCAATATTTCTAGGATCATAAATTAGGAAAAGAGACCAAACATGATATTTACACTAGGTTTTGCTTTGTTCTGCTCCATAAATGTCGCAACGTTACTTTGAAGTCACTGCAGACCAGCTGCTTTAAAGTTCGTGTGTGAGGGTGTGCAGTGACCGTGTGCGTTTGTGTGTGATCTCACAGCTTATCCTCAGCTTTCCTGTTCTGTCTGCCCACCTGTCTGATTGTGTATCTGTGTTCCTCTGTGGGTGTTAACCAGAAAAACAATGTAAGCCGTTAAACCTCCCCATATTTCAACTTTAACACTCTCATCTCAAGTCAATTTAGTGTTCCAATTGTTGCGTGTGGGGAAAAGATAAGGTAAGAGATATTTCATGTAGGCCCGAGTGAGTGAGAAACTGAGTGTTTGTGTTTGCATATCTGAATCACTGAGGGTTTGTGGGTGTTTCATGTATTCTAGATCAATATATGTTGTATTTAGGGAAGTAAATAACCCCTTTAGGGCTTGTTGTGCTTTAATAAACACGGAGAGACACACCCACATTTACAAGAGAAATTAATAAGTGGAGTAAGGAGTGTTTGATGCTTTGCAAATTCCACCTTTTATAGTGTATGTGTTTCAGATTCATTTGACGACCCAGATTATAAAGCGCACTGATGTTGCATGGCCAAAAAAAGAGTGCTCAAGTGGACTTAATGGTTATTAACTTAGCACAAAAAGTATGGAAAGTTGTATTGGGACAGTTATTTCTTTGTTGTTACAGTGATTCTTGGCAATAAATCTGTTGGAAAGCCTCATTTGTAAGAAAAATGCATTTGTAGGTTGAGCAGTAGAGTTGAGTATGCGGTTTGTGCCCATGAAGAACTTGCCAAATCTCCTCTGCCAAATGCTAAACTGCTTAGTCTACTACCGAATCTTGTTTGGTGTCATCTATTGGATTGGATGACTGAAGTCTGAAGAAACAATACAGTTAACAATGTATTATTCATTTAACAAACATGGGCAAAACAGTTGTCATGCTGGTCACCAGCTTGGTCACGCATTCCTCAACCAGCTCAAACTAATCCCACAGGTGTTCAGTGGGGTTGAGGTTAGGACTTCATTCCCAAAGGTATTCTCTGATAAACTCTGCTCTGTGGCACAATCAGTTCAGTCCCAGACTTGGGAGATATGGGTATTGCCAGTGGTTGCAGAATCTCATATCAATATTTTTTGTATTGCGAATGCCTCCAGTGACGAGAAGCCTCATTTTTCCAGTGAGGGAGATGCTGCCACAAACCATCAGACTGCCTCCACCAAAAGCTATCACTCTATCGGTGCAGCAAACATTATAGTGTTGTCTGCACCTTCTCCACACTTTTGGCCAGACTTTGGACTGAATGGCTGAACAGAACGTTCTCCACATATTCAGGTTTCAAATGTTACCCACATTAGCGTACACGGGTCTGACGGTAGAGGGCAGTCATGGCAGATCTCCTGGCAGCCCTATAAACTGGAGATGTCTGTGTCCAGTTTGTTCTGGACTGTTTGGGTAGAGATCCACTGGCCATATCATCCTGCAAACCTTGACTGCAAATGTGTAGAAGACTGCCTACGACTCCTAAGTACTGCCAGGGTTAGGAAACTGTCTACTTGTGGTGTCTTCTTCTTGGGACACCCGCTTTGCGGCCTGTCTCTGAAAGCCCCAATTATCCAGAACTTAGCCTTTAATTTAGAGATGGTACTAGCGCTCACTCCAAAAAATGCTGCAATTTCGTTTTGCGGAACACCAGTGTGAAGTTTCCTAATGGTCCCGACACCCCATACTCGGCTTTGCTTCTCAACCCACAAATGCATCTTTTTTACAAAAGTGGGACCACTTAAAGGTAAATAAAGATGGTTTCCAAAAGACGTATTACCAAGAAGCATTGTTACAACAAAGAAATAATCAACCAAACACAAATTTATTTAAGTTGGTAGGTTTATAATGTGTAGTGAAGACAAAACAGCTTTCTTGCATTCGCTAAAGGATATCAACTTGTTTTTAGGAGCATGCAGTGAGCCAGAATATTGTCAGTGTAGCAAACTGTCTATATAAATGTATTGGCCTTAATGATGCATCTTCCAAAGGCATTGTAGCAAAAGATAAGTGCGTTAAATGACATTCTGCATTACTTCTACCCGGAGAGGTATGTGGCATGCATGTATGAATAAACCAGTGATTAGATCAGATGGAAAGTAAGATCCCCAGGTTAGTATCCTGTATGCCATTTGCTAAATGGCAGCTAATGTTTAAAATTATTTTATGTGAAAACCAATTTATCTAAAAGCTGCAGGGAGCTTCTGCTTGTGCTTCTTGCACCAATATTGGCTACGCTGTTTTGTTTGACTTCTCATTTCCCCAGTCTAAAAGTGAAAAGGTCAAAGTTATCGTGATCTATAAATCCATGGTAAACAAAATACTGGGAAACATGTCAGATTAAATAAGTTTGAGTTCAACAGATAATTATATTTAATACCTGCAAACTTGTAAAACTTAGTAGTCATGGATAATGCAGTAGTTTGAGTCTACTACATAGCTAATCTATTTCTAAACGGAATGAACTTTCATTCTGCATACGTTTTAAGACCTTATATAAACAAAGTTATGCCCATAACCCTAAAAGCCTTCTGCACTATAAGAGCAACTTTAACAAACAGCTCATCGTCTTTACTTTACAGCTCTCTGCCTTCCTCGCCTCAGAGACAGGGAACAAATACAAAATTAATTTACCATTTTTAATATATTTTAATGGATTTTTTTTCCATTTTATGTAATATTGTTGTATTCTCCAGCTAACATTTTTTATTAATTATCATGCAATCTCCCAGTTAAATGTTGTGAAATTGACTTTCATATCGCCCTATTACTTTTCTGAGTTGGTTGGATTTAGTGTTTGGAAAGTGATGGGTAATGGGTGGGTGGGGGGTGATTTTACTACTGTTGTCGTTTGGTTGTGTTGTGATAATATACTGTTTACCAGGGGCATCATTTCTTCACCGCGCTTCACCGAGAACGGCCCTCATCCATTTCTTGTTTAAGTAAAGATGTGAAAAATCCCTGTACTGCAGCTTGTGATGCCAACAGAAGTGACTTTGCAATCTGACCAGGGTTTGCAGCTCTGTGGATGAGGTTTGCAGAAAGAGAAGATGCTCTTCATGGGGCTAGATCACAAGTCATCCCACAAGCACTTGCATGACCATTCCCTCACAGATCAAGTAGTGAGAAGGTGCTTGAAGCTACTAATTGCCTGACCCATTCTCCACCAGCCAAGGGTGACATGCAACCTCAGGTTCCTACTGCTCTTCAGAGTTTATCTAAAAGGATGGGCAGATTTGAGGGCTGTCGCTCTGCCTTCTTTCTGTGCCAGGGACTTACTATCATGCTGACTTGGATGCCTACAGTTGAAGCAGCCTCTTTTTTCTCCCTGCTCTATTTGATAGTGAACATAAATCTGAAGGGGATCCCCAAAACACTGCAGAGGTGGATAAAGAATGAGCAGTGATGGAGCTGTTTCGCAAAAAGACTCTCTGTTATTATAATACTTAGTGGGAGGTCTGCTGGTGCTGCAGTAGGAAATACTGACTACCGAGGAAAGAGATGACAAATGCTCAATGTATAGAGTCAAAGGGTAAGCAGTGCTACAATAAAAAATGCTCAAACCCAGCAGTGTAGCAGTAAAACATTTAACACTATCTGTGAAGTAAATCACCTTACAAATTATTTATAGTGAACTCCTGACAGTCTGACAGGAATATACACATGTATGCTTTCAACATGACCCCACCCCCCCAAAGAAAACAAAAACAAAAGGAAGGAAAAAGACCCCAAAACATTGGAACAACATTACACAGAGGTATAAATCACAGTTACATCATAATATTTATTATAGTTCATTATTCAGCAGGGCAGTGACAATTAATCATCTCCACACAGGCATTAGTGTGTGAGTGTGTGGGCATTACATCATAATATAAAAAAATGTGTGTGTCTGTGCATTTGTGCACGATGTTAGTATATTTGTGCAGTGGTACAAAGCCATACATGCAAATTTGCCCGAATGTGTGTGCACGTGTTCTTAGATGTGTGTATCCTGCAGCAGTCAAGATCATCTCAGAAGATTGATGTTGTGAGTCCGAACCGTGCAACTATTCGACGTTGAATGCGCATGGGTTTTACAGTACTATATGGCTTTTTATAACATTTTACAGTGTTGCCATTTAAATAGTGCTCAGTCCAGAGAAAACCATTTCTACGCTTGGAGAAACCTATATCCTGTTTCACACATGCGTATCTGTGCGTGCACACACAGGTGGAGTCTCTCACACACAGGCAGACACACACACAAACACATACACACAGGCATTTAAAAAAAAAAGTATGACAGTTTGGGCTAAATGACTGATATAATAACTCAATACTTTATAACATGTGCCCAAGACAAAGAAACAGACACGCATATACACATTAGCACCCATATATGAATTACTCTCTTTTAATCTTGTTCGCTCTCTCTCTCTTTTTCTGTTGCTCTCTCACTCACAATTATTTCTTGATTCATTAACCACCATGTTTCATTCATTCATCTTTCAGCAGAGGGTGAAGGACAGCTGGAGGAAGGCAGAAATGGGGTAGGAAAGGGAAGAAAAGGATAAATTAATAAAAAATTGCAGGAAGATGAAGCTGAGGATCACAATGCACACCGAGAAAACAGTGCACAAAAATATATTTTCCAAAAATGAAAGCAAGAACCTGGGAGTGAGAATGAGAAGAGGAGAATGTAAAACAGAAAATAAAAGAGCAGTGGGAGAAACCTTAAAGGCAGGGAAGGGAAGGCAGAGGATACGTTGAGGGAATGTGAGAAGCGAGTGCAATAGAGAGAAACTTTGATGTTCTCATGTGAAACATGTCACGTTAATAAAAAAAAGGGAGGGGGTGGCGACTGAGGGTGAGGGAGTGGGTGGTAGTGGGGAGTAATTGCAAGCGTCTCAGAAAAGTACCTGCTTTCACGCTCTGAAACTGAAAAACAACCAAAATGAAGACATTATATTCAACTGTGCTTCACAAGAACAGTCTGTCCCTTGTCTTCTCTTGCAGATTAGATTTCTGACAAAATCGTTACAGAAAATAAGATTTGAATGATGAGAAAACCACCTCCAAATACTTATTTGAATGTAACAATAACAGTAACAAGATACTACTACCCTGCTAATGTCCTTCATGATTTTCTGGGAATAACAATGTCTCTGAAATTTTTTGCAAGAAAATTTTCATCAGTAATAAGAATTGGGAAAAATCAAAATTAAATAAAAAAAAAACAACAGTGTGAAGAAATTGCTAGAATTCATTAAAAATGAAACCAGTAAAATGTGCTGTGTTTAATGAAAGTTACAAAAAGTTGTGGAAAACCTCTATAACCCTTTACTCTAATATATTCAGTTTTAAAATTTATTTTAATAAATTTCAATATGTATTACATTGAAAAAAACATCATTAAACTTTGTTTATACACACATTTTCTCCCAGAAATGATCTGCAACCTCGCAGACTGGACAGACATTATTAAAATCTCAGAATAAACTTTATGCAATATTTTATTTTGATTCATTTTAATGTCATCTCTACTGTCATTGTTATATTTACTAATGAAAAACTCAGGTCACACAGAGATAGCTGTTATTTGCAAGTGCTGTGCTGTGATAGTAGTGAAATGGAGCAGTGCAGATTGCTAGTCATGCAGAACACAACACAGTTTAGTTTAACAATAACGAATAATAATAATAATAATAATAATAATAATAATAATAATAATAATAATAATAATATGCTGCTTCTGATTTCTGATTTCTTGTTTCTTTTTTATAATTTGCATCTAGGCACTGTGGTTTCTACGAGTTTTTTCTTACCATTTCTGTGTTCCATTCCTCTTGATTTGCAAATTACGTACTGTGTAGGAACTAATTAGTGCAATAGTTCATTATTATGGACAACTATAAATTATTATATTATATATATAATATAGATATCACATTTATTTATATTCAGATAATCTGATGTCATGTAATCCACAATACTGTTAATAATAATCCCTATGCCAGGAATGTTCAGCTTTATTTTCTATTTAAAGTTAGATTTATTCCAAGTTTGCAGAGTTCAAAACAAGGCCAAAAGAAGCTTTAAAAAAGCATTGATCCTGTTTATACAGTCACGTGAAAACCTTCCTTTTCACGTAAGTCTGTGCAGTCCTGTGAAAAACTAAGTCAAAGTTTTTCGTTATTCAAAAGCTTGTAGAACTGCCTTTCACATTATGGAGGAATTCTGGCCCACTTTTCTTTACAACATTGCTCAAGTTGATTAATTTGTGGGAATGATTTATGCACCTTAAGGTAATTAAGTAAGCAAGTAAAATTTATTTATATAGCACTTTTCATAGATAAAAATCACAAAGTGCTCCCCATTAAACCAGAAATATAAATAAAATAATGATATGGAACAATAAAAAAAATAATTAAAATCTTGTTTCTGTGGAAATGTCTTCAGCTGCTTTCAGTGGAGTCCGTACAGCGTAAAGACAATGGAAGAGAATTCCACAGCCTTGGTGCCAGTGCCTGAAAAGCCCGATGCCCACAGGTTTCAACAGGTCAGAGATATACTGGGGAGCTTCACCATGTGGAGCTCTCAAAGTTAAAACTAAAATTTTAAAATGAAACCTATAATGAAGAAAAGCCAAAACTGGAGTAATGTGTGAAGAAATAAAAGCATGTGGTCCCTCCACAGCATTTCAAACAGGCTGAGGTCTGAACTTTGACCTGGACATTCTGCTGTAGATTTGCTTGTGCACTGGGGATCATTTTCCTATTGTGGCCTCACATTTGATGCTATAATACTTTAGTATCCAAAGGAGTTAATGATCCACTCACTGACTGCATTGACAATAAAACCAAACAAAAAAACCTGGGTTTGCTTAGTTTTTCACAGGACTGGACAGATTCCTTTGAAAACGTTCTTTTCACAGGACTTTAAATAACCGTTTAACCTCGACTGCTGGTGAAAATGAAATAATCTATCCCGACCAGAGTTGTGTCACAAAACGATTACAATATGTTCTGAACCTGAAAGAATGCCCGAGACAGTTTTTCTTATACTTTTGAGAAGTATAATATTGCCTTTCATTGCTATGCTGATGATATACAGATTTATTTTGAGATTACTGACGATCTTGCTATGTCTTTTCACTATTTTCGTGAATGCATGCGTGAGGTTAAAGGTTGGTTCAAGAGTAATTCTCTTGTCCTGAACGAAAAGAAAACGGAGATCGTGGTGTTTGATAGTAAAATCCCCCGCGACCAACTGTGTGCTGCTCTGATGCCTTTTGCTAGCTCTCCTTCTGATTATGCCAGTAATTTGGGCATACTACTGGATAGCTCGCTTAAATTTGACAAGCAAGTGTCTGCTGTTGTGAGGTCTAGTTTTAATCAGCTGCGCCTCATTTCTAAGGCTAAGCGCTATATTCCGCACATTGACCTGGAAAAACTCATTCACGCATTCGTGACTTCCAGGTTGGACTACTGCAACTCTCTTTACATTGGCCTTTCCTCCACCCTTCTCGTTAGATTGCAGACTGTCCAGAATGCGGCGGCACGCCTTTTGACAGGTAGCAGGAAGTTTTCTTCCATCACTCCTGTTCTTGCTGGCTTGCACTGGCTTCCAATTAAATACCGTATTCAATTTAAAATATTACTTTTCACCTACAAAACCATTAATAACTTGGCACCGAGCTACCTCAATGAGCTTCTCAGGTTACACACTCCTGTCAGAGCACTTAGATCTGCTACCCAAATTCTTCTGGAGCAACCTCGTTCTCGGCTGAAGTCTCGTGGTGACCGTGCGTTTGCTGTAGCTGCCCCGGTCTTATGGAACAACCTTCCTGTTGCTATCCGGACGTCTGACTCTATGCCACTGTTTAAATCACGGCTGAAGACTTATTTGTTTAATCTTGCCTTTCCACCTAGTTAACACTTGGTGTGCGTTGTACATTTTTATCCGTTATGCTTGTGAACTACTTTTATATCTTATGATTGTCAAGGTTTTTATAATTGATACGTGCCAGGCCCTTTCTCTTTTCCCTCCCATCTCCCTTTTCCTATTTTATTTTTGTCAAGCACCTTGGTATACCCTTGGTTTTTTAGTGTGCTTTATAAATAAAGTTTATTATTATTATTATTATTATACTGGTATTTCCACTTGAACTTTAACAGTTGTGGTACCAGCATTGAGATCTTGGTGTTCAGCATGCCAAAACTATGTGCAAACACTATGTGTTTTCTTCCTCTTTCAGCAGATTTTTGTTTTGTTTTGGCTATTTTAGTTTTCTATAAATTGTGTTCTTGAGTATACATTATATGGTAACAGCAATCAGGATATGTTTGATATTATAATTACTCAACAGACATTGTGAAGTTGTGTATCACTGAATGACTGATTTCATGACACTGGTAACTATTTTAACTATTTTGTCTGATTTAAATAGTTTCTGTTTGCCTGATTGTTTGTTTGTCTGAGTAGGAATGCTTACCTGATGATATAAATTTCCAGCTGACACATATTTCCAGTGGGATATGGTGGGCGGGAGAATTCTGCAATACGGTGTTGTTGTGCAGATGTGAAAAATGACACACTTCAAAACAACTCACATTATTGATTTGTAGCGTTAAGACTTTTTTCTTTGTTGGGGTTCACTTTTCTTTATGGTGGATTTAGCCAACTGTATTGTATAATAGAGTTCGAAGGTACATGAGCTATCGCGCCACATTGTACATGGCTCCCTTCCAGGCCCTGCAGTATAAATGTGGAATTTACAAGTGACACTAAAGACCATCACTAGCTGCTTCCTTTGACCTAACGGATTAATGAGCATGGATACCCCAGCTGGAACTAGAAAATACAGCTACAATACCAGTAGCTACCCTGAAAGGTTGTAGTTTGGTTTAGTTGAACATAAAACTACTTATGTGCTTTGGTGATATTTGGTAGTTGCTACTTCAAAGCAGAAACACTGAATTAAGTTTACACCGAGTACCCTTCTGTAGCTATAGTTACATGCTCAAAATAAGTACAGCAACTGCACACATGAATGCACGAAGGAAAATGAGAACAGGAAAACTCTGCGTGTTTCAGGGCAGTTCTGAGGGGTGACATTAATTTCTGATTTGAGTGAGTATCTTAATAGTATCAGCTAGAAAGAATACCATCCTGCAACGTGAGAAAATGAACTCACTTGACATTCCTATTTATGCGACTGCCAATCAGATTTGTTTATTTCAAAGGTGATGGAACTCTGTGCCTGAATTTTCTGGCCCACTTTGAAGTCTGCCTGTCTAAAATCTCTTTTTGACAGAAAAAAAGGAAAGAAAAAGAAAAGAAAAATCTCAAAATACTAGATAATTGTACAATTATAATAGTCTAGCTGAGAATTTTCAAGGCCTGTACATCATCTGCAAGGACTTTCTAGGATGAAGTGAAAAAAACCTGACCTGCCCCCCCACACACACACCTGCATGCTCTACACTAATCTTTTTCACTTGCTGTCTTGTTTTACATCAAGAACTACATCTTAACTTTCCCTGTGATCTGCACCTTCTTTGAGGCCTTTTTGAAGGTTACTCAAAAATGTAGTCTGACCCAGGGAAGTTTATTTCATTTGTTTTGTAGCTTTAGTTTTTCTACTGCTAGTTAAAATTCTACCCAACTATTCACTAGCCTGAGTGAAGTAATTACTCACTGGATTACAGATCACCTACTATTTCTAATATGTTTCTAACATAAAGTCTTTATGCAGATCTACAGTGTATGGTGGCACCAGCAATAATGACTACATATTGAACAAATCATATCTGTCTGTTGTAGAGCCAGTCAGGTGGCACTATAGGATCTCTGTCACATGAAGGTCAAAAAAGGTCCCATTTAATTTGAGGGTCAATAGCTCAGTAAGCAATCCATCTAATTTCAGTAAAAGCAATAAAACAATTGGCAGCAATATAACCCATAGAATGGCTATTCACATAAAAATATAAAAAGTATAAAAAATGTAAAAAAAACAAAAAATGATGTGAAGCTACACGAATCATCACAAACGTAGGTTAACTCGCCAACTACAGCCTTTGGCTTGTGGCTTTTGAATTTTATTCCCTTCATCTACTGACAACACAAAGTTTTCAGCAGCTCTCTGATTTATTAAAAGGAGGAAAGTGTGTTCATGACCAAAGGATCGGGTTAGGCTTGGAAAGAAATAAAAATATTTGTAATGAATAATTTTATATAGATGTGAATCATATTTAATAATGTATATAAGGATAAGGGGATATATACATGCCAAATGATATTGAAAATAAAAACCTACATATGGTTTTTTATGGGAGAAATTAAATGTATCCAAAATTAATGTTTTGTTCCTCTGTTCTTCCTAATGCTGCTCCTTTTCTTTATTCACTTTCTAGCTTGCTCTCTCTCGTTCTCTGTCTCTGTCTCACACACTGAAAAAATCCCAAGTTCCGACATTATAGCCAATAATTTTCTGAAAGGATTTTTACCATCTACTTTGGAAATGATTAAGATGAAGGCTACTTGCTAAATTAAAAAATGTCGACCGCTGCAAGTCCCACATCAAGTTCCTGAGGTTCTAAAATCTTTCCTCCGGTTGGGCTCCTACAAAAGTTCCTAACCTGGTAAATTGGTAAATGTGGTTTACGTGATGGAAAAGAAAAATATTTTATGGTCTACAACACACAAACTTTACTGCCAGCAGGCCAGACAGTGTTTTTTCCCCCTGTGAACTCAGAGTTCCCTTAGAAGACTTAAGCCAAGTTATAATAAGAGTGAATACTGGACTCAACATTCATCAGGTTACGCAAAATGAAGGCCCTTCAGTTTGACATGAACAGTGGTAAATTGATTGGTATCATTATCACCATAATAAATTAATGAGAGGATTTTTAGATTTTTAAGTGTGTTTCTTTGTCCCTTAGTAGCGTGAAAATATTAAAGTTTAAGAAAGAAAAGTGAATATTTTCATAGCCGATTAGTTACAGAGACAATTTTAAGCAGCTCTAACTGGAAATAGATCGCTTTTCTTGAGGACAATTCTTTAAACTACATTGGCAACAATTTTTTTCTTACAGCATTTATCAATACTTGAGTTTCCTTTTCTATGTGATATCAGCATAGATTATTAAATGGAAGTATTCAGTGTATGTTTAAAACCACCACATTTAGGATTCCACAGCCTTCCGGAAAATAATAAAACAAACATTAATCGAGTTTCTATATTGTTGTTTGCAGATGAAACATGGTAAATGTGACTGACTGTGTTAGGGCTTTGTACACCTGTGACTTTAATGCATGTTTGAAGATGGCCTGTGGGCTGTTCTTGTGTGTTTGGCTATGCTGTTATTTCACACAGCACTGTGAAAGGATATTTAAACTTTTTCACCCTTCTCTCTTTAGATGCAGGGTACGTGCACAGTGTGTGCGTTTGTGTATGTCACTGTTAAGTCTTTGATGTATGATCAAGGATTCTTATTGTTCACGGCATGACTCTGGCTAGCGTAAACACCACACAACTCTTTCATCTAACATGCACACAGATAGCCACGCATCTACACACAAAGACAAGTCACACACACACACACACCTACACGCATGCATGTGAACACACATATACAGGAATACCCTTAAGATTGCACAGAGGCAAATCCACATCATTCAAGGATAGCTGAAAAATTAAATGGAAGCTTTGCAGATGGTGTAGAGGTGAGAGGAAGCAGCGCTCACCCACACTACTTTCTTACTTTCTTTTGTCCCTCCTCTCTTCCTCTATTTCACCCTTTTCAATATTCTTCCCTCTCACACTCTCCTCTTCCTGCCTTATTGTCTCCTATCCTCGTTTCCTTTTCACATTAACCTTTGAAAGCTTTATTTTATCTTCCTATTCTTTAGTGTTTCCCCATCTTCCTTTTATAAACTATCTCCATGTATTAGTTTGCACTTAGCATTTCTATCGTCACATCGCTTCACTTTTCTTACCTTTAAAGCATTTCTAAATAACCCGACACTGAGTGTCGTCTCAATGGACCCCATACATCAGACTTCATTCTCTCATCTACCATTTCAGTTTCCCTTGTATATCTTCAGTCTTTAGTGTTTCCATATTTATCAGTTGGAATCACATCCCAGTATAATTTCCATAATATCCCCATGGCCTTTGTGCATTACTTCTTTTTTCCTCACTAACCATGCTTTGTCATTTCATTTCTCCTCTATATTTTTTTCTTCTGTTGCTCACCTTTCAAATAAACTAGCTATTTTGTGCTGTCGAGTCCTGTTTCAAAAGCTTGGCTTTTAATAGTCTCTTAGTAACTAAGGTCCTAAGGTAACAATATTTCTGTTGCCTCCACATGCATCTGGCTTATTTTTCTCATATACCAGAATATTTATTTCTTTTTTCTGAACACATTTAAAAATATTATTTGCTGGGTCCTCTGATAAATTGAAATATTCCCAAGCACTTAAATTATGATGCATCTTTTTGTCCAGCCTTAAAATACAACTCTGAATAGCAGCTAAATGTTACAAAGAGGGGCTTTCTTATGTGAATCAGACTCAAAATTGCAAACACACTGCAAAATCCATGTTGAATTTGACAATAAGTTATTGTTGAGAATGCACAAGGAATTAAAATCTATTCAAAGAAAAAAACACTTTGAATGTGCAATACTGAAGCTGAGCCAATTTAAAGCTGTAGTGTACTGTAAGAGTAGAGTGGGTTTCCCCTGAGAGTGTGCACAGGAGCTGCAGGCTGTGTGTTTATCAGTCTGAAGGAAGCTGGATTTTAGATTTAATACATGTTCAAGAAGTTTAAACTTTTACAGTTTATTTATATTTAAGACAAATATGAAAATTAACCAAAGTAATTTAATTTAAACTAGTTCAGGTACCTTGTGTCTCCTTCCAAATAGAGTATGTATGTGGACATGTGTAACTCTCTTGCCTCTTGTGTGTGTGTGTGTGTGTGTGTGTGTGTGGGGGGGGGGGGGGGGGGTGACTGGCCTGTTTAGTTAAATTGCTGTCTTTGCAATAGATTAGTAGATCGACAGCAGCTTCTTAAACTCCAGCTGACATCCCCCTCGACCCTCTCCTTTACTTCTTCTGAAAGCAACAATAAGGAACCATAAATGAGACTTAGAGTATAAATCTAAGATTTTGGACTGAGAATTCTGATATCTGTGCTGT